>NW_006921762.1:1223773-1294032 GCF_000298275.1 Orycteropus afer afer
TTGGTTTCCCTTTTCTTTGTTGAAGAGGGTCTGTGCAATCCTTCTGCCTAGTCCGCCATCTTGCCCCGCCTCTGCTTTAGAATTTTTATTTTAAACATTTGACATTTAATGCAAAGCTATGAGGGTGAAAGAAAGAAAATTAATGAAATAAAATTTTCTGGACAAAAATAAAACAACTTAATAAATAACAGTTTCCCTTGCTTTAAAAAGCCACACTATACATCTGCAAATCCTTTCAAAAAGGAAGTTTGGCAGATGAGAATGAGAAAGAGAAGCCAAAGTTGTCTATTTTGAAACCATAAACCTCTTTTGTTTCAGTTTCAGGTGGCTGTACCATCTTAACCTCCTGGAGGGCAGGTCTCCTTGGGAGTTAGGATTAAAGAACGTGTTGGAAGAGAGAAAACAACGAGGACACCAACACTAAAGGTACCATTTCCCATGAACCTTTTATCATCTGGCATTCCAATGGCCAGATGGAGACTTTCTCTGGTGACTGCATATTCCCAGAGATTTGAGACTGTTTGTCAATGAGACAACAACCTGGGGCATAGTCTTCATGAATGAGGTGGTGGACAGCATTAGCTCCTTCTGGGCTTTATGCAGTCTCTGCAAAGGCGGAGGAGCTGAGTACTAAGACTTTGCTCATAAAATATTTCTGAAATGCATTTCACTATGTAGTTGGTAATAAAAGTGTGTTACTGTGCGCAGTCCCTCCAACAGGCTAGACTTGATTCCCAGCCCACCCTTGTCTGCACCAGGCCTGCATGAATCAGTGCTAAATTATTCACCAGCCTGACTCTAAAATTTCTGGAGTTCCAAAGCCCCTAATAAACTATTATGAAAAAATATCCATCTCTTTATCTCTATCCATAACTATTTATATGGCTAGAGCAAAAATCTGTCATTTTATTTTTTTTAATTTAAAAGCTTTCCTAATTCCTTTTTCATACCACATATATATTTCCAAAGAATTTTCAGGTTGAAATAATAACCTCTAAAAAATGGTCTGTGGGAGAAAGCTTCTAGAATTCACAGAGTTGACAGGCACAGTGAATATTTCACTTCCTTAATAACTTGCCATTTCACTCAAATTTGATACACTGAATTGGCAACTTTCCAAGCAGGTGTGGCCCTTTTTTATTGTACAAAACAATAATACTATACTCACCAACCTTCCTTCTCTGGTTGTTTATTCTATTGCTAAAGTGTGTTCAGGAAAAACTCATTTTCTTCCTCAGACTCAAATATATCTACTTCAGTGCACCATCATGGGACTGTTCAAAGATAAGACAAGTCTTTTCCGAAGTTCTACATTTAAATCAGCTCAGAATACCCTCACTACAGAATACCCTCACTACAGGGCACTTGAGGAGCTCTGGTGGTATAGTGCCTAAAGCATTTGACTGCTAACCAGAAGGCTGGCAGTTCAAACCCATCAGCCACTCCTTGGAAGGAAACAATCCTACTTCCGTAGTGATACTGCCTTGGAAACCCAAGGAGGGGTCACTATGAGTCAGGGCCGACTCAACGGAACATAACAACAACAACAACACAGGGCACTTGACTACCAAGTACCCCAGGTCATTTAAAATACCTTTAAGCATGCAAGCTTTACAAGAGACTTCCTCACATTAAGCTAGCTTTCAGCCATTCACAATTAAGGGTGAATTGGTTAATTTTGTGCTTCCAGGCTAATAGCTGGTTGAGATCAAGTTCTTGTCAATCAGGCAGAGCTGGAACAGGGTGGAATAGCTGAGTAGTAACTAGGGGCACTTGTCTGTAAGTGTCACAGAAACATCACTGGGAGTATAATAAGATGGAGAAATTTTTGCTTACCAGCACTGTGCTCAGAGGAAGTAGTTGTGTAGATGAAAGAATACTTGATAATCCACTTACAATGAAAGATAACCCCTAACCCCCACCACCCATCCAAGAAACTTGCTCAAATAAAAATCACTGGTCTCTGAAATGACGTCTGAAGAAGGTGGGTTCAATTGGGACATGAGATCTGGGGTGCTGTCACCCTCTTCTAAATAGATGTTGAGTAAATATTTAAAGACTGTTGTCTAAACATGATACAAGTTACTAACTTCACAAGAGCACCCAAATGTTTTCATCCATCTCTGATCTCTGAAGCTTTTGATGGAGAATTTGGAAGGATGTAAGAGAGGGCCCAGGACTCTGCCAGCCTGGGTGAAGCTCCGTGGTGGGATGTGGGCAGCCTGTGTGCAGAAGGCAGGCAGTGGGAAGACTGTGGAAGACAAATGCCACCATCACACCGTACTGCAGCAAAAAGGCCCCTGTCCCCAATCCCACCTTTGGAAATCAATCAGAAAGATGAATCAGAGCATGCTCATGAAATGTCAGGATGAGTTGCTATTTAAAATAGGGCGTGGGGCTAATCCCAGACCACATCAAAGCCATAAACACACCAAGTTCAACCTCCATTTAAGTCCAGGGCCAACAGAAGTTCCTGGGCTCAGGAAGATACAACCTAAAACTGGATCTGAGAGGCTTAACTTGAAGCCAGCCAACAACTGTACTTGAGTACAGGCAGGGGTTGTGAATCCTGCTGGGTTTTTCTGAGGGCGTAACTTCTCACAAGTCTACGGAATGCAGTGTTCAGAGGAAGTTCTCAGAAGCACCAGATGCTCTGTTGATTAAATATCAACACCTCCTGAAGCAAAGGCCACCTCATCTGGCCCCACTAGACCTTATCACCTGTGTATGAGTGACCTCATAGGCAGAAGTTGCTGTCTAGATCAGCCCTCTCAGCCATGCATTTACAAAGAGCTTTCACTAGACTTGGTTTTGCAATTGCAGAAGTTACCAAGTAGGAAGACACCTCAGTAGCCTCTTGGCTCTTTGGCAACTCAGAGAAGTGTATTCACCAGGCTAGTCTGAACTACACTCCTCAGCCTACCTCTGTCTTACGTTCATTCCCCATGCATTTGAAAGCAGCTTATTTTTAAAGCTGATTAGAGGAGTCCTTAATAACATTAGAATTTAAATGCCCCCAGATAGGCTTTCAGCTTCTTGCCAAATTGAGATAAATGTGATATTTGGTGAGCTGAGCTCCCAGCCTTAAGGCTGCTCTGGACTGCAGACAGGTTTTGAAGTACTACTATCTCCCATGTTTTCTGCAGCCTAAAACTGGGTGTGTATGTCTCTAAGGTCCCCTTCATCTCTAAAGCTCTATGATTCTGTGTGTATATGTGTTTGCATGATCATGGAAGAACTCTCACAGTTCTTCCTCCTGAAAGTTTCAGGAGCCTGATGTGGGAGATCGGTTATTTGGTAGGACTCTGGAGAGTAACACACATTCATTTAAGAAAAGGTAAGTTGAAGGCAGGGGAAAAGGGCAGTTATATCTTTCAACTACAATAATCGATGGGAAAACATCTCCCTGTACCCTAAACCCTCTGATAACTTGCAGTTCCAGGCCAAAACCAAAACCAAACCAACAAAACAAACAAAAAACCCACTGCTATCGAGTGAGTTCTGACTCATAGCGACCTCCACGGAAGTAGAGGAATGGCTGGTGGGTTTGAACTGCCAGCCTTCTTGTTAAGCAGCCAAATGTCTTAGGCACTACCCCACCAGAGCTCCTTAACTGAGCAACTATTATCTGACTTTTAATGTTATTAACACCAGACTTTTGTTGGGAATATTATAAAATGGTCAGAAATATAAATGTTTCATGTTGAGGAATATGTTCCTTTCCCTCTGTAAATCTCATAGATGGGTTCAGTGCTGGAAAGGGGAAACACACTTATCAAGTCCTACAGGTATGATTGCTTTCTAATTTTACACCTTTGGTAAATTTCAGAAAAGTTGAAAACAAAACAGAGGAAGGGGTGAGGGCGGGGGGACCCAAAGATGAACATAAACAGAGGGTTCAATGCTGAGGTAGATTTGTTTTTAAAAACAAACAAAACCTGAGTTCACTTCTCTTTCCATCTTTCCCCATCCAAACCAGAGACCTGTTATCTCTGGAATCAAATCTTGAAATGCTCAAAAAACACGGTTAGCCCTTCTGATGGGGGCGGCCATTAATGAAGCACTGCTGAATTTAAGCTTCCTTTTGGAATAGTCTGGTGCCATAGTGCCTAAGGCATTTGACTGCTAACCAGAAGGGTGGCACTTCAAACCCACCAGCCACCATTCAGAAGGAAGATTGGACAATCTACTTCTCTACAGATACTGCCTCAGAAACCCAAGGAAGGGTCACTGCGAGTCGAAATCAACTCGACAGTGGTGAGTTTGGTTGTTTTTTTTTTTTTTAAATGTTGTAGTTGTTATGTGCCATCGCATCAGACCTGACTCATAGCGACCCCTCCTTGGGTTTCCAAGGCAGGTATCACTATGGAAGTAGATTACCCCATCTTCCTTCCAAGGAGTGGCTGGTGGGTTTGAACCGCCAGCCTTCTGGTTAGCAGTCAAGTGCCTTAGGCACCAATATCTTGAGTACCTTGAAGCATTTCAGAAGAAACTAAAGCTTGCTTTTGTGTTCAGGTGGGAAAGGACTACCATCTTTTTAAAATGTGAATCTAAAGGACTCTGAGAGCCAGATGGGGAGGTGGGGGAGACCCTGGGACCTGGGTATTCCTGTGGTGTAAACCATTCCCTCTGTTCTGGGCCCAGGAATATGAAGCTTACCCCATCATTCAGAGACCCTTGAAGGGGCTTCAGGAGAAAACTGCTTGTAATCCAGTTAAACTGTGGCTTGGGTCAGAAACTGCATTTGAATGTGAGTGGCTGCTTTGGCTGCTTCACAAAAAGTGTTTAGGGAAAATAGTAAAGTATGGCTCCAGAATCTGTGTTTGACTCTATCTGAAATCCCTGATCAGTCTTCTAGAGAGCAGTGCTTAGCCTCTGCTCAAATAGCTGTACTGTATGGAAGGGAAGAGAGGCAAGCTAGGGGAAGTCTCTGCAGAGCTTCAGTCCTCAGTCCAGCTTAGGAAACGCAAACATTCCACTCAACTGTGATAAACTTTTATAAAGAGCTCTGGTAGCATAGTGCCTAAGGCACTTGACTGCTAACCAGAAGGCTGGTGGTTCAAACCCACTAGTCACTCCTTGGAAGGAGGATTGGGCAATCTACTCCTATAGTGACACTGCCTTGGAAATCCAAGGAGGGGTCGCTATGAGTCAGGTCTGACTTGATGGCACATAACAACAACAACATTTTCTAAGAGGAGTCCTAGGTGGTGCAAATGGTTAAGGTGCTCAGCTGCTATCCAAAAGGTTGATGGTCTAAGTGTACCCAGAGGTGCTTCGGAAGAAAGGCCTGGTGATCTACTTCAGAGAAGCTAGATATTGAAGACTCTATGAAATACAATTCTACTCAGTCATACATGGGGCCATCATGAGTCAGAGCTGACTTGACAGCAGCTGTTTTGGCTTTTGAATTATTATCTAAGAGGCCATTGCCTGTTAGAATACTTTCTGAGCATTTGTGTTTTCTCTCAGCATGTGAAACATTTAACAGTATTGAGGATGACAGCTTGCAGTTCACATGTAAGCTCACATCCTCCTTGACTATGCCTGCACCATAAAGTTTTGCTTAATTTTGCTCTTCTCCTTCTCGGAATGGCCACCCTCCCTAATTAGCTTTTGGCCTGTCTTTCTGTAGAGAAAACATCCCTCCTGCTTGTGGCCTAACTCTTCCACTGAGTCCTTTGAGCAAGTCTCATCAATAATGTTGCTTTCCAAAAGTCTTCTCACAGTTCTTCCTCCTGAAAGTTTCAGGAGCCTGATGTGGGAGATCAGTTATTGGGTATGACTCTGGAGAGTAACACAAATTCAAAGCAGTGTAGTTGGCAGCCATCTTTGAGCAGGGCCGAGCTGTTTTTCCCTACTTGGGTCAAAATACCATGGGCAACAGATTTGGTTGCTATGCAATGCCTATGTAGCCTTTGTTTATGATGGCAATTACTGAACCCATTTCATTCTGAACTGGTTCAAAGTTCTGATTTTGTGACTCTCTTTTTCTTATCTGCTATGATGTAAAAATATATTCTATACTTCTTACTTTTATTCACTCTTAATCCTATGGAAAACAGTGTGTCTACCATTTAAGAAATTCAGTTTAATTCAGCCAGTGTGCATTGAGCATATGCAGTGTGGCATGCCCTGTCTGGATCTTGGTCACAGGAGAGCACACTTCTATAAGGAGGGATAGCAGTGTGATGAGAGTGATGATAGAAGAAGTATGGAGACTTAAGAGGCACAAGGGGAGTCATCAGCCCTATTTGGGGGGAGGGAGGCAGCAAGGGCAGTGTGATAGGAGCTCCCAGATGAATGGGGAACCCAGGAAGAGAAAAAGAGAGAAAGAGATGAGCCCAGGTGGAAGGAGCAGCATAAATGAGGTCATAGAGACCTAAGCAGCAGGATGTGTACATGGCACTAATGAGACAGGGAGGCAAGGGGGCTACTGCTAAAGTCTGTGATCTAAGAAACCTTAACTCTTTCTTGCAGATAATAGAACAATGGAGAATTTAAAGCCAGGGAGTGATATAATCGGATTGCCTTTTCGAAAGAGCACTCTGGGAAGTAGCAATTAGAGGGGAAATATCAGGAGGAAGCTGCTCTGATAGTGCAGACAAGAGGTGATAGGGCCTGAGTCAAAATAGTGCTACTGGGGAGAAGAGGGGATGCTAACAAAATCTTCTGCATCATCTATGAACCCCGTTTTGGACCCACCATCTCTTCCTGCTCTAAACCCTCAGAGCATGTATTATATTTGTACTTACTCACTTTGTATTACACTTATTTATATATTTCTCTAATTTTCCTTATCAAATTGTATCCTTGTCTCCTCTTCCTCAAATTATAGTACCTTGTTAATAATAGAAGCTGAAGAAACGGTTTTTTAGTTGAATTGAATTTTCAGGGGCTTCAAACCATGAATAATTGAGGAATCGGCCTTGTATAAGTGCTTACCATTTACATAATTGTGTAAACAAGCTGATAAAAAAATTATTTTCCCCCTTATTATTATTATTTCAGAATGCCCTCTCACTTCTTAGTTTCCCAGATCGTAGGGAAATTGTGGACAAGTATTCTCTAATGCATGCAAGCGGCAGAAGCGCTGCTTTGGTTCTCACCTCCTCAGGCAAGGGAAGGAGTTGAAAAGAGGGAACAGATGATTGCATTGATTGAATATGAAAGCCATGTACAAATATTGAGAAATATGCTGTCTGAAGAGATACAGAATTGCAGAGCACGCTGCATGATGGGATCAACGCACAGAGTCCCGAAGGTCAATGTGCAGATGCAAATTGATTAAGCTAAGTACTTACTGAAATTGCTTTCCAACATACAAATGAGAATTGATCATATGCAGGACCAATATTTATAGTGAAAAAGCTTATGTAAAGTTACCCTTTGGTATGTCATCAAAACAATTTTAAGTTGTTCAGATTTCTCCCTAAATGAAAATTATCTGTAGTTTATAGTAAACAAATATGTTGCAAGGAGTTGACTGATGCTTACAGTGTTGTGATCAGGTTTCTTTGTATGGACCTGATTGGCCCATTATAGCTCTTATTGTGGCATCTTTTTATATCCCTGATGTTGGCCTCCCTCTCTCGCTCTGTCATGCCAAACAAAGGGATTCCAGTTGGCCATGAGTTAGGCCTATCTAGTGTGATACTCAAGTTGTCACTCTTAAACGCAGTCCCTAGCTCCTATGAAGGAGTGCCTGGGTGGTGGAAATGGTTAATGCACTCAGCTCCTCACCTAAAGGTTGGAGGTTCAGGTCCACCCAGAGATGGCTCAGGATAAAGGCCTGGAGATCTACAGTCATTGAGAACGCTATGGCGCAGAGTTCTACTCTGACACACATGGGGTTGCCCTGAGACGAAATCAACTCTCAGCAACTAGTACTTCTAAACCTGGTTTGCCTCTGGCAAGCTTAAGCAGATGCTGTGAGTGCCATTATCCTGGGGCATTTATTCAGCATGGAAGAAAAAAGAAGTAAAAAGAAAGGAAAGACCAACCAGGAAAAAGAAGAGAAAGGGTAGAAAGTCCAGTTAAAACCAAATCAAACCCATTGCCATGGAGTCAATTCCAATATTTTACTAATTATTATGTGCCAAATGCACAGGTATTTGCCCTGTGCTACACAAAAGAAGTACATTTCAAGGTCCTACCACTCAAGGAGCTTACAATTTAGTCAAAAGGGTAATTCTAAACCCAGAAAACAAATAAAATACCAGTGCATGGCAATAGAATCAAATACTAAATACTAGAAGTTGGTACTGACTGATTTCTCTCCTGAACACTAAAATAGAGTGAGCAGTAAAGGGTCTAGGGAAGTGGAGATGACCAGAGAAGTCTTCACAGGAGAGGTAGTGGGCATCAAGCTGAGCCTTAAAATAGAGTTTGGACAAAGCCAGGAATGCAAAGTGAGCATGAAACCTCCAACTATGGACAAAAGTAAGACTAAAAGGAGAGGATGAAAGAGAAGAGGACAAAGGGGAAAACTGCCCATGGCACACATGGCATAGAGTCTATCACAGCAGCCTCAGGGCTCCTTGTGTCAATGCTTGGATTGCCTTGGCCAAAGACCAATGATTTAGAGGGAAAATATATTTCTGTGGTCTCAGTAGTCTCTGTAGAATTGGCTTAAAGTCAGCCAATTTTTGTCATCTTTGTAATCGCAGAGTAAAGCATCCTTTTCCTTGGTGTTTGCTGGAGAGGAGTGCTACTTATATCCAGGCTTCTAACCAGTTCATTGGGAGCTCTGGTAGCATAGTGACTAAGGCACTTGACTGCTTACCAGAAGGCTGGTGGGTTTGAACTCCTCAGAAGGAAGTTGGGGCAATCTACTTCCATAGTGATACTGCCTCGGAAACCCAAAGAGGGGTCTTTATGACTCAAGGGCACATGACAATAACAACAACCAGTTCATTCAGTTCAAACCCCTCCTGAGAATTTGCATTTCCACCTCAGATACACTAAATCGGAATCTACATTTTAACAAAATCTATATACATAAGAATCACCTGGGAATCTATAAAAATCACTTGGGGATCTTGTTAAAACGTAGATTCTGTTTCAGTATATCTAGGGTGGAAATGCATATTCTCACCAGGGATCAAGTGGAAGGGAACTGGTCCAAAGCCCTGGTTTACACTAAAAACCTCACACACTTCAGGCTGATTGTTGACAACTGCATTCTCATATGACTAACACTGGGGTGTAAAGAATCCACAGAAGTGTCACAGCAGATGGGATGTCTTCCTTAGCTGAAGGTGCCAGCAGCCTCTATGAGAAATTGAGAGATTTCTAAATAAAGAATAATTTATTAGCTGCATTTCAAGAAAGTTTTATATAGAGCAAGATACTGCCAACAAAATATATTTTGATTGGCACTGTAAAATCTCCCTGCCCAGCAAATTACTCTTCCACAGTCACCCTTATTCCTATCCAAATTTTAAGAAAAATTTCCCATGTTGCCTGAAACTCTACCATTTGAGCTACATTCTCGTTAAGGTGTTACCTCTCCCAGATTTCCTTTCTGTAAGACAGATGTCCTCAGAGAGACCTGTTTATCCACACTAGAATACTAATTGCTTTATTAGATCATTTTCTAACTAAGGGACTCTGAAGGAGAAAAGTGAAGTCAAGAGCAGAAATGATGTTGAGAGACGAGGGAAAAATAGTTTTGGAGCATGAGGCTCTGCTCAGAAGAACAGGATTGAGATACCCAGTGTAAGCAGTGCATGGTTTGGCAGCTAACTAGCAGAAGGAGGAATAGAAAATGGAGCCAGAAGGAAAGAAAGAAAGAAAGAGAGAAGCAGAAAACCACAATGAAACAAAGCTAGAATCAAGATTGAATAACTGACTTTAAAGTTGTGCATATTCAGGGGCTAATTGAGAAGCCTCTGCTTTGCTTGTTGTTGTTGTTATGTGCCATGGAGTTGGACCCGACTCATAGCGATGCCCTCCTTGGGTTTCCAAGGTGGGATCACTGCAGAAGTAGAAGTAAATTGCTCAACCTTCCTTCTGAGGAGTGGCTGGTGGGTTTGAACTGCCAGCCTTTTGGTTAGCAGTCAAGCACAGGAGGAATGAGGACAAGAGAGGTGGAGGTGAGGAGAGCTCTTTGTGAGGCTTTGCTCATTGTAGGCATATATGTGTGTGTGTGTGTGTGTGTACGCCTCCATGTATATATATGCCTCTAAGTCCAAATCCAGAGAGCTTTCATTAGGCACAGAGAAGAAAACAGGGCTTTCAACCAGTTCATTCCAATTTGCTATGAATCACTTGGGGAATCTTGTTAAAATGTAGATTCTGATTCAGTACATCTGGGATAGAAATACAAATTCTCAACAGGAAGTCACACCAGAATGAACTGGTTTGAAGCTCTGCAAGAAAATGCCTAGATCTCACCCCCCAAAGCAGAACAATTGTAGGTATAGGCCAAGGGAGTGTCATATGGCTCACTCCTGGGTCAGCAGAGCACAATAAACCTAGGAAATGATTTAAGAACTAGGAATGAATCACAGCCCCATCAAATGTTCCATCTAGGACTTTAGAATCTTCTAGCTGGGAAAAAACATGGGGCAGTGGGAGAAGGTAACACTTACTGAGTGCTTTATATTTGCTAAGCACTGTTTTGGACACTTTACGTATTCACCTCACTTATCAACTATCTCATTATCCAACATTTAGCATTTATGACAATAGCAAAAAATCTATTATCCAATTATTTTTTGTGCTAACAACATACATCTGACAATAACGAATGTTGAGGTCTGAGGTGAGAGTAACACTGGCTGTGATAGTTAAGATTATGTGTGAACTTGGCTGGGCCATGATTCTCAGTGGTTTGGCAGTTATGTAATGATGTAATTTGGGAGTTATGCCATGATGCAGTCATCCTCCATTTTGTAATCTGATATGTAATCCTTCATTTTCTCATAATGCGGATTATCTCATAATGACCTGTCCTTTGAAACCTAACCATGTCCATAAATGAGGAGTGGGTATATTGACTCATTTACTTCCCCCATCAACCAATGATAATAAGTAATGTTGTTATCCATATTTTACAGATAAATGATTTGCCCAGGGTCAAATAACTTGGTAAATGGCAGAGCTTGGATATGAATCCAATTCCTCTGCATAATCACTAATTGTTGTTAGCTGACATCTAGTTGCTCCCTGACTCACAGAGACCCCGTGCACAGTAGAACAAAACACTGACCAATCTTGCACCATCCCCACGATCAATTGCAGATTGGTCCATTAGGAGTGTGATTCATAGGATTTTCATTGGCTGATTTTCAGAAGTAGGTCACCAGGACTTTCTTCCTAGTCTGTTAATCTGAAAGCTCTACTAAAACCTGTTCAGCATGAAAGCCTCCACTGATAGATGAATGGTGGCTACACATGAGGTGTACCGGCAGAGAATCAATCCCAGGTCTCTCCATGGAAGAGGAGAATTCTACCACCAAATCAACATTGTCCCCCCACACAATTACTACCCTTAATTTGTCAGACCACATAACCAGACACCAATAAGGAAATCAGGCTACATTTTGTAACTTCACATTCAAGTTAGAGTGTAAATCACTTGTGCAATGATCAATGCCTGTTAAGGGAGAGATCACAGCAAATTTAATGGCAAAGACACCATGGTTCCTTGTGGGAGCTGAGTGCTGTTCTGAAAGGGAAGCAGGACATAGTAGTGGAGTAGCCTATCTCTCCATAATGGAATTGTAATGGAGCCACTGCAATTGAAGCTGTGATAATTATTGAGATAATGGCCTAGAAGTAGAAGAGGAGATGTATCTCTCTTTGGAGAGAAGGAAGAGGAGGATCTCAAGGTAATGAAATTGTAAAGAGTATATTGATGAGGCTTTGATAGTGATCAATGCAACAATAGACTGTGAGTGTAAAGATAAAGGAAGAGTAGTGATGCATGTAGTCATTCAATCAACTACACTTTCTGCATGTTAACTGAGACCAGTTGCTAAGTGCTCTGGAAAGGAAAGGAAGTCTACCCCACCATGAGCTTATCATCTAATAGATAAAACAAGCTATTGTAAACACAAACACACACACACAGAGAAGAATATTAGAAATGAATCTGTATGCATTGCTGGTTATATTAGTGTGGCCTCAAACTGCTTTGAAGAAGAAGTCAGGAGAAAATTGGAATAGAGGTCTGTGTAGATATGAAATGTTGGAGTCTCTATTACTGTTGGCTGTTAGAGAAAGAGAAATGAGAATGGAGGAGAGAGCTATGAATAAGAATGACAATGGCAATAGTGAAATTGCCATGGAAAGTGACAGATCTTATGTGGTTAGCATTATCATGGATGATTTGATGAAGGAGAAGATGGGACTTCCAACATTAATGGAGATATTGGAGTACATGTCTAATGTGTAATTTGGGCACCTGTAGTTTTATCAAAGGTGGCCAGGGTCTTGCATTTGTAGAGGGATGGATAAAGACACTGAAATTGTTATGGTAACAATTATGATTGTAACCTTGGTAATAATACAGATAATGGACCTGTAATTGAAAAGCTGGTGGCTGTAAAGGAGAAGGTGAGGGCAACTGAAATGTAGAAGGGGTGATAAGGGAGGTAATGGTGGTGATGTGAAAGGTAATGGAGTTATAATGTAGATGATGCTAAAAGTTAATGGAGTTATAATGAGGTGATGACTACAAAGTAGGGGGAAAAAGATGATCATTTTAATGGAAGTAAGAGGGACTGTGTGATACAGGTGAGAACTGTATGTAGAGCATTCATCAGGACAGCAGGAGCTGTGGGTGACCAGGGAAGTAATGAACAGCTACACCCAAAGTTATCATTACAGCAGAGTTCTAATGGACCCTGGAATAAGATAATGGTTTTAATGGAAAATATGATGCTCGCCATGAAAATCAAGAGCCTTGTGATGGTATTTAGAACTATAGTGGGAAAAGTGAGAGGAGAATGGAAATGGGGTTGAGGATAGATAAGTGTGGACATATTTGTATGTCCCAAAACTAAGGTGCTGAGAGACGCTCACCTGACATGGCCCTGTGGATTATTTGGCTTAATGCAGCTGTTACTGCTTATCCTGGGCATTTGTTGTGCATGATGGCAGTCCAGGAAGAGCGATCTGGCTACAGCAATGATTCAAGCTTACAATCTAAATTTTGTTCTTGAATTAGTCATATCACACAATGATATGTAGCTCAGATGTTGTACTTCTGTGAGCAAATGTGTAAGCAAAACATCTGGGAAATACATGAGTGTCTGGCAGAAGTAAATGTATAGAGGGAATTTTAAATTTGTATTTAATTTTTAACCATTAATACTATTTTCAAGTGGAGAAGTGGGAGCTTCATCCTCCAGTGCTCACTGCTTGGCCCCCAAGTCTTTAGTTATGAAAAGTATCTGTGGCTGCTTGTGCTGGTTGTCTGGTCAGTACCCCTCTGGTGTGCTGGGGTCTGGGAAGGAGCTTAGAGGCCCAGCATGCACAAGGGACCCTAGCATCAAGGTGTCTCTGTGTTACTGTTGCTTTCGCACAAAGCAGTCTGGAAACATGCACAGAGGGTATACCATACACTTACAAACAGACAAATGATCCCAGATCTGCATCAGGCATCTAGGAGGGATTGGCAAGACACAGAGCCAGTGAAGGGAGAGACAGCCATATTTATCATCTGTACATGGAGGTTTGCATGAAACACAAATGTTCTCTGCTTCTGGTTCCCAAATGCCACTTCTCAGACAGACTGCATCAAAATCAACTGGGAAAACTCTCCAGAAAATTCTTCCATGTAGCCATGTAGGAATCACTGTCTGTCAACCTGTGGCCCTTATAAGGAGACAGTTGGGCAAGAAGAGAGGGAAGCATATCTCACTGAGGTAGGTCAAACTAACCTTTTGAACACATCTATCCTAACAGTGGGATTTGAGCAGCACCCAAAAGTTTCTCTTTCAATAGAAAATTGTTTTCCACCTGCCTACTGGACACACGGGCTATACTTTTCCCATAATGGAGAGCCACACAGTCAACTTAAGCAGACTCCAGCAAAGGTCGACTAGAGTGCAAAACTGGCAAAATGCAGCACTGGGCACTGGCCTCTATTTCTCCTCAAGTTGAAGGAATAAACAGTACAGGAACTGAAGTGTGTGAGGGGAGTAAAGGAGAAAACAGCGGGTGGAGGACAATGTCCAGGAGAAAATTTCAGAGCACCTCTACTCATAGGAACAGATATGGATGGAGAGATGAAGGGTGAGCACTACTGTACTATCTTTGAAGGGTTTTCCTTTTCAGCCCTCAGATATACCACTTTGTTTCTCAGGGTCCTCGGCAATTAAAAAACGCCATTGTCATGGAAATAAACATTTTTAGAAGTAAAAACTATTTATATCCTTAATGACATGTGAATTGTGCACATGCACATAAGACTACAGCTACATGAACAAAATCAGAAAATAGGTATAATTACTAAACAATGCATTGAAATTTTTTTTAAAAAATTGCTGAGTAAAATGATAGAACATTTATCAGCAGCCTGAGTCCTAATTCCTCCTGTTCCCTTCAGCTTATCCTGCTTAAATTCACAGACTCTAAGGGCTTACAGAAAGATTCTGTGCGAAGCCAGTCACTTCAGAAGAAGCACTCAGGTCCAGTTGAACCTGCTTGCCTGGATCTCCCTTGGAAAGACAGTAACCCAGAGCATTCTACCATGTCCCCATAGGGGAGTAACCAAAGCAAACCAAACTCACTGCAGTCGAGTCGTTTCCAACTGATAGTGACCCCCCCCCCCTTGGGTTTCCGAGGCAATATCTCTAAGGAAGTAGATTACCCAATCTTCTTTCTGAGGAGTGGCTGGTGGGTTTGAACCTCCAGCCTTCTGGTTAGCATTCAAATGCCTTAGGGACTACACCACCATCAGGGAGTAGTGAAGTTCAACTTGTACTTGATCCACTTAGGAATAACCCAAACAATCAAATTGAGAGTGGGCTGAGTGATTTCACAAGCACCATCAAGTCATCTCAGCCAGTCACATCTCCCTTCTCCCTTGCCACCCTTATCAGGCAGTGGATCACACAGTCCTTGCAGAACAATTCCTCACTTTCCCAGTGATGCTGACCCACCACTTGAGAAATGCCGCCTTCCTCCTGAGCCTTGTTGTGTCATTTGTTAGCGGCTAATCGTTCATTAACCTCCCAGGTACCTCACGGAAAGCCAGGACCTCACCTTCATTTGCAGAGCTGGTTCACTGGGTTTCCCCTTAATAAAATTACAACTTCAGGAAACAAATCATTTATATCAAATACAACCCCATGGCTTCCTCTTATGTTAATCATTTCAGGCAGGTGCTATTAGGTAGTTCAATCACTGGGCTACAGAAAGCCACTGCTGAATTAATGAGGAATAAACTCAAATTCTGAATAAGAGGTTTTCTGAATAAATGGCTCTGAATTAAAAAAAAAAAAAAAATGAGAGCCAAGCCTATAATAATCACAACAGATGACAATAATATCAAATTGCACATTAAACACAGTACTAGCATCCATCTATTCCCAATCCACAAACTCTTCTGTAGCCAAAAGAACATATTGTGGACATTGACAACAGCCTTGCACGTGTGCTGCTTTTTTAATATTTCATTAACATTTTTTTCAGGTGAGCTGAATAAATTCTGAAGTCTTCATTTCGATTTAGACTAAAGCTTAGTTTATCCCTAAGGCGAGTCTTTCCTTAAACAGGAGCTCCTTTGTCTATAGCTCCCTTCAGACTTGAAACCATCTCTTGCCTTTCATCTGGTCTACCCAGCTCCTGCCTCCCTCCCCTCCAGGATACTTTCTTCACACCCATAAGTATGATCTTTTGCAAACTCAGATCTGACCACATCATGCCCCTACTTAAAACTCAGCAATCGTTTTCACTGTCCTCACCTTCTTAACGTGTTAGACAGTAAGACTTCGTGTCCAGTGTCCTGCTTGTCTTTCCAGCCTCATCTCTTATATTACCTTAAAATTCAAGAATGCACCCTGAATCCCAGTCACATCCAAGTACTTATCATTTCTGATTTTCTATACTCTTTCAATGTTGTTGTTATTAGTTACCTTTGAATCAGCTCTGACTCAAGGTGACCACATGTACAGTAGAACAAATCTGTGCCAAATCCTGTGCCATCTTCATGATTGTGGGCATACTTGAGTCCATTGTTGTGGCCACTGTGTATTTTGAGTGCCTTTCCACCGAAATGACTCATCACCCAGCACTGTGTTGAGAAATGCTCTGTTGAGATCCTTAAGATTTTCATTGACCATAGGCCTTTCTGGAAGCTTTGCTGTAACCTGTCTGCCATGGTTGACTCTGGCAGTATTTAAAATACCAGTGGCATAGCTTTCAGAATCATGGTAGCATGCAAGCCACCAGTATACAACAAACTGACAAATGGTGGCAAATATTCTTTCATAGCTCCATGCTATTCTTCCAACCAGAGTACATGCTCCAACTTGTCTGATTCTTTTAAAATTCATCTTGAGCATCACCTCCTCCTTGAACCTTCTCTGACCCCATCCTTACCCCACTTCCTAAGGCCTGGTCAGATGCCCTTCCTCCATGCTTCCTTAATATCTGGAGCAGAGATCAATTATACAACATAACACTCAGTACTATAACAGTTGAATCACAAATCTTTTTCACAAATTAGACTGAAATCCTCTTGACAGTAAGACTACATAGTGTTTAACTTCATATTTGCAGTGCTGGAGAAATGACAAATGCATAATAAATACTTGATGAAAAAATGAACCAGTGATGAATAAATGAAATCATAACTGAATAGGTGAATGAACCCAGTGGCATGATTTATGGCAATTCCAGCAGCTAAACTTCCAATACTCAACTCTGGGTAGAAGCGTTTGAAATGTTTATTTTCATAACCTGACATTCTGTTGGTGAAGACTTGTCCCAGACGAATGAGTCTCCCTATAGCTAGTGATACCATCACAAATTCATCATCCTCCTGCTCTTTGGGAGAAGAGCTGAAGAAAATATACTGGACAGTATGGATAAGATGCTTCCCAGTAGCAGGAAAGCACTATTAGCACAAACCACATGGTGACTCATATTCCCTTCCCTGGACACAGGCTTCCAGCTCCACAGGGAAACTCCCCATTCTGTACTCTGCATTTGGTTTTCACAGAGCTGTGGTTGCCTGACATTTATCATGCTGTGCTTCATCAGAGATTTAATCAGGTCTGAATTTTTAACAATGCATTCGTCATGCTCACTTAACTTAAAATCAAGCCTATTCGAGCATTAGTCAGGCCTATTCACTCAGTCTGGTAGTTTTGGCATTTAAAACTGGAGAATTTTTCATCAAGGAACATTGTGCCTCTTTACCAAGCAGCTCCTTGTTCATAAACCTCTCAGTCTGGTTCTCTGGTTCAATATTCCAGCCTTAAGCATAGTCTAGCTATATGCTGCTCAAAGAGCAATACCTGTGTAATTCCATAGCTACTATAACAAACTGCCACAAACTTAATGCTATAAAAAAAAACCCAAAAACTTATGATCTTACATTCTCTAAATCAGAAGTCTGACATGGGTCTCCCTGGACTAAAATCAAGGCATCAGCAGAGTCCATTCCTTTCTGGAGGTTCTAAGGAAGAAATCTGTTTTCTTATCTTCTCCAGCTTCTGGAGGCTGTCCACATTCCTTGGCTCATGCCACCATCTTCCGTCTTCAAAGCCAGCTGGTGGAGTCTTTCTCACCACATGTCATTCTGACCTCCTCTTCTGTTTCCCTCCTCCATTTTTAAGGCCTCTTGTGATTATCTGGAAGAATTTACCCATTTTAAGGCACTGATTAACAACCTTAATTTCAACTACAACCTTAATTCTCCTTTGTCATGTAAGATAACATGTTCCAAGGAAAGAAAGAAAAGACCAAAATGAATTTTTTGACTCTGACTTGCTCTTGAATATAGAGTAGCTGTGCAGTGCCTAAGGCACTTGACTGCTAACCAGAAGAATGGTGGTTCAAGCCCGTCAGCCACTCCTAGGAAGGAATGTTGGGCAATCTACTTCCATAGTGATACCACCTCAGAAACCCCACAAGGGGTTGCTCTGAGTTGGGGCTGACTCAACAGCAGATAACAACAACAACAAAGTAAATGGAAGAAATGAAGTCAAAGAGCAGCTCAGGAAGACAAGGTAAATTATTAATAGGAAATGTGCCAAATACTGGAGTTAGAAAACTAAAAGGGAAGAATACAGTCAGCATTCCTCAAGCTGAAAGAACTGAAGAAATGTCTCAAGTTGCAGTATTGAAGGATTCTGTGGGCAAAATATTGAATGACACAGGAAGCATTGAAGGAAGATGGAAGCAATACAAAGAGTATCAAAAATAAGTGGTAAATCCCAACTAAAGAGGGGGAAAACAAAAATGAATCAGTCAACATTGAACAACTGCAAGAGGCAGTATATTATTAAGAACTGATAACATGGAAAGAAGTCCAAGCTGTACTGAAGGCATTGGCAAAAAACAGGGCTCCAAGAATTGATGGAATACCAATTAAGATGTTTCAACAAACAGATGCATCACTGAAAAAGCTCACTCATCTATGCCAAGAAATTTGGGAGATAACTATCGGGCCAAAAGACTGGAAGGGATCCATATTTATGCACATCCCAAAGAAAGGTGATTCAACAGAATGCAGAAATTATCAAACACTATCATTAATATCACACACAAGTAAAATATTTTTAAAGATAATTCAAAAATGGCTGCAGCCGTACATGGACAGGGAATTCTCAGAAATTCAATCCAGATTGCCAGATTTAGAAGAGGACATGGAAGGAGAGATCTTGCTGTTGTCAGATGGATCTTGGTTGAAAGCACAGAATCCCAGAAAGATTATATCTGTGTTTTATTGACTATGTAAAGGTATTTGACTGTGTAAATCATAACAAATTATGGATGACATTGTGAAGAACACAAATTCCAGAACACCTAATTATGCTTATGTAGAACCTGTACATAGATTGAGTTTTTGGAATAGAACAAGGGGTTACTGCATGGTTTAAAATCCAAAAAAGTATGCATCAGGGATATATGTTTTCCATACTTATTAAGTCTACATGCTGAGCAAATAATCTGAGAAGGTTGATTATATGAAGAAGAATGTGGCATCAGAATTGGAAGAAGACTCATTAACAATGTGTAACATGCAGATGAAACAACTTTGCTTGCTGAAAGTGAAGAGGACTTGAAGCCCTTTTTGATGAAGATCAAAGAACCCAGCTTTCAGTATGGATTACACTTCAACATAAAGAAAATAAAAATCCTCATGACTGGACCAATAAGCAACATCATGATCAACAGAAAATACTGGCATTTTCAAGGATTTTCTTTTACTTGCCACAATCAATACCCATGGAAGCAGCAGTCAAGAAACCACACCACGTGTTGCCTTGTGTAAATCTGCTGCAGAAGACCTCTTTAAAGTGGTAAAAAGCAAGGATGTCACTTTGAGGACTAAGATGCACCTGATACAACCCATGGTATTTTCAATTGCCTCACGTGCATAAGAAAGCACGACAATGAATAAGGAAGACTGAGGAAGAATTGATGCCTTTGAATTACAGTGTTGGTGAAAAATATTGAATATACCATGGACTACCAGTTGATAGAACAAATCTGTCCTGGAAGAAGTACAGACAGAATGCTCCTTAGAAGTGAGCATGGCAAGACTTTGTCTCACATACTTTGGACATGTTATCAGGAGGAACCAGTCCCTGGAGATGGACATCATGCTTAGTAAAATAGACAGTCAGTGAAAAAAGAGGGAGACACTCAACAAGACAGATTGACACAGTGACTGCAACAATGGGCTCAAACATATCAATGACTATGAGCACAGCACAGGACTGGGCAATGTTTCATTCTGCTATACATGGGTCACTATGCAACAGAGCCGCCTCAACGGCACCTAACAACAAGAGATTAAGGCGTGTGGAAATCTTTGGGGAAACTGTTATTACCTATCACAATCTGTATGGCTCTGGATGTCTGGAAAGGATATTTTATGTAATCTTGTAGTTCTAGTGTGAACTACACACCAGCAGCATCAGAGGCTCTTGGAAGCTTATTAGAAATGCAGATTCCCAGGCCTCGCCCTACCAAAAAAAAAACAAAAAAACTCACTGCCTTTGAGTCATTTCTGACTCATAGCAACCCCTCCTTGGGTTTCCCAGGCAGTATCTCTACGGAAGTAGATTGCCCAATCTTCCTTCTAAGGAGTAGCTGGTGAGTTTGAACCACCAGCTTCTGGTAAGCAGTCAAATGCCTTAGACACTATGCACCAGACCTACAGAATCAGAATCTTGTCAGATTCCTGGGGATTAGGTGAATGCACAGTGAGTTTGAGAAGTATTGCTCCAGAAGTCTCCTGAAGAGCAGTGGAGAGCAAAAGAAAGAACTTGAGCTCTGGAGTTGGACAGAGTCTTATCTAGAAATGCCTAAGTAATAATGGAGGAATCTTGAGGCACCCAATAAATAGCACCTTTCTTCCTTGTCAGGACAAAAAGAAATATGAGCAAAGAATTGGGTCATATGGGAACCAATATATCACCTTTATTAAACTGATAGTTGGTAATGTGTGGCTTTGTCTGCAGACATAACATTGGACCTCACAATGAAGAAGACTTCTTCCCACCCAGCCATGCCTGCAATATATTGGGGAGGTCATCCCCCATATAGCTCCCTTCTGCCAGAGCAAAGCCTGTGTAGGAGGATTTTAACAAGAAGTAGTGGATTTAAGAGCGAATGCTTTCTGCAGACAGACCAATTCCCACAATGAAGGAAAAGGGGGAAACGAGGCTGCATAAACCCAGTTTTTTCTTCCAAATGCAGCAACCAGATTGGTCCTTAGTAAGCAAGAGGATAGAGATGATCCAAGAGTGTTACAGCTGATGGAGCTGCCTCTACATTGAGGGAAAAATCAGGACAGGGGAAGCAGCATTTCCCCCTAATAAATAGTGCCCATATCACAGGGTAGTTGAGAGGAAAGAGATGTTGTTGTTAGGTGCCTGGTCCTGCACCATCCTCACAATTGTTGCTGTGTTTGAGCCCATTGGTGCAGCTACTCTGTCAATCCATGTTGTTGAGGCTCTTTCTCTTTTTCACTGACCCTCTACTTTACCAAGCATGATATCTTTCTTCAGGGACTGGTCCCTACTAAGAACATATCCAGAGTATATGAGAAAAGTCTCATCATCCTTGCTTCTAAGAAGCATTCTGGCTGTACTTAGTCCAAGACAGATTTGTTTGTTCTTTTGGCAATCCATGGTTTATTCAATATTCTTTGCTAACACAATAATTAAAAGGCATCAATTCTTGTTGTTGTTGTTGTTGTTATGTGCCGTCGAGTCGGCCCCAACTCATAGCGACCCCTCCTTGGGTTTCCTTATTCATTGTCCTGCTTTCTCATGCATATGAAGCAATTGAAAATATCATGGCTTGGGTCAGGTGAACCTTAGTTCTCAATGTAACAACTTTGCTTTTTACCACTTTATAGGGGTCTTTTGCAGCAGATTTGCCCAATTCAATACATTGACATATTTCTCCCTGATAAATAATGCCTTTGAGAAGAAAGTGATACAGTACATGTAATAACACTTGGTACATAGGCGTTTAATTATAGTATTATTATGTGATCCAGTAGTTCAAAATCTGGCAACCCATAAGAATATCCTAAGGACTTGCTAAAGAATGTAGATTCCTAGTCCTTCATTCCAGGGGACTTGGATTCAGTAGGTCTAAGATGACTTATATGAGTCAAAATTGACTTGATGGTAACGGGTTTGTTTTTTGGTTATTGAGGTCTAAGGTGAGGTACTTGTGTTTCAGGGGTAGAATTCTCACATTCCATGTGGGAGATCCGGGAGCTCAGGTAGCATAGTGCCTAAGGCACTTGACTGCTAACCAAGAGGCTGGCAGTTCAAACCCACCAGCCACTCCTCGGAAGGAAAGTTGGGCAATCTACTTCCGTAGTGATACCGCCTCAGAAACTCAAGGAGGAGTCGCTAAGAGTTGGGTCCGACTCTACGGCAAATAACAACAACAACAACGTGTGGGAGATCCAGGTTTGGTTCCCAGCCAAGGCATCTCATTCATTGTCACTGTCCATCTGTTGCTGGAGGCTTGCTTGTTGCTACGATGCTGAACAGACTTCAGTGCAGCTTCCAGACTAAGATTAGGAAAAAAGACTTGGTGATTGTTCTGCTTACCTAGTGCCTCTCTGACAGGAATACACCACAAATGGGATGGTTTGAACAAATAGGAGTTTATTCTCTTACAGTCTGGAGGCTTTAAGTCTGAGTTCAAAGTGCCAGGCTCTAGGGGCTGGGTGAAAGCCCCTCAGCCTTAAGCTTCAGCTCTGCCTCCTGCTCCCGGCCCACTGAAGCTAGAGGCTTTTCTTCACTCAGACAGCTGCTGGCTGCGGAGGCTGACAAGCCCAAAGTTAACAAGTAAAAAGGCACAGTCCCAATGTTACCAAACAACATGGCAGGCCATTCATTCAAGTCCACTGAAAGTCCCAAGGTTGACAGGCTGCAGAACAATGACACAGCTACATGTAGCGTTCAAGTGTGCCATAAGCTAGAGACAATTCCCCAAGGCTTCTCCTTATATACAGGGAGCAAACCACATCCCTAAAGCAGCTACTCAGCTGCTCACAGTAGATTCCACCATAGAGTTGATTATCAGTCTCATCATGGGGAATACTACATACAACCAGTTGCCCAGCCACTCAAGCAGGCCCAGCCAAGTTGACACACAAATTTAACTACCACAGTGATCTACTTCTGAAAAACAGCCAGTGAAAACCTTAAGGATCACAATGATCCATGTTCTGTGGTACATAGGTTGCCATGAGTCAGTGCCAACTTTACAATAGCTAACAACAATAAGAGAACTAAATTGAGGCCAAGGAATCAAACAGAGATGAAATTCTGATAACAGCCAAGTAGGAAATCAATGATATCATGGTCCTTTAGGCCCTTTAGGTAAAGCTTTGCCTAAACCAGAGAAAGTGTATATTAGACAGGACTTTTTGGTTGCAAGTTACAGAAACCAACTTGAGCTGGCTTCCCTAAAAGAAGGAATGTGATTTCAAGAAGCCATGGATATCTCAGAATACAAGGACAAAAGGCAAATGTTGGGAAAGGACTCAAGAACTGGAAGCTTTCAGGAACCTGCAGTGTTCTCCCTCCATCCCTTATTTCTGTTTCTCTCTGTTACCAATGCTGCCTTCTCTCTGTTTTTCTATGTATGTGATGAGCAGAAGATGGACTACACAGCTCTTAAATGTACCTTGCCTCTGGACATGGCAAAGACAGATTAAACCCAAAAAAACCAAACCCACTGCCATCGAGTTGATTCCAACTCATTGTGAGACTATAGGACAGAGTAGAACTCTCCCATAGGGTTTTCAAGGCTGTAAATCTTTACAGAAGCAGACTGTCTCATCTTTCTCCTGCAGAGTGGCTGGTGGGTTTGAACCTCTGACCTTGTGGTTAGCAGCCAAACACCTTAACCACTGTACCACCAGATCTCCTTCCAGGCAGATTAGCTTTTTTTTTTTTTTTTCTGGTCCCAATTCTAAACTCCCAGGACAGGAAATCTGATTGGCTCAAGGCAAGTCAGGTAGGGTCACAGGTCTGGTCTCCCCATCTTTGTGGGGCTACATTAGAGGAAGGGCAAGTATCAGAGAAAAAGAATCATTTTTACCAGTTTGGTCAAAATTCAATAGAAGCTGATATCCTAATTCAGTATTTTAAAAATTGCTATCCCTCAGTAATCAGAAAATTAAAAAGAAGATTTTGTGACTTTGGGTGTTTGATACAAGTTTTTAAAATATTTCTAATTTATACTTAGACTCAATCTTGTGGAAATATCAGGCCTAATGAAATCCTCACAATTATGCCTTCCTTGCTTATTTGAAATGGTTGAAGAGTTTGACTCCTTTGAAGAGGATGCTTCTACCTCTAAATGGGTTTACTTTCCCTAAAATAGTTCAGGGCCCTTCTACTGCTTCTTTCTAGTGTGAAGACGGTCCTTTTCCAAGAGAACATTTTTGAATGACTGGTAAATCCACTTATATTGTAATTTATTTTGTTTTTTAATGAATGCATCAACCTACCAGAACACAAACTCTTCCAGAATCCAGATTATGTCCCAACTATCCTCAGTCTGTAGCATCTATTACAGTACCTGGCTCAGAATAGCTGCCAATGTGTGTGTGTTGACTTTAGGATGAACGACTTCAGGTTTCTCAAAGAGTGATATAATAATATCCTCAGTAAGAAATCAACGTGTACCAGAAAATGAGGCCGGGAGAAAGGATCTTCGTGCAGGTTCATTGTGCCCTCTGGAGGAAGAGTCCAAGATCACCTCATTGGTGGATGAGAAGAAGGAAAGGAGAAGGCACAGATATTTGAGTATGTTAGAAACAGGCCCAGGACTTATGACAGTTCACATATTAAATTCTCCTGTACCAAAAAAAGAAGAAGAAGAAGAAGAAAAACACAGTTTCCATCAAGGCATTCCAACTCATGGCGACCCCATGTATGTCAGAGTAGAACTGTGCTCCAGAGGGTTTTCAATGGCTGATGTTTCAAAAGTAGATTGTCAGGTCTGTCTTTCAAAGTGCTTCTGGGTGGACTTGAACCACCAACCTTTTGGTTAGCAGCCAAGTGCATTAACCATTTGCATCACCCAGGGACTCCCTCTTCCTTTAGCATCCCTACCTCTATCTCAGTTTGCCATACCCTTACCCCTCACTACAAAATGAGCTTGAGTATGTTTCTTCTCAGGATTGCCAACTGGCAGTGTCATGGGGTCCTCATAGGGAGAGGGGATGTAGACATCCTTTCTGACTGTTTATTTAAATTGAACTAAAAAACAATGTAGACCTCACCATCCATCATTTCATTATCAAATTGATACCACAGGGCTCAAATATCTTTATCATGATAATATTTTATCCTAAAAATGTATTCTTCTACATTTTCTGACTTCTAAAATAATAAAAAATAAACTTAGGCATGACAGTCATCTGACATAAATGAAAACACAACTTAATAAAATAGCATTTTATGAGTTTAAACTGAAGCAAATATTTGACATACTTTATTTAAATTAATTTGCTCTGCACGCTCTGCTGTTCTGATAGCAAGTGAGCTTTGTTCCATCATAGGTTTACTGCTGGGCTCTGAGACTTGCTGGTGAAAAAGTAGAAGCTGAGGAATCCAGAGAGGCCCAATTCTGAGAGCTCCACAGGCCTATATTACTGTTCCACTGGCAGTAAAAATTGGCTGGAATTGGACAGGGAGTTGTTTAAATAAAATACCATATCCACTCTTTCTTGGCAAGAGTGAGATATTCACCTGCATGTTGGGGGTGGTGTCGCCCTATAAACAGCTGGTTGCTTTTAGTAACCCTAAGCCAGTGACATATACCAGTTTTATATATGTGATAAACTGAACAAAATTATAGTGCATTGTAAACACCACCTCTTTGTAAACTTTCTAGAAAAATTATCTGCCAGTTCTAGTATGCTCTTTTTGTTGCTGTTGTTATATGCCGTCGAATCGGCCCCGACTCATAGCGACCCCTCCTTGGGTTTCCGAGGCAGTATCACTACGGAAGTAGGATTGCCCAATCTTCCTTCCGAGGAGTGGCTGGTGGGTTTGAACCACCAGCCTTCTGGTTAGCAGTCAAGTGCCTTAGGCACTATCCTACCAGAGCTCCTTTTTGCTGCTGTTAGGTGCCGTCAAGTCCGTTTAGAATCAAGGTGACCCCATGTGTCAGAGTAGAACTGTTGTAATCTTTATGGGAAAAGATCACCAGGTCTTTCTCCTGTGGAGTTGCTGGGTGGATTTGAACTGTTAACCTTTAGCCATTGTGCCACCAGCTCTCCTTTCTAGCATGTTACACTATCATTTCATGGAACTGGAAATAGGCATGGATATGCACATTTATTTATTTATTTATTTAGGGGGGAAAAGATCTGTCAACTCCTGTTTTTATAGAATAAACTAGATTTGAAGTTTAATACTGTTTTTGATTTAGAATCGAATCTGATTTCTTATTTTTACAGCTTTCAAGATCAGTAATTTATAGATCATAGTGAGAGTTTTGCAATAGTTTGTAGATATAGGAACTTTGTATTTAATTAAATAGTTATGCTTCAACAATCGTTTGCATGATAATTGCTTGCCTTCCATGAGCACTAACCTATTACAATGACCTCTCATCAAAGAGGGGTCTGAATAATGAGGATACTGATGGTCACCACTGACAGACAACAGTCATCATGAGATAGAGGTTGTGAGCTGGTGGTGATGGGTCCTGATTAAAAAAAAAAAAACTTAATTTTCACACATATGGATGATTACTTGTATCTTTTTTTTTTTTGCTTTTGGGCAAAGGTCTTTCACAATTTCTATGATCAAGCACACTTTGTAGACAAGGGTGTAATTTATGGACAAAATAAAAAAATTTGGATTTGGAGCATAAAACCTAGGTGAATTTTCTAAAACTTTCTCTCTTGCACACATGCACTCTCTCTCTCTCTCCCTCTCTCTCTCTCTCTCTCTCACACACACACACACACACACATAAACATACACATACAAAATAGAGCCTGACTCCACCATTTGAAATTTTAGTTCCATTCACAGGAAAAATTAAGGAAATATTTTTTAAAAAAAAGTAGAAGATGACCCCCGATCCAGACATCTCTATATTTATCATTGATCCGTTCATCACTGGTCATTGTCTTAGTTAGGTAGTGCTACTGTAGCAGACTTACCCAAATGGGTGGCTTTAAAGAACAGAAATTAATTTTCTCACAGTTCAGGGACTGGAAGTCTGAATTCAGGACATTAGCCTGGGGGAAATGTTCTCTCTGTGTGTCAACTCTGGGGGGGGGGGGCGGATTCTGGTCTCTTTCGGCTTCTGCAGCCCCAGCGTTCCTCAGTTACTAGGCGATCTTCATGTAGCACCTATCTCTTCCCACCCCCTTTTGTGCTTCCATCTATGTCTTGTCTACTATTTTTATAACTCACTGGTAATTAGGTTTAGGACACATCCTATAGTGATATGGCTTTATCAACATAACAAAAAGAACCTTATTTCCAAATAGAATCACATCCACAGGTATGTTGTCAGATGCCATCGGATCAGTTCTGACTCATAGTGATAGAGTAGAACAGCCCATAGGGTTTTCTAGGATGCTCCTTATGGGAACAGATCACCAGGTCTTTCTCCTGCAGAGTCACTGGGTGGATTTGAACTGCCAACCTTTTGATTAATAGCTGAGTGCTTACTCATTGTGCTACCAAGGCTCTTTATCCACAGGTATAGGAGTTAGAAGATAGGATTCCAACATATATTTTGAGGGACACATTTCAATCCATAATAGTCTAAAAGAGTTTAAATATAATTTTTTCATATCAACATCAGACAGTACGAATTCTTACTCTTCAGGTTTACTGTTGGGCCAAGTCATTGAGTTGACTGGAAAAGACCCTTTCTAAAAGCCTGGCCTCTGTACCCTGATGTTTTCTTACTCCCAGGGTCAAAAGTCAGAGGTGAGGAAGTTTAGAGGTGTTGTGGGCAAACTCTTGAAAATGGGGGTAAAGAGAAGGTGAAGTTCTTTAGGTGCCCAGGCAACTGTGAAATAAAGAAAAGGAGATAAGAGCCAACAAAGTCAGGGGACAGGAGAAAAACTGGAAGCAAAAGAATACAGTGGATTATGCTTTTCTCAAAGATAACCTGGGAACAGGCTTTATCATCCAAAGACCATTTTCTCTCCCATCTAGGAATTCAAAACATAGAGAAAAAAACTATCAGTTCTACAGCAAAGTTCTGCTTAAGTAACCTTACCAAGTAATTGAAAAGAGCTTTCAAGTGGTTTTTTTTTTTTTTTTTTTTTTTCCCAACTGTTATCAAATAAAAACTTCTCTGGTGGATAGAAAAAGCATACTTGCTATGCAGGCTCAGAGACAACCAGGAATTGGAGAACAGAGACACTTGCCCCAGCAAAGTAATGTTGCTGATTTTCCAGTAGGAAACAAGATTCCTTTTTCTAAGTTAAATTCAATAAAGACTCTGTGAAGAATGTCTATTTACTTTGTAAGATATGCCCCCTGCCCTTCAAAGGATTTGTAATGTACTTCTGGGGATAAGACTAACTCATCATTAGAATACAGTATATGATGGTTTCTATTCATGCACTCATTCCTGTGGTACACACACAGGGCTGTAGGAGTTAGAAGGGAAAGATCAAGGGAATTTGGAGTATATATGAGTTATTTATTACTGAGCAACAAAATACCTGAGATTTAACAGCTTAAAACAACAAACACTATCTATCTCACAGTTTCTGTGGGTCAGGAATCTGGAAGTGGCTTAGTTAATTGGTTCAGGTCTCCTGTGAGACACAATCTGTCCGTCAACCAGGGATGCAGTCACCTCAAGGCTTGACTGGAGGAGGATCTGCTTTCATGCTTATTCATATTGTTGTCAGTAGGCTTCTCAAGGTCTTCTCTACAGAGCCACCTCACAACATGGCAGTTGGCTTCCTCCAGAGCTAATAATAATTTGAGAGAGAGAAAGAGAGAAAGAGCCCCAATATGGAAACCACAATCTTTTTAGAACTTAATCTCAAAAGTGAAATCTCATCACTTGTATTATATTCTGGCAGTTTGTTAGAAACAAGTCAATAAATCCAGCTTACACTCAAGGGGAAAGAATTATACAAGGATGTGAATATCTTGTGTAATATTGAGGACTCTCTTAGAGGCTAGCTATCACAGTTACCAAAGGTGTACTCTAGAGAAAGAGTTGGCAAACTACAACCAGAGAGCCTGTCCACTGTTTTGTAAGTAAAGTCTTACTGGGACACAAGCATAAATTATGCCTATGCATTGTCTATTACTGCTTTTGTGCTATAATATCAGAGCTGAATAGTCATGACAGAAACTCTACAGTCCTTAAGCTTGAATTATTTAATGTCCGGTCCTTCATAGAAAGAATTTGTTGAGCCCTGCTCAAAATGTATGTATATACAAATCACCTGGAGATCTGGTTGAATGCAGATTTTGATTTAGTACACTGAGATGGGGTCTGATACTCTAGATTTCTAACAAGCTCCTGGGTGATGCTAGTGCTGTTGGTCCAAATACCACACTTAGTAGCAAGGCTTTAGTGGACCTTGAAGGATGAGAAGAGTTTGGGGTAGGTTCAGAAGACCTTCCAAGTAGGGGAAAATGGCATTAAAAAATGAGAAAGAGGAGGAGACATGGCTCTTGGGGTGAGAATAAGAAGAGTGAGCTGCCTGGAGTAGAAGACAAAGCTATATCCTCCAAGTACAGAGGTATTACAGAGAGGAACATTAAGCCTTTAGGCAGTGGAGAAAGCAACATGATTTTAGTTCTTTTTAACTCAAGGTACACAGACTTTTTTGAAGTCAATGAAAGGTTTATATATGGAAGAAAACTTTCTTTGTTGATTACCAGGGGTGAGAGGGGAGGGAACACTGCAAAAATTAAATAATAATAAGATACATAGCTTTAAAAAAAAAAAAAGAGAGAGAGACTACAGTCAATTGTACATCTAACAAAAACACCAGAAGTGAAAAAGAAAAGAGAGAGAAAGAGAAATAAAGATTTAATAGACAAATAAATCCCACAGATGTTAATTCAGCACCCACTTTGCATCTCTGAGAGGAGCACTTGTGGTGTAGTACCTAAGGCTGTTGACTGCTAACCAGAATGTTGGTGGTTCAAACCCACCAGCCACTCCATGGAAGGAAGATGGGTCATTCTACTTCTGTAAAGATTTACAGCCTCAGAAGCCCAATGGGGGTCACTATGAGTTGGAATCAACTCAATGACAGGGAATTTGGTTTATTATTATTATTATTATTTTGCATCTGTGATGTGCTAGGTGCTGGGGATACAAGATGAGTAAGACAGTCCCTCCTTGTCTCTCAGGTTAGTGATGGACAGAGACTTGTAAATACATTGAAGTGGGATGCATTGTGATAAGTATTTTAATAGAAGGGTCTACTGGGTGCTACAGGAAAGCAAAGAAGGAATGGGTTTTAAAGGATGAATAGGGGTTCATTATGCCAGGTGGATGGACAAATTTTTTGAAGCTGAGGAATATTATAGAAGCCTGAGAGAACAAGAACAAGGTAGAGGTTGTACAGGACTAAACATGGGATGCATATGGAGGGGATGGTGCAGGGGATGGTGATCAGGTCATGAAACTGGACAGACAGGTGAGGAAGAGGCTGTCAGTGGCTTCAGATAGCACAGTGAGTCTCTCAACCTCCATCAGAGGATGGTATCTGATAACCCACATAATGTTTGCAGCACATTTGCTCAGTTGTCATTAGTTATGGTTCTATATTAGAAGGATAACTTTGACGGTAGTGTGGAGGATTCCATATTTGGGAAAACAGAAAGAGAGAGGATCGTCATTCATTTGTCTTGCAGGTGAACTTACTTTTAGGATTTCCAGGCAACCTTCTGAAGCTCATGGGACACATAGGTAGCATCATAGCATCCCTCTCTGCATTGGCTTGTGTTCCCTCCACACTGGCCATGCCTAGATGGGACACACCTGCCACTGCAAGAAAGGAAGCAGCTGCTTAGCTACTGTGATTCTCATAAGGACCACTGACAAGGTGTGCAAACATGGAGCAGTGAACTTAAATGGAACTTTTTTTTTTAATTTGTTGATTTGTTTATTAGTGAAAATGTTGTTGTTGTTGTTATGTGCTGTTGAGTCAGACCCGACTCATAGCGACCCCTCCTTGGGTTTCTGAGGCAGTATCACTATGGATGTAGATTGCCCAACCTTCCTTCCGAGGAGTGGCTGGTGGGTTTGAACCGCCAGCCATATGGTTAGCAGTCAAGCACCTTAGGCACTATGCTACCAGAGCTCCTATTAGTGAAAATATGCACAACAAAACATGCACCCCTTCAACAATTTCTGCATGTACAATTCAGTGACATTGATTAACTTCTTCAAGTTGTCTCAACTCTCTTGACAGCCTTTTCCAAATTATTTCACCATCCTGAACACAAACTCACTGCCCCTTTAAGCTTCTCATCTATCATTTTTATTTGCTTTGTCAATTTGATCACATATAGATAACTCTTTAAAATAATATAATGCTTAATGCAGACATTCTTTTCTATTTAAGCTAACCTATTATCTGGTTCAAAGATGAATTTAGTGGATACTTTTGCTTAAAGTTTAAAGGTTTTCTCAGGATTATTGTTTGAGAAGTCATTCGGTCTCAGTGACTCCAAAAAGCCTGGATTCCATGATAATTTGAAATTTTGTTCTGCATTTCCCACCTTTGGTCAGGATTTTTCTGTAGAATCTTTGATCAAAACATTCAGTAATGGTAGCCAGGCACCATCCAGTTCTGGTCTCACAGCAAAAGAATCAGTTGCTCATGAAGGCAATTGGACACATATTCTAAATGGAGCCTTTACATCTCTCCCTTTTAGTTTCTAGTGGTTTTATCACCCTTGTTGCTACCTAGGTTCCCTGGGCTGCATGTACATTCTCCATTGTGGTGTGCATTCTGCTAGCCAGTTATAGTCTGTGAATTTGTCTGTCTCCACCTTTAAGCTCTTTAGGAGCAGAGACTGTATCAGTTCACCACTAGATCCTGGGCATCTGACCTAGTGCTGAGCCCAGAGTGGGTGCTGAGAAAACATGATGAATGAGTACAAACATGAGAATGGGGCTAACAATAGCTCCCATCTCGTATGCTTGTTGTGACGATGAAAGGAGCTAATACAAGTAAAGTGCTTAACACACTGCCTAGAATAGAGTGCCACAAAAGCACTCCATTGCCACAAGCAGTTGGAAGGAACACATAGAAAGCACATTGTCTCTGAGTCAGTATTACAGAGGGACATTATAAATACAGCTCCTTTTCTAAAAATGTTTTCAGGTTTGTTCAAGAAGTCAGAAGTGAGGGTTCTGGGGTAAAGTACTCCTGAATGAGAAACCCTTTTAGGGCAGTAAGCAGGCTCCAATAAAGATGATTCTCCAAGTCTTGTTTCCACTGCATCTCATGTGGTAGATTATGGTACCTGTCATTTACAACATACATTTCATCTGTTGCTTCATATTTGATCTTCACAATAATTCTATTAGGCAGGAATTGTAATTTTACAGACAGGGAAAACTGTGTTCAGAGGGGTTAAGTAACTTGCCTAAAGTCACATAGCCAGTTAATGGTAGAGGACTCAAACTCAGGACACTGCCTGCATACTGTCCACAGATATGGTATTGGTCCAAGTTTGGACATTTAAATGTGTGTGTCAGCCCAAATGCTGCAACTGACATCTCTAGACTCCTATACTGACGTAAAGAGACAGAGGTCCAGACCTGGGCCTTTGTAACCTGGAATTGGTTCTACATATCCCCAGGCAGAATAGAAGAAGAACAAGAACACACACGTAGTGGAATCTGTTCCACTTGCCTGCTCTGACAACCCTTGTGTTTGGTATCACTCAGCTGCCTTTCAGCCAGCCAGCCAGTCAGTCACTCATCCCACCTGGGAAAGCCAGAGATAAACACAGCAAGTGAGAGTTCTGGAGGGGAGGGAGGCAAAGAACTGCTCCTGCCAGCAGAGAAGCCTAGATGAATACCAAGCACCCACAGTTGAAGGCAGGAGGATGGGAGGAACAATGGTGGGGACAAGTGAGAGGGGCTGGTGAGGGCAGGCAGGAAGTGATGCTGATCCTGCTTCTCTAAGGCTTAGAAAAACTCTCCTGGCTAGATTTCTCCTTATGGGGTGCAAGGGTCCTGCTGGCACAAGAGTAGTGCAGCTTGTTTGCCCTGGGGACACGATGGACTGTGCCAGGGTGGAATGTCAGCTGTCAGGACAGGTGTGCACCCCAAACACTGAGCAGAAGGTGGAGCCAGAACCAGAGGCCTGAGTCAGTTCTCCAACTCCAGATTAAGGAGGTGAAATGAGCACCTAAGTCACAGGGGAGCCAGATCAGCAATTGGAACAAAGGAACAAGTGTCAAGGGACTGCTAATGGATGCAAGATCGTGGCAGCTGCGCAGAGTGGATTCCGGTGAACTGTTTTCCATTCCTGACTTGCTGCATCTCTTTGGGCGAATGAGTTATCCACCCTCTTGAAGCTCAATGTCTATGTCTATAAAACTGAGATATTATTAGTACCTCATGGCCCAGTGCATAAGGCATTTGACTGCTAACCGGAAGGGTGGTTGTTCAAACCCACTAGCCGCTCCTCAGAAGGAAGATTGGGTGATCTACTTCCATAGAGATACCACCTCGGAAACTCAAGGAGGGATCGCTATGAGTCAGGATTGACTTGACGGCACTGAGTTTGGTGTTTTTTTTTTTTTTTTTTTTTTTTTTAACCTTGCAGTGAAGCAGTCCTGTTGGTGCAGTGATTTAGTGCTCAGCTGCTATCTGAAAGGTCAGTGGTTCAAATCCACCAGCCCCTCTGCAGGAGAAAGATGTGTCAGTCTGCTTCTGTAAAGATTATGGTCTTGAAAATGCAGTGGGGCAGTTCTACTTTGTCTTAAATGGTCACTATGAGTCAGAATTGGTTGGGTTTGGACCTTGCAGTGGTGAACAGTGATAGTTCAGTGATAGAACTCTCACTTTCCATGAGGGAGACCCAGTTTCAATTCCCAGCCAATGACCCTCCTGCACACCCACCTCCAGTGGAAGCTTGCATTATTGCTTTGATGCTGAACAGGTTTCAGCAGAGCTTCCAAACTAAGACACACTAAGAAAAAAAGTCTGATGATCTGCTTTTGAAAATCATCCAGTGAAAACCCATGCATCACAATAGTTCAGTCTGTAACCAATTATGAGGATGGTGCAGACCAGGCAGTGTTTTCTTCCATTTTACATGGGGTCACCATTAGTCATGAGCCAACTTGATGGCAGCTAACACCACTACCACCACCACCAACAACAACACCTTGCAGTATTGTAAGGAATAAAGGGATAATGCATGTAAAGTGTCTAGCCCACAGCCTGGAAGAGGTGGGGAACTCATTGAATACTGATTGAAGGAAAAATGAAAGCTATAATAATAATAATATAAAATGTTGGAGATGCCAATTGAGCCATCATATCTGAGGGGGGACTTTTCATTTTAGAAAATGAAACTCCCTTCAAAGACCAGTTCCCTCTTGGACCAACAAAGCAAGCACAAAGTTGAAAGAGTTCTTGGGCATCAACCCTCTTATCACACTCCACTGTCCAGCCCATCCGAGTCCACCATTGGAACTATACCTTTAAAGAAGGTGTTTTGAGACTTTCAGCCCCTTGTTAACATGTATACATGATATCCCATCCACAAGGACATTCCAAATGGGCACAGTTTTTCCTGGTTCTGATTCAGACACAGCTTCCATCACACAACAGATCTGTGCAAAAGGCAGACATCCCTACACCACTTCTGCCCACCTTCGTCTCCTTCCTCCTCTCCCCCACTCCTCCTCCCAGGATCTGTTACAGGAATTTTATTCCCTTTAATTTACTCTTGGCAAATTGCTCTGCTTGAATACTGTTATTCCACGGCTGCATGAATGGAGCGTCATGAGATTTCAGCCCACTCACTCTGCACTCGGTGCTCATTCTGCTAGGAAGAGCTGCCCTCGCACAATGGAAGGCAGAACCCACATGTCCCGGCCCAAGGTACCATGTGAAATACTAAATCACATGGCTTCTCATTCATATAGGGATTTACAGTTCCCAGAGCACAGCCATCTCCATTGGCTCATTTACATAAAGACCATAGAAAAAGACATAATACCTTTCATCTGTCTGGCTCTTTTTCCATTTACCAAATTCTCTCATATATATCGTCTAATTTATAGATAATGTATGATAATACAATGCTCTAAATATGTATTGATTCCTTCCATATGAATAGTGCTATTACAATCCATTGCTGCAAAAGAACATGGGCCTGCTAGCTCCTTACATGCTGAGCACCAAGGCATTAACTGTATCCTGTGGTTGGAGATCCATCCTTAGGGCCTATTGTTGGAAAGAAGCCTTCTAGATGCCTCTCTAAACTCCCTGGGGATGCAAATGGTTAATACACTCAGCTGCTAACCAAAAGGTTGATGGTTTGAGTTCCCCCAGAAACACCTTGAGAGAAAGGCCTGGTGATCTGAGAAATCAGCCATTGAAAACTCTGTGAAGCGCAGTTCTATTCTGACACACCTGGGGTGGCCATACTTCAGATTGACTCCCTGGTGACTGGTTTTACTTAGATCCCCCTCCAGATGGGCCAAAGCTTCACTTCTCAGAGAGCCTTCCATTACTTCAGCCATGGGCCAAGCAGCTATGCCCGGGGCTCTGGTCTCCTAGTCAACCACAGCAATATCACAGACCCCAAAAATACAGAGTCCATCTTCTGTCCTGCCTGCCCCTAAGAACCCTGTGCCAGCTCATGCACAGCATCCTTGTCACTCTAATTCTCACATGAGGCCACCCTAGGGAGCTGGGTGGATGAACATATGCTAACTACATTTTAAGACTATGACTGGCACTCAAGCCTTGGTCTACTATTCAGGGAATGATGGTAGAACTTGTCCCTCCAAAAAAAAAAAAGAAAGCTGTCCTTGGTTTGTGGTTTGTCATTAAGTCCAATCCCTCCAGCAGCCTCGGTCATCTTTATCAAGGATATATTTGATCACATCCCCCACACTTATCTTCTACTCTTCCCCATCCTCAAATTCCACATGCAAACCATACGAATCTACTTACCCTCACCTAGCAGTCCCTGGGTGATACAAATGATTTATGAGCTTAATTGCTAAACAGAAGATTAGAGGTTTGAGTCCACCAGAGGCACTTCAGAAGAAAGACCTGGAGATCTACTTCCAAAAAAAGCCACTAAAAACCCTATGAAGCACAGTTCTACTCTGACACACATGGGGTCACCATGAGTCAGGATCAACTTGACAACAACTGATTACTGGTTAAAATTCAGCAGTCTAATTTTTATCTGAGCTTATGCATGTGCTAGTCTCTCTGTCTAAAACCCTCTCATCTCGTCTCTGTCTTGCTAACTTTTATTCATTACTTTAGGTTGGTTTTCCTGGAACAGATTCTGAGTCAGAGAGTTGCAAGCTGATTTATTGGGGGAGAACTCTTAGATGATGGACTTGTAAGGAGGTTAGGTCAGCAAGATTGACTGAGCCATAGGGGGAGCTGGCCCACAATGTGGTGTGCACTGATGCCTCATTGGACCCTGCAAAAAGCTCTGGAGCTGGAATGGCCCTTCAGGGTTGTCCTGAAGTGAGGTAAGGGGCAAGGCTTTTGCATACTTGCATTCACCTTGGAGGGAGAACTTTGGATGTGAAAGTTCCCTATACCAAAAAAAAAAACCCACCGAACTCACTGCTGTCTAGTCAATTTGACTCACAGCAACCCCTCCTTGGGTTTTCGAAGTGATATTTCTACAGAAGTAGATTGCCCAATCTTCCTTCTGTGGAATGGTTGGTAGGTTTGCATCACCAGCCTTCTGGTTAGCAGTCAAATGCCTTAGGGACTATACCACCAGAGCTTCAAGTCTTATACCTCAGACCATTTAAATTAGATTCCTTTCCTGGACATGCTGATTGAATTAGTTTGAGATGTGACCAGGACATGGGGAATTTTAAAAACTTCCAAGGTGATACTAATGTGCAGCAAAGTTTGGGAACCACTGCTGACACTCCTCTTTCAGGAATCAATAAAGAAATCACTCCTGTTGAGCAGCTTTTCTGACTGCTCAAGGCGTTGTTATGTTCCCTCCCCTAGGTACCCTGTGCTATTCCTATGACAGCACTCACCATATTGAGCTGTAATTGCCCATTATCTGTGTCCAAACAGACTGACCTTCCTGAAGACAGGGGCTGTGCTTTTGTCATCACTATGACTCATGCTTTAGCATAGTTCTTCACAGGGGTTGAGTATCTGAATGAAGATATGAATACATGAATGAATGAATCAGTATGTAATGCGAATGAATGAATTCAGAAATGAATATATGTAAAAGAATAGAGAGAAAGAAGGAAGCAAGAAAGGAAAGAAGAAAGGAGGACCTTAAGAAGGAAAGAAAGAGGCTAGGGGACTCCACCATCTCTGCACTCCTTAACTACATTTATTAGTTTTCTATTGCTGTGTAGCTAATGACCACAAATTTAGCAGCTCAAAGAAGCACCCATTTAGTGTCTCACTATTTCTGCAGGTCAGTAGGCTGGCATGGTCTCGCTGTGTTCTCTGCTCAAGATCTCACAAGACCACAGTCAGGTGTTGGCCAAGCTGAGTTCTCATCTGGAGTTCAGGGTACTCTTGCAAACCCGTTCGGGTTGTTCCAGAATTCAGTTCTTTGTGGCTATAGGACTGCAGTCCCTGCTTTCTTGCTGGCAGTTGGCCAGGGACCACTCTCAGCAACTGGAATCCACCCTCAGGTCCTAACCATGAAACCTAATCTGCAGAGTGTTCACAGCATGTTTGCTTTCTTCCAGGCCAGCAGGAGAATGTCTCCGTGTCTCACCTTCTTCTAAAGACTCACCTGACTAGGTCAGGAGCATCCAGGATAATCTTCCATTCAATTAACTCAAAGCTGACTCATTAGAGACCTTAATTACATCTGCAAATGCTCTTTTGCCATATAATGCATCGTAATCGTGGGAGTTATATCCTATTATACTCACAGGTTCCCAGCCACACTCAAGGGGAAAGGGCTACACAAGACATATATACCAGGGGCAAGATATTGGGATCATCTTAGAATCCTCCTTCACATGCTGGGTCACAAGCCTGTTGTCACTGTGTCTGTCACTGCTTCTCTTCCTCACCCATCAGGAAGATTCTATTTCTTTGCCAAGGCTGCATTTATCTAGTGGCACAACAATGGCTAAAAGAGAAAAGCAAGGGAAAGGGTTGGACATCCAACCTTCCACTCCCTACTTCTTCTGTCTGGCCCCTTTGAACAGGGAGAATACCCTCCTGTGCCATGGTCTTAATCAGGCTTTTCTAGGGCATGCTGCATTCCTTGCCCTATTGCCTCCCTGCATGGAACCCTCTTTTCCTAATTTATTTTCAGCCCTGAAGCTGAGCTCAGAGACAGCATCTGGTTCTGTTTTTAAAACAAAATCTCTGGCTGAGCCGGGTAGAGAAGCACAGAAGTCAAATGCATGCTTGTCCCCAAGGTCACCCAGCAACAGCCCAGCCTTGGTTCTTCCCTGCCTGTCCTGTCTCCTCTCAGCATCCTTTGTTGTCAACACACAACTTCTATTCACCTGGGCTTATTATGGGGTCCTGAGGTTACTGGGTTTTCAGCTAGGTCAGAGCCACTGGGCTTCTGAGGCCCTTCCAGGCCCCAAATCTACTCCAAAATTCCACATTCATACAAGGAAAACAGAAACAGAGGAGAATGTGACTTGTAAAGCCAGAGCTTCACTGTTTAGCTCTCCCTTCTGGCAAGTGATGAATTTTCTGGCAACTCCCTGGGCTCAGCATTCAGAATGCAGAAACTCAAGTAGCTGGTGTGTCACAATAGAAGCTATGCTATCCTAAAAACCTTTCATGGAGGAGTGCCTCTTTAATGACCCCCAGTGATGGGAAGACAGCCTTTGTTCTCCACCAGGGATGCTATTCTGACTTTGCTGTTGTTCCCATTTTGGCTCAAGTCTCAATAAGATGAGACTTGAGATGGGATGAGAATTTTCACCAAACGGGGGCAGGAGGGACATGTAGAAGTCATATATGAGGTCCAAAGTCTCTTCAGATGGTGGAAAAGGCTGCCAGTACATGTATGAGAACCACAAACGTAGGTATTATACTTTCTGGGACAATTTCCCTTTCTAACAGTCTGTTGTGTGCTCCCCAACTTATACTTGTCAAACAGTTCAATCTTAGTTCTAAAAATATGATCATAGTAGTTACAGAGTAGATTGACTGGGAGGATTGGGGAAGGGATGTGAGAAACCACAAAAAAAAAAAAAGGAGGTTCATTTTCACCTTCACCCAACATCAATATTAGCCCCACTGCAAAAGGACCTCAAGGACACATTAAGCAGGACACTGGAGGCATCTGATGGCTAGGAGGGGTAATACTTTGATGAACCAATTAAATAAGAGAGTAATTTTCTTGGTTCACCTGTTTCCCTCCAAATCAAAACCAAACCAGTTGCTGTAAAGTTGTTTTCAGCTTATGTTCAAACCCTTTCAGAGATGCTTCAGAAGAAAGGGCTGGCAGCATGCATCCATAATCATTACAGCCAAGGAAACTCTATGCACCTCATTTCTACTCTGTAACACATGGGGTCTCCATGAGTTGAAATCTACCTGAAGGCAATGGGTTTATGGAGTCTTTGGGTGGTGCAAATAGTTAAGCCCTCAGCTACTAAGTAAACAGTCTGCCATTCAAACTCAGCCAGTGGTGCCTTGAAAGAAAGTCCCAGTGATCTGCTTCAGAAAGATCACAACCTCGAGAACCTATGGAGCACAATTCTACAGACACACATGGGGCGCCAAGCTTCCTCCCAGAAGGGTTTCACCCAGAGGAAGCCCCTTAGAGCATACAGCACAGAGATGTGAATGAAGCATACTGTGATTGCTAAAACTGAGGGCACACTATCTGAGGGCTCCCAGGGGAGAGTATTAATGGAGGTGAAACAAAATATACCCAGGACTTAACTTTAGCCAGGGGTGCAGAAGGACAAAGGTGATAGGCTGATGAGCAAGGAGAAGCTAGGTCACCATCTCCCAGAGCCACCACCCTGCAAGGAGAATCCGCCATTTGACAAGTATAGCTTGCTGGGTCCATATTAAATACTCAAGATGTTGAAGATTGTTGTTACAATTATTATTATTATTATTATAATTGTCATTTTCAATTGGAGGGGAGTTGGTGCCACTTCCAATCTCTACTCTGAAGAAATATTTTTCTGCCTGTTTTGAATATTATTTCAAAAGGAAAAACCACACACAAAAAATACCAGATCCTAAACAAGTGATTGGAAAGATCCCACACAGTTTCAACCTTGAAGGAGCCAGAGCTTGAAGCATGTGCCTTGTGGAATGTTGACTTTCATAGGTTTTGCTTCTGGTTAATATTCCCTCTGTTGTTGTTGTTGTTTTTTTAAAATTATAATCAAATGACCTTGTTACATAAAATGTGAGTCCCTGAATATGAGCAACAGAAGGCTGAGAAAACGGAGTGTGTATAATCAAAGGCAACCTATAACCATGTTAATATGGCACATGTTATTGATAGATGATGATACTATAGTTAAATGGGCTGTATGGTGATTGACCACACCAGATAGGCAGATCACTTAAGTTATTCTTCAAAGTCTTACTTTTATGAGTGGAGTTTTCAATCCTTTCCTTCCTGCTAGTTCTCTAACATTTATATACTCTTCAAGGGTGTCTTGTCTGCTTAATTTCCAAATAGGGCATGGAAACTGCTGCCTTTTATATTAGGAAGAAAAACACAAGCATAGAAAAAGAATTAAAGAGGATGCATAGGGCACAGGAACACTAGCCGCTGAAACAAATATGCCAGTATCAGTTGCCACTGAGTCAACTCTGACTCATAGCAACTGTGTTGTATGTCAGAGTAGAACTGCTCTCCATGGGGTTTTCAAATAGCTGATTTCCTGGAACAAGATTGCCAGCCCTTTCTACTGAGTTGCCTCTGAGTAGACTTCAATAATTAACTTCTCAGTTAGCAGCTGAGCATGTTAAACATTTGCGTCACCCACTGACTCCTAAAACAAATATGGTGTTGTTAGCTGCCGTCAAATTGGCCCCTGACTCATGGTGACCCCATGGACAAGATCAGACCATTGTGAACCATAATAGGCTGATTTATGGAAGTCGATAGCCAGGCCTTTCCTCCTAGTCTGTCTTATCTGAAAGCTCCACGGAAATCTGTTCAGCATCATTGCAACCTGCAAACCTCCACTGACAGGCAGGTGGTAGCTGTGCATGAGGTGCATTGGCCGGGAATTGAGTCTGGGTCTCCAACATAGAAGGCGAGAATTCTACCACTGAATCACTACTTCCACTGAAAGAAATACACAATCCACTATAGAAGGCTGTTTTGCACTCATTACACGGTGATCGAGGCTCTGAGGCTCCTCCATCTCGTGGCTCACCATCTCTTGGTCCTCAGAGTCCTCTGCTTTCAGCAGTGGGGATGGAGAAGAGAGGAGACAAAATACACCTGGATGTGATGCAGATTCATATCTCTCAGCAAAAACTTTTCTTAGATGCAAGTGAACTAGAAAATGTAACCGTAACAAGGCAACTGCTTCTAGAAACAATGTTATACTACACATATAGGAGCACAAGTTTCTGGTGGATCATTAATCATCTCTGCTACTAGGCGTTTTATAAGGCCCAAGAAGTGTCTCTATTTTACCTAGCTTGATTCCCTCTCCAGGGACTGGTCCCTCCTGATAACATGACCAAAGTAGGTGAGACAGTCTCACCATCCTCCCTTCTAAGGAGCATCCTGATTTTACTTGGAGGGTTAGAGAAAAAGAGGAAGACTCTCGACGAGACGCATTGACACAGTGGCTGCAATGCTGGCCTCAAACATAGCAACTATAGTGAGGATGATACAGGACTGGGCAGTTTTTCGTTCTGTTATGCTTAGCATCATTGTGAGTTGGAACTGACTCAAGGGCACCTAACAACAACCAAGCAAATCTTGTCTGGTTTAAGCACTAGTGATTATTCCCTAATACAAGCACAAAGTGCTCATTCATGGTGCTGATGAGAATCCAGGGCCCGAACATAGCTGAGGCCCAGGGAGTTTCAGACAGATGGTTTCTTACATACAGTGGAAGCCTGTTTCTTCTACAAGACCCCAGTAGTAGCTGCCCAGGCTTTGGGGACCCAGGCTCAAAACGTCCAGAAACAGGCAGTTGCCTGTTTGACTGCCCTTTACAACAAAACCTTGTTAAGAAGATATTGGCTTGTCCAAAAGAATGCACAACTGGAAGCAATTGTTCTTCCCCAGCAAACAGGATACTCTGTCACACTCCAGTAAAAATATCAGATTATCTGAACTAGTTAATTCAAAATCCATTGTTCCTGGTTCCTTGCCTTTCAAATTAATGGCATTTGCTGTAATTGACGGTGAGAGAGAAGGTGATAGGCAGGCTAAGGAGCACATGATACCACAGGCCTGAAACCGAGGGGAAGCAGAAGGATGAGGGAAGGGAGGCCTGGCAGCAAGGTGTGCTACTGGAAAATCAGGTTTTAAGTACTAGTTTTTCCTACTAAGGGACTCTTAAGAGGAACTAAGAAGGAAAAGAAAGTCTAGCCAGCTGTGCAATTAGTGTCACAATTAAGAAAATCAGAGAAGAGAGGTCTTCACAGTGGGCTTTGTTCTATTGGAGTCTCTGCTTCTAATACATTGCTGTACAAGCATGACTTGAAGTCCAGGAGCTATGAGGCAGAAGAATGCTGTGACTTCACCATTTCCTGGCTGAATAAATGTGAGCAAGTCACTTCACCAATCAGAATGCCTACCTCACAAGGTCATTATAAGGATTAAATCCACTGACATTTAAAAAATATTCAGAGTGGCACCCAGGACATAAAACCAAGGGTTGATTGCCATAGGATTGATTCCGTCTCATAGTGACCCTAGAAGGACAAAGGAGAACTGCCCACTCGGGTTTTCAAGGCTGTAAATTTTTATGGAAGCAAACTACCTCATCTTTCTCCTGTGGAGTGGCCTGGTGGTTTTGAACTGCTGACCCTTTGGCTAGCAGCCAAGCACTTAACCACTGTGCCACTAGGGCTTCTTACCTAGGACATAGTAAACCCTACATGTTGTTGGTTGCTCTTGAGTAGATTCTGACTCATGGTGTCCCAATGAGTAGGACTGCTCCATAAGGTTTTCAAGGTAGTAACATTTCAGAAGAAGCAGATCTCCAGGCCTATCTTCCAAAGGTTTGAACTACCAATCTTTTGGCTAGTAGTTGAGTGCCTTTAATAGTTTGTGCTATGCAGGGACTCCTAAACCCCATGTAAGAGTTTATAAAATAAACAAACTGGATAACAATGTCTGTCCCACTTTGTAACAGCTAGGAGGTTTTGAGCAATTTATTTAAACTAAGTCTTGCTTTCTCATTTGTAAAATGAGGGTAATTTTATCGCCTCACACATGAATCACAGGCAGTGAGATTATCTGAAATGGTGAGAGTGAAAGTGCCTTGCCCAGTGCCTGGCCCAGAGATGGCAGTTAATAAATGTTAAGCGTTACTTCAAGCTGAATGTTTAAAGTATTCCCAGCTCCCAGCAGGACAGAAAATGAGAGACTTCAGTAAACAGTGCCAAGGAAGCTTCCGTGTACAGAAGCTCCAAGTCACTAAGAAGAGCGTGTGCCAGCCAGCACTTTACTTACTTCACAGAATGAGGACCCATGTGTGTGCTGAGCTCCCACGCAGGTTATTAGAGAGACATATGTAGTACATCAACACAGATTGGCAGAGTGGAAAAAAAGGACGAGTTAGGGAAGACCTGGTGAAAGGTATTTAAATAAGTGAGATGGATTTGGTGCCCGCAGACTTTGGTAGTGTTTGTACAACAAGAGTATTAAAATGGCACAGAGACACAAGCTACCATGTTTGAGAATCTGTGGAGAATCAGGGTTTCAAAAACTGAGAGTGATGAGTCTTCCTGTTCTAATAACAGAAAAGCATACAAGAACATGAACTTCTCTATATAAAAAAACAATGCAAAGACTTCGGGAAATCAATTCCAAAATGCCTTGAAGAGAGCAGTGTTAAACATTACACAGCAAGATTGTTTAAAGACTCTCCCCTGAAGGATGATCCAGTGTTCACCCACTCTCAGCCCCCGCCCTGACACAGTGACAAGCCTCTAGGATCTGGGACAGTGACACAATGTAACGTTCAGAGACTGCAGCAAGACAATTCTGATCCTCTTCCTGAATGAATTAAAAACGATACAGTTTGAAGGACTCAGATCCTTTTACAAGTTACACCAATGTTCATTGCAGCATAATTCACAATAGCCAAAATCTCCCAGAGGAAGTGGAGACAACCCAAGTGTTTATCGACCGATAACTGGATAAACAGAATGTGGTCTATACATAGGATCTTATTCATCTATAAAAGAAATGAACTTCCAATGCATGCTGTGATATGGATAAACCTTGAAAACATTATGCTGAATGAAATAAATTAGTCACAAAAGAACAAATATTCGATGATCTCACTTACACAAAATATCCAAAATAGGTGAACTCATAGAGACAAAAGTTTGTTAGTGGCTACCAGCACTGGGGGTAGGAGGGAATGGGGAGTTATTGCTGAAGGGCATTGAACTCTGTTTGGGATGATGAAAACCTTCTGGAAGTAGTGGTGATGGTTGCCCCACAAGGTGAATCTAATTAATGTTACTGAACTATACAATCAAAAATGGTTTAAATGGTAAATCTTTTGTTATATAACTTTATGACAATAAAATAGCAACAACAAAAAAAAGATACACAATGTGAATATATGGTTAATATGACTGCTTATATAAAATGTCTGATCCTGTTCCCAGTTCATAGTAGCCATAAAAGACATCTATGATACCATCATTATTACATTGTCTTGACATACAAGTCCAGTGGCAACATACAATGGTCATGGAATGTATCAATAGGATGTATCAATAGGAGGTGACAGCAGTTGGGTAATTCCCAATGCTTGGTCCTATATCTAGTGTTGAGAGACATGCTCATGAGTGACCTCAATAATGTTTTGTTGTCCCAATATCCCAATAACTCTGAGTTCCTGGATAACAGTTGTTGTTGTTGTTATGTGCTGTCGAGTCGGACCCGACTCATAGCAACCCCTCCTTGGGTTTCCAAGGCAGTATCACTACGGAAGTAGATTGTCCCATATTCCTTCCGAGGAGTGGCTGGTGGGTTTGAACCGCCAGCCTTCTGGTTAGCAGTCAAGTGCCTTAGGCACTATGCTACCAGAGCTCCCTGGATAACAGTGATCATATTTATATCCTAAGAACATCTTCATTCATTCATTCGATAACCATTCAACCGGCACTTACTAGGAGCCAGCCATTGTGCAGAGGATAGAGGTAAAAACACTGAAACATCAGGACCATTGCCCTCGAGAAGCTCACAGTTCAGGTAGAGAGGCAGACATCAAGTAAACATTTAATAAAGTTTGCAGGTCCTGAGATATCCCCACATAGAGTACAGCAAGGAATAGAAAAGAGGGGTCAATGGAAGCCATGGATTTCAGAAAATCTCCCAGAGGAAGTGACCTTAACTTGTATAAAGAATGATGAGTGGATGTTTGCTTGTATAGTTCCTTTGATTTAAAATTAAATGTGTATGTGAGAGAGGGACAGACAGACAGACTTGGTAAGTGGGGAAATTTCAGGCCATTCTGTTTTCCTGCCTTTGCTTCAGCAAACTAGGGCATTTTTTCAACTGGGTGAGAAAAGTCATGGACCTGGGTCCTCCATAGCCAAATGCAATTCTTGGGTGCATCAAAGGCAGTAGGCAGCATGGAACTGGGAGTATAGCTTCCTGTGACCAGCACTGGCTAGAGCCCTTCTTTAGAGCAATTCACTGTAGGAGGCTTCCCCAGTGAGGAATGAGGAAAAACTGGAGAGGATTCAGCCAAGAGCCATAGAGAGTTGAAAAATGAGAATTTTCCTGGAAGTCCAGAGGGATTAGGGTTATTTGGCAAAAGATAGTCCCCATAGGCTCCCCTACTTTCTATAGGATGAGATCTGAACATATGAGACCCTTTACAACCTGGCTCATCTCCATCTCTAGATTGATCACCACACCCCTCACCATGATCAGCTTGCTCTAGCCATACTGAGTTGCTCACCTGTTCCCCGAATATCCCATGGAAATCCAGAGGCAGCATGGTATGATGGTTAAAAGCCATCCTTCCTAGATTCAAATCCAAGCTCTAGTACTTAATAGTTTAAACTTTAGGCAAGTCATTTATACTCACTGTGCCTCAGTGTCCCCCTTTATAAAATGGGGATAAAAATAGTGCATTCCTCACAGAACTGCCATGAAGAATAAATGCATTAATGTCTGGAAAATGTTTAGAACATTGCTTTGTATACAGTAAGTCCACAGTAATTTCTTCCTACCTGGGAAATTTTATTTATATTCTAAAATCACTTGAAACATCTTCTGTTCTATGAGGTGTTTGTCACGGCCTTCCAGGGTTCCCATAGCTCTTTGATGTAGGTTTCTCTCTTCTGCTTTGGACTGTGAACTCTTGAGTGCTGGCAGGGAGGAGCCTTCACTGCCTCACTCTTGCCCGGCACAGTATGTATCACCAGGCAGGCAACTCATCACTGGTCAATGGGTAAATGAATGATTATGCAAGGGTGAGGAATGATTGAAGGAATGTGAATAAACCTGCCTGTAGGAATGAATTCTAAAAACAGTGTGTGTGACCTAATCAAAAACAGTTGCCATAGAGTCACTTCCAACTCATGGCACCCCCACGTGTGTCAGAGTAGATCTGTGTTCCATCAAGTTTCCAATGGCTGACATTTGGGAAGTACATTGCCAGGTCTTTCTTCCAAGGTTCCTCTGCGGACACAAACCTCCAACTTTTCTCTTGGTAGCCAAGTGTATTGACTGTTTGCACCACCCAGAGACTCTGTGACTCAATAATTATGTTAAATACCTGATGAAATCTTACCAAAACATAATGTCTGACTGGTTTTCAACTCCTCTGAAGAATGAGGGATTTAGATTCACTGTAGGGAAGAACCACCTGACCTTGAAATGTTTTAGACACAGAAAACCGTGTGTTCCCTCTTCCTCCAACCATCTTCTTTAGAAGCAGCCAGATTTCCTTTTGTCTGATATCACTGAGGGTCCTTGGGTGGAACAAATGGTTAAGAACTTGATTAATAACTGAAAAGTTGTGCTTCAAACCCAGCCCAATGTACCTCAGAAGAAAGGCACAGCCTTTCTACTTCTACTTCTACTTTCTACTTCTGAAAGGTCACAGCCTTGAAAGTCCTATGGAACAGGACTGCTTTGCAACACATGGGGTCACAATGAGTCATAATCAACTGGTTGGCAACAGGTTTGGTTTGGTTGTTTATACCACTGAAACAGTGTCCAGACTCCATTAGGATTCCAAGGTCTTAATGGTAAAGAAGCTCCCAAGGTGGCACACTTGTTTTTCACTAGACTCTTAACCTTAAGGTTGGCAGTTTAAACCCACATAGTATGGCTGAAAAGAAAAGCCTAACAATTTGCTTGCATAAAGATCACCCACAACCCACCGCCGTCAAGTCAGACCCAAGTCATAGTGACCCCTCCTTGGGATTCCGAGGCAGTATCACTACAGAAGTAGATTGTCCAACCTTCCATCCGAGGAGTGGCTGGTGGGTTTGAACCACCAACCTTCTGGTTAGCAGTCAAATGCCTTAGGCACTATGCCACCAGAGCTCCTACAAAGATCACAGACATTGAAAATTCTTTGGAGCAGTTTTACTCTGTAACACATGGGGTCTCCATGAGTCAGAATCAATTGGATGGCAACAGATTTGGTTTTAATGGCAAAGATGGAAGAGATACAAAGTATGTTACTTTTAACAAAGTCCAAATAGATCAGCTATGACTGTTTAAGGAGCCCCAGGAGCTCTGGTAGCATAGTGGCTAAGACACTTGCCTGCTAACCAGACGGCTGGCGGTTCAAACCCACCAGCCACTCCTCGGAAGGAAGGTTGGGCAATCCTACTTTCGTAGTGATACTGCCTCGGAAACCCAAGGAGGGGTCGCTATGAGTCGGGGCCGACTCGACGACAAATAACAACAACAATAACAGGACTTTTTAGCATTCCACACATGGCCAAACACATAAACACAGAGGTAATAAACAGGCAGCCAGGAGCCCAGTGTCAATACAGGGTTGTACTACAGGGCTGTCCAGGTCCACCAGTCAGTCAGCACTCAGCTTTGGTGACTGTCCTGCAAAGGCAGTCGTTGTCCCCAGGCAGACAGACCACCTCTCTTGCCAGAAAGCTCCACCGTATATCACTCCCACAGCAAACACAGAATCAATGCTTTCCTGCTCTGGCAGACCTTTCCAGACCACTCTCCTACAGAATGACATGTCTCTGTCGGGCTCTGCCCAGGAGCCAGTGCCGGGGACTATGAATCAGCTCTCGCCCAGATTAATATTCAGACAGAGGCCCTGGTGATGAATATTTTAATATAATGTTTACTGTTTACCCACATGAATGGAAAGAACTTGCATCTGCCAAGGCCACCTGTGCCCACAGAACTGCAGCCCGAACAGCAGCATCCCCAGAGAGCCCAGCTGTGCAAGGACAGAGGGGGTGGGCTGGAGGGAGGAGCAGGTAGGAAGGGGCAGAGGAAAAGGAGTGAGGCCTGGTGACAGCAGAAGAAATTAGGGAGAAAGAGGCACAGATCAGAGAGCTGGGAAGAGGGTGCAAGGAAGGAAAGGGAGGCCAGGAGAGCAACTATTAACAAAGAAAAATTGTGGTTATGAGGCTGAGCACCCAGCAAGGGAGGTGGTAGGAATCTGTTGGCTGAGAGTGAATCTCACAGTGATTCAAGTCAGGACAGGAGGAGAGAGCAAGTGGGTTGGACTCAAGTATGCAGAGGCTTCTTCAGAAGAGTACCTTGTTTAAGCAAGTGCAGCTATCTGAGGCCACACAGCCATATGGACTCCCTGGGAGATGGCTAATGCTCTTACCTTGCCATCCAGCACTGGCTCTCACTGCTTGGCTCTGCAAGATAGCTGGTACCAGGGCCTCTAACCCAAGCCATACCTGCTCCAGTAGGAGAGAAGAGAGGCTAACCATGGAAACCTACTCTGAGTTGGGAAAGAGAAAAGGTCATTCACAACCTTATTTCAGAATATTTTCGGTTTTGGAAGTGTCTAGACCAGGGCCTGCTGGAGGATGTCTTTCTTGGAAAGGCAGCCACCACTTCCTCCATTAAGTTTGTAAAAACCAGGGCATGGGCCAGAAGGGTTGCCATGTCTTTTTGAAGGCCTGAGTCACACATACCCTTCACTTCTTCTGGCCACCTGCCTGTTCCATAAGCAAGTAGATGACCCAGGTAAGCCTCTCTCACCTGAAGATGAGCACTTCTGAAATTGCCTTGGTTATATTTATTTACCTTGCCCCCTTTTTATTCCTTTTTACCTTTCTTTCTTTCTTTCTTGAGTTACACCGTAGATTAGGTTTGCGTCTGTCACCATGTGCCTTCAGTATACATTTGACTTCTACCAGATCCTTTGCTGTATTGTATTCGTAGGCCTTCTTCCTTAGTTGTTGTTGTTGTTCTTATGTGCCGTCAAGTTGGACCCGACTCATAGTGACCTTCCTTGGGTTTCTGAGGTAGTATCACTACGGAAGTAGATTGCCCCATCTTCCTTCCAAGGAATGGCTGGTGGGTTTGAACTGCCAGCCTTCTGGTTAGCAGTCAAGTGCTTTAGGCACTATGCTACCAGAACTCCCTCTTCCTTAGAGAGGCTGCCAAATAATTGGAGAAGAAGTGAGATGGAGCAGGAGGGAACAGGCACCTACCTTCCAACAGGAGTGGTAGAAAATAATATGTCACTAAGATGGATGTTCCAACCCCAATCCATCTCTCTCTCTCCCTCTCTTCATATCTGTTTCTTTCTCTCCATCTTTTTCTTTGTTTCCCTCCACCTCTCTTTCTGTATCTACCTTCCTTTTCCTGTTCTTCCTCATCTCTTAGCCTTTTCTTCTCCTGTGATGGTAAGATGCTCTGTGAGTGACCATCCATCTCCCTATTTCTTGGTCCTCCTCCCTATCAATCCTTACACTCCCACAACGATCACCCACTCCCTGGAAGAGAGGCCTCATAATTCTAACGGTACTTTAGGTGCCCATATGTAGTATCAGATTTTGTTTTTAACTTTTTTTATTATAGAAAGTTTCAAAATTACATGACAAGAGAGAGAATAGTCAGTGAATTTCATGTTCCAGTCACTAAGCTATAACTATCATCAACCCCTACATCTCTATTGTTCCATCCACAATCCCCATTCTCCAATCTCCACCCCCATATCCACAAAGGATTATTTTGAACCAATCCCAAGTCATCATATTATTTCATCCATAAATATTTGTGGGAGTAGCTTTGATTAGAGTGCAAACCCTCCAAACTGTCTTAGGCCCCAGAAACTAACCACACCCAGTCCTTGGCCCACACCTACTTCTGAGGATGAAAATCCTATGACCTTGTCTTTCAGACATGTGAATCTTAACTCAAACTGTCCTTTTCAGAAAACCACTGATGGAAACCAATCAGTGTCCCAGCTTGGGGACAGCTTGGTCTGAAGCTTTAGGTAATTTCTCGTCTTCTTTCCCAGAAGAAATCATTTTTGTAAGCAAGTTGGCCTATCTGAGAACACACCTGCATGCCAGATGGGCACAGCTGTGTGCGAGCAACTGCCTATCCATCTGCAGAACTACCCAAACAAGGGAGACATGCAATCTGATCATCAAATGACTCCTGTAAATGATAGTAGCACATGCAATATTCAAAAGCAACAGACAAAACAAAGTTGGGCTTTCTCTGGAGAGAAAAACTGAAAAATAAATACTCTTTTCTTCCCCTTCCCCCCAAATCTGATGAAATCGGCTTGTTCATTGAACTGGAAAACAAAGTTGGTTGTGGAAAAGGGTATTGAGCGGACTGAATTTGTGTTCCTCATCTGATTGCTAACAACAGCCCTTGGCCTACAACAAGTGGCCCACCTCTACGTAACTTTAAATAATTCATGGCACCAACTCTAAAAAAAGTTTAAAAGTCTGGGCCTGGAAATTTACACATAATTACACAGATGCTTGTGGTATGGAAGGAAGTGCAACATTTAAACTCAGGACATCTGGCTGCTTCCATGAACTTGCACGGTCTCATGATAATTACTTTACTGCTCTGGGCTCTATTTCCCCATCTCTGAAAAGGTGCAAAGCACCATGGCTCCATCTCCCTCAGTGGAAAGCCAGAAAAGAAGTCAGGAGGGAAAATGCACCAAGGAATCTGTGAAAAGAAGTGGGGGAAATGAATTAATGTTTGAATGTATTATCTTTATAAGAAATGCACATTTCATGGATTGGAAGCATGTAGTTCTTTTTTTTCTTTGAAAGAAAGTATTTATATGTCATTCCAATTTTTTGGGGAAAAAAAGCGATGATAGATATAAAATTCTTAGAAAAATATCAGACTCTGAATGGCAAATGTTTTTAAAAACTAAAATACTTAAAGCATAAATAGCACTCAATATACCATCAAGATTTCCCCATTAATGCTTCCAAAAATCAAACCAAATTGCCATCGAGTTGATCCCGACTCATAGCGATCCCCACTGGATTTCCAAGGCAGTAAATCTTTATGGAAGTAGATTGCCCTGTCTTCCTTCCGTGGAGAAGCTGGTGGGTTTGAACTACCAAACTTTTGGTTAGTAGTCAAATGCCTTAAGCAGTATGCCACCAGAGCTCCTTCATCAATGTCTACAGCATCATATAATTAACAAGGGGCCCTGGAGTCTCAGTACAGTGGACTCTCCCAGGGTGCTCAGTCTAAGGAAAAGGAATGAGGTTAAATGGTCTCCCAGAAAGACTCCATGTCCACTCCATCTCAGCCCCTCCTAAATAAACACTGACCAACAGTTCACTTGGCCTGCAACCATGATCTACCTGGTCACTGGGATGATCCATTCTTTTAAAAAATCTTGGTGGTGAATGCAGATATCCCCAGCTACTCCCCAGCAAGGATTGCAGTTATGACCCATCCTAACTCCCGTCTGTGGAGTGCAATAGTCATCCTTTGCGCTGGATGGCAGAGTATGTGGAGGACATACAAAGAAGTCATTCAGAACTGGTCCTACCCTTTGTGAGCAAGGTGGAAGGAAAGGACAACTGGGCTGCAAGTTCAGAGACTGGGTTCTATTCCTGGCTTGTCCCAGTGACCTTGGGCTGTGAAACTTTTCTGGGATGGCCCATTTGCCTATATGTTCAGTGGGGATAATGACATCGCTTCCTTCTACCCTCATAGTGTTGACTGGGATCCAAAAGAATTGTGAAGACTCCAGTAAATAAACTAGCAAAGTCTTCAGTGGGTTGAAGTTCTTAGGGCTATGATGCATTCACAAGTATGCTGGGTGACTTTCCATCTCACCTTCCCTGAGATAGACTTTAAATTCACTTACAGGCTCAAGTCTAATAAACTCTGAACATCCCTGCCTTCTCGGATTCCTATCCCTTCATCCCAAATTTTCCATTTTTGGGGGGCTTTTCTCAAAGTGATGCACCTTTCCCACCCCATGTGTCCCACAATCCTTGCCATCCACCCTCATCTATATGCCAGCTTTCCATGGTGGCAAAGGGATTCTGGGGATTTCATCTTCTTATTTTTCCTTGAGTGACTTGTACAGTGGTCCATGCTGAAGATCAATAGTCAATGAGTGCCCTGACTCAAGTGGCTTTCCTTAGGGAGAGATGCCTGGGAAGCATTTGAAGCTGGGCCCAGTAAAGAGTCTGCCCAAATTCCCACCAGTGACCATGCAGAGCCTCTGAAGAGCCCCTGCCCAGATCCCCCTAAATAAATTTCCTAGCCTGGCAGAGAAACTGGGTAGGATTGTATTGAATCTATTCCCTCCATTGCCCCTGACTGCATTCCCAAATCACATCTGGCTAGGAGCACTTTCTTCCAGCCAGCATTTAATCTTCAGTGGTGATCCTTTTAAGAAACTTAATTTCATTCTCCACCCTTCCCTCCCCACTCCATCCTTGCCCAGGGGGGGAGGGAGGAAATGGTTCTGGGAATTTCCAAATTCTTACATCATATAAAAACTTCTTTGTTCTGCAAAGTACTCATTGTTGATGCCTAATCCATCTCTCAGCACCATTCCCAGTGATGCACTGCATGTTCCAGGGGTTTATAGATCTCTCATTTGCTGGCTGCTCCTTACAACAGCCTGGAAGTCCAGCCTTTAAAAATCAATCTGGCTCTCTGCTTTGCTGAATGCCACCTCATGGTTTGTACAGAATGGTAGCCTGTGTGCTGAAGTCTCCTGAAGATATTATTAGCTCTTACTTTTGGAACCTCCCCCAGGCCTGCAAGAAAACACCGGCTTGACTCCCTCACCATGGCCTCCCTGGGCACACAGGCACACATCCACACACTCCCTTGCACCAGCCCTCCCACTCTTTTCACAAGGAGCATTTCTGGAAATTTAGGTGGTCCGTTCAAAATCCCGGGTGCCAGAAGAGAGCCCTCGCTAGAACCCCATGACTCTACAAGTGATCAGGAGAAAAAAGATCAGTAATAATAATTAAAGTAACAATTAAATTAATACTAAATATGCTATTGTTATTGTTAGTTGCTTCTGACTCATGAAGATCCCACACCCAGTGAAATAGAATGCTGCCTGGTCCTGCACCAACCCCAGGCTACGTTGCAGATTGAATCACGATACACAGGGTTTTCATCGGCTGCTTTTGGAAATAGATCATGAGGCCTTTCTTCCTGGTATGTCTTAGTCTGGAAGCTCCACTGAAACCTGCTCAACAGCATAGCAACCTAAAACCTCCACTGATAGGTGGTGGCTGTGCCTATGGTGCATTGGCTAGGAGTAAAATCAGGGTGTCTCACATAGAAGGTGAAAATTCTACTACCATTAAACCACAGCTGTCCTCAAATGTTAAAATAAGGAATACTTTTCTTTTGGAAGCTTTCCTTGCACAGGCACAGTGCTAAGTGCTTTACCTGAATCATAATCCCCACAACATTTTTTACAGGTAGATGCTACTATTGTCCTTGTTTCACAGATGAAGTTGAGACACAAAGGACTAAGCAACTTTCTCCACAAGCAGGAATTAATGGGTTTTGAGTTGAAATGAGGCAGTCTGACTCCAAAACCTGGGCAAGTATCCACTATACTGCTTTCCTAAAAGGCCAACTTGAAGTGGATGATAAGCAAAGGGAGTCTTTGTTATAAGTGAAGGTGGATCTCCAAAGCAGGAATTGGGTCTCAGCCACAACTGGAGCTAGGGACTTAAAGGTCGTCATGTGCTCTGTAAGTGTGTGTGTGTGTGATTCTTTCTCAACTCTCTCACAGCAGGGTGGCTCTCTCCTCCAGGTCATGTGACAGAAAACATGGCTGTCATCAGGTCCCAAGTATTACATGTTAGAGCTTCAGGCTGATCTTGCTTTCTCTTCCTCTATTAAAAAATGCTTTGGGGAGGAACTGATTGATCCAGCTCTGAACCTTCCAGCTGTGGCCAGGGGGGATAGACACAACCCTGGATGGGTTAAATCATCTTGCTAAATCTGGGTTCCTAATCAGAATGATGGTGTTGATAATATGTTCCTGATAGAGCTGTTGTGAGGACAAAGTAAGAAATTATATGTAAAATGCTTGGCATAGTGCCTGACACATGGTAAATACCCAATAAATGTTAGCTATTACTATTATTAAGTCTGTGCCATTGTAAACTCACAGTGCCTGGCTCAATTTTATTTCTTATAAATAAACATTATTATACTAAATCCCTTGGCATACACGATTCTCATAGCCAGGTCTTTTTCCATTTTGGAAAAGTGAGAAAAGAGCTAAGGGGAAGTTATGATGAGAATCTGCTCTAGGATAAGGATCCATCAGGGGTGATGGGATGAGTTGGGAGTGAGTAGCTTTAAATTGATCTTTTCTGTGTTTAGTTGCAGACCAGAGATATGAGGGCCCTGAGGTTACATCTGTGTTCTCCCATTTTGACTGTGCCCAGCCCAAGCCCTTCCTCCTTGCTGTTGCCCTGCTTCCTCCCAGTCTTACTGCTCAGTCTCCCCGAGGCTTCTGAAATGGGCAAGGCCAGGCACATTTGAGAGCCTATGGCTATTGAGAGAAAATGAATTCTTGCTATTTACACGTTAGCCTTCAAAGTCATTTATAGTTTGAGAAATTTTTACTGCTGTCAAGACCTGTCATGCCTGCTACCCACTCCTGATCCAGACTCAGTGAGTCCACACTAGCGAATATGCCTGCAGGTTGAGGCTGAAAGAAGGGAGCAGACACTTGGAGCCCTAAATGCCAAATGCATCAGTCTAATTTATTCAGACAAGTTTTCATCTGGGTATTTTCTATACTATCAAATTCTGTATCCTTCATAAAGACATTTGTCTTAGCTGAATAAAATCTCTTAATGGTTTAATAAAAAGTATTTAACTCAGTTTTCCTAGTTTTATGAGTGCCTCGAGGTCCTTCAGGAGAGCAAATATCTTTGCTGGGATCATTGAGGGAAACATAATTATTTTTCTGCCTTCTGATATATTATTTTCTGGAAGGAACAGTTCCAGATGCACATCATATGCTCACAAACTCTCTGAAGCTCTCTCAAAGGACAGGGTATTTTCAATGAGAAGCCAAGTGGTGTCCCTCCTTCCTTCCACAACTGACCTGCAGGCCCCTTCAAAGACATCCTCTACTTCTTTATTCCTCTCTTTGCTGAAATAGCATCAGTACCATTATCATTGTCAATTTGTTCTGTTCAGAATAAATGGAGAGAAGAGTCTGGAGGTCAGTTAGAACCAAGTGCCAGGAGCAAAAGCCAAGCAAGAAATTAGGTTAGTAGAAATTTCATGAGGACAAAAACAATTGATGAAAGGAAGGAAGACTCAATGGACAGGAACAAGGGTGCACTGGAGAGAGAGAGAAAGCTGCCAAAGCCAGAAGATATAGGCAAGGGAGGGTGAACTGCAAGGAGAGAGAGAAGAGATAGGCCAGGGAAGGAAACTAATTCAATCAAAAAAAAAAAAAAAAAAGCCGAGGTAAAGTGAAGAACTAGAACACAGCACATGAATAAGAAATACACAGCAAGAATCATAGAAAGGGAAAGAGGAAAGAGTGATACAAAGGGAGAAGAGGAGGAATAAGGTTTTAAAAAATGAGTGCAGTGAGAGAGAGGGAAGGTAATGTATTTAGGGATAATAGATAATAGATAGATCACAGATTCAGGGATAATAAAGAATTCCATAATTAGAAGGGAGCATAGAGATGGTTTTCATTTTATCAACAAGTAAATCAAGGTTCAGTGAGGTTAAGTGACCTCTCATCTATAGCCTATCCATTCATTCACTTGTTTGGTCATTTAACAAAATTTATTGAGCACCTTCTATTGCCAGACATGGACTAGGCACCAGCAACACAGTGATGAACAACCCAAACAGGAACCTTACCCTCAAGGCATTCACAGTCTGGGGTGGGGGTGGGGTATATTGACAAGTAAACTGGAGATTACAACACTGTGGGATGTGCGTTACAGTGGTGCAGAATCCACAGAAGCCTGAGGAAGGGGCCCTGACAGCCGTGTGTATGTAGGATGGGTAGTGAGAATTGTAGGTGGAAGCATCTCAGTAGAGTGAACAGCAGAACTCAAGGCCAACAGTGAAGAGGCCTCCAGCTTCAGTGAAGTTCAGTGAAGTTCAGTGACAGAGCCCAAACTGGAAGCTCAATCTCTTGGCTCCAAGTCCCCTATATCCAGCTGTCTCTAGGGTTTAGTTTTGTTCCCTTCAAACTCCAACATCCTGAAAACTAATTTCTAAGCTGGGTACAAAGGCCCAAATCGAATAGAAGCCCCCATTTCCATCTTTTAGTGGTTCACTAGTCCCTTTAGGATAAAACCCAGACTCCTTAGAATCCAAGCCCTCCATGACCTAGGTTGTATTTCACTCATTTTTCTATCTGGTGCCTCTTTACGCGTTGTGTCCTAGCCATCATGCAAACAGTTAATTCACTCAGTTGCTAAACAAAAGGTTGAAAGTTCAAGTCCAGCTAGAGAAGCCGTGGAAGAAAGGTTTAGCTATCTAATTCCAGGAAATCAGCCACTGAAAACCCTATGGAACACAGTCCTGCTCCGATATATCTACAGTTACCATGAGTTGGAGTCAACTCAAGCGAATTAGTTTTTGCGACTGCATGATCTCTCTGCTGTTGAGTCAATTCAACTCATAGCGACCTCTCCTTGGGTTTCTGAGGGGGTATCACTATGGAAGTAGATTGCCCCATCTTCCTTCCAAGGAGTGGCTGGTGGGCTTGAACTGCCAGGCTCCTGGTTAGCAGTCAAATGCCTTAGGCACTATGCTACCAGAGCTCCTAGCTACATGACAGGCCTCCATTTTTCTACATTTTGCCTGGCGCTTGTTCCCTGTGCCTGGCTCAGCCCACCATCACAGTGCCTCTGAACCACACTTGCATTCATCCTCAAGACTAAGCCTAGCTACTACCTCTTCTCCTCCAGAAAGTTCTCCTCCTTTAACTTCCCACTAAGCCAGCATGGATCAGATGACCCCTACTCAGGCTTCCCTTACATCTGGCTTATAGCAATTGTTATTGTTAGCTGCCATCAAATCAACTTCCCCCCTCACTGTGACCCAGAGAAATCAAGATAGGACTGTTGTGTTCCATAGGGTTTTCACTGGTTGATTTTCAGAAGTAGAATGTCAAGAATTTCTTTCTAGTCTGTCTTAGTCTGGAAATTCATTCCACTGAAAACTTTCACCATCCTGGCAACACACAAACCTCCAGTGACAGAAAAAGGCTGGCTGCATTTGACTAAAGTGCATGACTGGAAATCAAACACTGATCTCCTTCACGGAAGATGAGAATTCTACGACTGAACTACTCACCCCTGATATTTTAATGGCATATTGACTTGTCTACCTCCCCCAGTAGATGTTGTTGTTGTTGTGTGCCGTCGAGTCGGACCCAACTAATAGCGACCCCTCCTTGGGTTTCCAAGGTGGTATCACTACGGAAGTAGATTGCCCAACCTTCCTTCCGAGGAGTGGCTGGTGGGTTTGAACTGCCAGCCTTCTGGTTATCAATTTAGTGCCTTAGGCACTACACTACCGGAGCTCCTCCCCAGCAGATAGTGAGGCCTTTGAAGGCAAGGACTATAGCCTGTTCTGTTTACCAGCAGTGCCTGGCACAACTCCTTGATTACACAGAGTTCAATAAATATTGGAGGACCTGACTTGAAATGAGTCCCCAGTGAGAATGAGTGAGTTGAGTTGTAGGCAATGCTTGATTCAGTTTGGAGTGACTCGTCAACCTCTCCTCCCACTCAAGACAAGACCAGTTTTATTTATTTATTTATCTATCTATCTATCTATCTATCTATCTAATTGTGATTTGGGTGCAAATTTACAAAGCAGATTTGTTTTACTCTCAACAGTTCATACACATTTGACTTCATAGCCGGATTACAATCCCCAACCATAAGAATCTCTTCTCCCCTCTCCTCCCTGTGACTTCCCCTTCCATGTGCCCTTCTTATCTATGCATCCCTGTCTGTCCAGTTTTCCCTCTATGTGAACGCTGCCCCTCTGATGTATCATAGCTGATTGCTCTAAGGGGTGAATCTCCTTATGGCAGGTGGGTGCATCGCTCTGTGGAAGGTGTTTTGCTTGTAGGTCTTTCTAGTGAGGCTGAGAGCCAATCCACAGAAATGAGGATTTCCAGGCCCAAAGGATAACCCAGACCATGGTCTGGTGGGTTCCACCAGTCTCTACCCGACCAGTAATTCTTGTCATTTTTGTGTTTTTAAATTTTGTTCCACATTTTTCCTCCCACTCTATCCAGAATCTCCAATTTTGATCCCTTTCCAAATGGTTGGCATTGGTAGCCTGGCACCTTCTAGTTTTTCCTATCTCAGGGTCATGAAAACTGAGGCTCTCATGGTCCATCATACTTTGGACTAATTGTTTCCAAATGACTTTGCTTTTCTTCACTCTTCTTTGCTCCAGATGAGAGGAGACAAATAGTTGCATCTTAGATGGCCACTTGAAAGCTTTTAAGACCCCAGTTGCTACTCACCAAAGTAGGATGCAGAGCAAGATTTTTATATACTATTTTGTGCCAACTGAGCATGCTGTCCCCTGAGACTATGGTTCTGAGCCTGAAGGTCTGCTGATTCTTTCCCTGAAGGTGTTTGCTTGTCTCTGAGAAGCTACTCTAACCTTGTCCTCTGTTACTTCTGTAATGTATGTGGATAATTTCGTAGCACAAGTAAACACATAACACTATCTTCAGCCAAATTTATCCTTGGTCTTGGGTATATTCCTGTTCACCTACTCCAACCTGATCTTCTCACCTGTCTATGTATTCACCCATAGCCTAGCGTTTGGTGCCAGTGGTAATGCAGTATTGTGCATGTAATAGAATTTGCTTCTGTTGTCTATATATTTTGTGCATGTTTCTGTGTCCTCCCTTTCCCCATTGCCCCTATGCTGGTCTTAGACTCTTTTCATACCACCCCTCTCCTCACCCAAATCAACATGTGACCCCCAACTAGTCCAAAATTTTACCTCCCTTTCCCTTCCATCCTCGGTAATGAACAAAATGAATTTCCTTCCCTGAATAAAACTTTCTTTAACTTTTTACAATGGTGGATTCACAAAATATTAGGATAAGACCAGTTCTGATCTGCAGAATAGAACGGCAGTCTTCCTCATAAGAGACACTGAGCAAAGTCTCCTTTGTGCAAGGTCTTCATAAGTTGGAGTCTCTGCCTGTGCGTTAGCGCTAGACACAGCTCAAGGAGAGCAGCAGCCTTGAATTTTGGCTCTCTTGACACTAGCCCCACATTTTATATTGAGTTAGGAGAGTTTTAGGGAGTTTGACTCTTGTAATCAATCACAAAGAGAGCAGAGGGATCTTAACTCCTTCATTTATTACATTGTTTCTGGGAAGTTCATGCATTTGTTTGTTCTCCTCATCTGTAGAGCATTGAGCTAGATGCTCAATTTCCTACTATGTCTTTTTTGAGTACATTTACTTTTTCACATGCTTGGGGCACAGAGTGTTACTACTCTTTGCTGAGTAAACTTTAATCAGCATTTTCCTCGTTAGTCTATAGTAGTATATAAGCTTATGGCTCATGCAATTCATTTTCTTTTTAAATTTAATAACACATGAGTTGGATTGTCATTAAGGATCTCCTGCTGTGCGTGCAGAGCTGAAAACAAACATGGATAAAATTAACTCTGGTTCATTATATTCAGCAAGAAAGATTTTATTCCTTTCAGTCATCCAAGCAAGGCCCATGAAGGCAAACTCTGGGAAGAGCTGTTTCTATTTTCTTGTCTCTTTGTCACATAAGTAACGTGACAGTAAAATAGTAGGTCTGGCTAATTTGGTCATTTTAGAAGCCCATTTAGATGACCATATGCCGCCTAATGGACTTCCTTCCTTCATTCTTTCATTCAGCAGATATTTATGGTGGACTCTGTACCAGTTCTGGTGTCAGGTCGTCGTTGGGTGCTGTCAGGTTGATTCTTCCTTATAGTGACCCCGTGGAACTGCTCCATAGGGTTTTCTTGGCTGTAATCTTTATGAAAGCAGACATCCAGGTCTTGCTCCATGGGAGAAATCTTTAGGTTGGTGTCGAGCACTTAACTTTTGTACCACCAGGCCTCCTTCTGATGTCAGGTACTAGCACCTAAAGGTAAAAGAAAGAAAAAACAAACCCTTCAGTCTGCTTTTGAACAGCTCACAACTTGGTGGAGTAGACAGATACATATCCAGAAAATTATAATAAACGAAATACTCGAAGTTGATGTGTAATATGGTGATGCCCAAGATGGGGGTGTGATAGAGGAGGCAGAATATACCAGAGAAATGTTCACAGTGAAAGTGATCTCTAGACACTTTTCACTTCTCTCTGGTACAGAGAAATGTTAGACTGAACACATGTTACTCCTACACCCAAAAGGTGGGGCTAAGGCAGTGCTTTCTAAGTAGAAAAGTCTTCTTGGTTCCCAGAGAAAAGTTCTGGGTCAATCTAGATTCCCAGAGTCCTGTCCTGTTACCAGAGTGAAGGTCTGAACTAAAGGATTATCTAAAATACTGTCTTTGGGTACCCCTCAAATCAGAAAGATACTCCCAAAACACCGACACCAACATTTTGCCAATGGTCAATTCCATTCACCCATCAGTCTCCTTTGCAGAGCAACCCCCAGGTACAAAGTCTGAAAGAGTAGGTTTTTGCTCCATTCATTCTACTGAGGCTGTGCCTCTGTTGTATACCCTATAGCACTGGTAACCCTAAGGTTGGGAAAAGGAGCTCTGGTAGCATAGTGGCTAAGACACTTGCCTGCTAACCATCAGCCACTCCTCGGAAGGAAGGTTGGGCAATCCTACTTCCGCAGCGATACTGCCTTGGAAACCCAAGGAGGGGTCGCTATCGGGGCCGACTTGACAGCACATAACAACAACAACCTTCTCTCTAAGCAGCAGAGAGAAAAATCCTTTGTTTGTACCTGAAAACTCCTCTAATAAGGGGCTTAGTCAGAAAAGGGAGTACATTGAAATTCATCACATATGCTTATCTTCAGAATTAACCTTTAGAACAACTGAGAATTTTCCACCACCCAGGCTCTCCTAGCAATATTAGCACTAACACAGAGGTTGGAAAATGTTAACAGTGGCCTCTACTGTTCAGACGTAGTATTACCACATACTTAAATCTTACCCAGATAGTTTCATATTCATTCATTCATTTGTTCATTCATTCATTTTTAAGCAAACATTTACTGAGCATTTAATATGCTGGACTAATAAGATGATGTGATTCAAAGAGTGTCAAAACAAATATACCACTCTTCTTTTTTTTTTTTTTTATTTTTATTGCGATTTGGGTGAAGATTTACAGAGCAAATTCACTTTCCATATAGCAGTTCACATACACTTTGTCTCATGACATTGACCACAGTTTACCACAATGCAACAGCTCCCCTCCCACTTCCTCCCCATAGTTACCTCTTCCCAGTGTCCATCCCTCCATGCACTCCTGCCCCCTGAGCTGTCTCCCTGTGCATAAGCAGCCCTTCTTTCTCTCATGATTGTTCTCTCCAAGGAGTGTATCTACCTCAGGTAAATGTTCAACTCATATGCCTGTCCTCTGTTTGGCTGGAAACCACAGGTGTGGATTCAATTCCAGATCTGAAGGACAGCTAGGGGCCATAGTCTCAGTGGTTCCACCAGGCTCTGTCAGACCAGCAAACCTGGTCCCCCTCCTCCCTTTTTGTTTCTCCAAATGATTTTGAGTTTTGATCCACATTGTTCTCCCTCTCTATCAAGGATCTCCTGCATAGATCCCCTTTCAAGTGGATGACAGTGGTAGCTGGGCACCATCTAGTTCTGGTCTCATAGTCATATAGGCTGCAGATTGGATGGTGTACCAGTCACTAGGACTAATTGTTTCCATGAATTTTGGTTTTCTTCATGCTTCTTTGCTCTGGATGAGGAGAGACCCATCGTTGCATCTAGATGGCAGCTTGCTAGCTTTTAAGATCCCAGTCACTACTCGCCAAGGTAGGAGGTGGAACAATGTTTTGTACAGTATGTTATGCCAATTGAGTTTGATGTCCTCTGCGACTATGGTCCCAAGCCGACAGGTTCAACTATTCAGTCCCTCTGGGTAGCTGGCTGTGACCAAGCAGTGACCACAACCTTGCCCCTTCTCAGCTCTACTATACACCTGGGAATTCTGATCATTCACATAAACTTATAGGACCATTGTCTGCCAACCCTATACACATTCTTGGATACACTCCCCATTTCATAGACATACCTAACAGTTCAGCCTGTCCACCCATCTATCCACCCATATACCCATGTTTGCCTTCATTGACAATGCAGTACTGTATGTGCAAAAGGGTTCATCTTTGTTGTCTGTACTTCCCATGTACCTCTCTGTGTCTTTCTCATCTTCAATGCTGCCATATTGGTCACTCACATTTTGTACCACTCTTCTTTCTTTACCCCCATATTTTCTCTGTCACTAGCCCAAGAGCTCTGGTAGCATAGTGCCTAAGGCACTTGACTGCTAACCAGAAGGCTGGTGGTTCAAACCCACCAGCCACACCTCGGAAGGAAGGTTGGGCAATCTACTTCCGTAGTGATACTGCCTCAGAAACCCAAGGAGGGGTCGTTATGAGTCAGGGCCAACTGGATGGCATATAACAACAAGCCCAGATACAATGCCTGAAATTTGCAAATTTCTTTCTCTTTGGCCTTAAGACATTATAGTCCACTGTGAAAATGCAGAGGGTTTTTCAGGTTAAGGTAATATATTGGCTCTTCGCAGTCATTAAGACTTTAGCAAAAAAGCAGTTCATTTTATCCTGAAGGAGCATTCTTATGATGAATAAACATAGGACCTCATGAATTTGGATTAGTAGAAGGATAAGAAGTAATCCAGGATATCCTGGATAGGGCAGGTATATGAAACCCAAAAAGCTAGAAAGAGAATTTAGGAGATAAGTTGCCTGAAGAAAAAAAGGAAGGCCAGAGAAGGGGCAGTCAGTTTAGTGGTTTTGAAGAAAAAGTTCTGAGTTCAAATTTGACCTCTGCTATTTACTAGTAGGAGCTCTGGGAGCATAGTGCCTAAGGCACTTAAGTACTAACCAAAAGGCTGGTAGTTCAAACCCACCAGCTACTCCACGGAAGGAAGGTTGAGCAATCTACTTCCATAGTGATACTGCCTTGGAAACCCAAGGAGAGGTCGCTATGAGTCGGGGCTGACTCGACAGCAAACAACAACAACAACATTTACTAGTATTTCATTTCAGGAGAGCTTCTTAACATCTTTAAATTTCTTTCCAAACTTCTCATACAGCATTCTTGGAATTAAATTACATGATTATGTAAAGTACTTAACACAGTGCCAGACACACAGTAATTGTTCAGTAAATATTAATCATTACGATTATGAGAGAGAGGAAAGAAGCCGTGGTGGTACAATAGTTTCACTCAGCTGCTAAGTGAAAGGTTAGTGGTTGGAACCCCACCAGGATCTCTGCAGAAGAAAAGACCTGGTGATCTGCTTCTGTACAGATTACAGCCTTGGAAATCACATGGAGCAGTTTTACTTTGTCCTGTAGGGTCACTATGAGTCAGAATTAACAAGACACAACCACAACATGAACAGAGGAGGAAGCCCTAATGGTGCAGTGAATAAAGCACTCAGCTGCTAACTGAAAGTCTGGAGATTCAAACTCACCAGCCACTCAGTGGGAGAAAGATGTGGCAGTCTGGTCCCTTAAAGATTACTGTCTAGGAAGTCCTGTGGGTGCAGTTATACTCTATCTTATAGTGTCACGAAGAGTGGCAAGCAACTTGACTTAGTGCAGGCCTTCCTTTCTACTCATCACATTCTCCGAGCCCAGAGCTGCCTGCTCAACTCTACACAGTGTACTCAACTCTATTCTCTTTGATGCACTCAGCTATCAAGGCAAATGCAAGCTTCTAACCCTAGAGCTGGAGAATGGAGTCAAGGGTCAGGCCAGAGACCAGCATGAGGACTCCTGGGGTCACTGTCTGTTCTGGGCTGTTATGTACAGCCTTCATGGAGACTCTACCAGCACTTAACCATACAAGCAGCCAACCCTAAAGGGTTATTCCTGTCCTCTCTTCCCTCTGGTCCTTGGTTAGTGCCCCCATCTGTCATTGTTCCTTCTCAGGAGCATGTAAGACAGGAGCTACTTTCCCAAGGTCTCATGTGCCATATCATACATCTAGACACTCACCAACATCCCATTCCTGAAGATCTGAGGTAGATTTATAGACAGTTATGCATGTTACAAAGTTAGCATGCCTCATTAGGTTGTCTCAGAACTGGAAAATGCAACTACCCACAGCACCTGGGAGGGTTTTCAAAGGACTCAGCCACAAAGGATATCAGAGATTCTTAGAAAACTGAATCTCAGACTCACTGTTCAGTGCCTCAGTAAGTCAGTAATTAATTAGTAGCCACACTGTGCTGTTGTTTAGCTTGGTATCAAAGATGGCATATGGGACTAATCTGACCAACCTCAGGAACTCTGGCTGCCAAGTCAAGGCAGGAAACCCATGTGCAGCAGGAGCCAGTGAGCCCACTGGGGAACATAGAATATTTAGGGGACTAAGTTTGAGGTGTTAGATCACTAGGATTGAAATTTCTAGAGAGAAAAGGAAGATGGAGATTATGTTATTCACTTAAAGACTAATGAGTAAATTAGTAGATGAGTAAACTAATCATCTCAAAAAAGAGATTGAAGCAAGGTGGGCTCCACCCAGGGATACTGATTGGTGGGGAGGACCATTTCAGAGGGTGCCCCTAGAGGGGTCTTCTGAATGTATTGCAAGTTATTTCTAGGAAAACATCAAAACCATACAAAACACTCTTGCTTTTAAGTAAATTTCAACTCATGGTGACTTCTGTGTTTCAGAGTAGTAAGAGTTTTCAGTGGCCATGATCTTACAGAAGAAGATTGCCAGGCCTTCTTTTACAGTGTTGCTGGGTGAACTTGAACCACCAACCTTTTGGTTAGTAGTCAAACGCAAATCATTTAAGCCACCCAAGAAAATATTTGCCCTAAATTCCTCAAAGAAACCAAAGAGTTATACCATCAGTGGAGAGAGTCATACCTATCTCAAAGAGGCACAATTGAGCAAGCCATCTTGGGAATATGAAATAAAATCTTGCCAGTGGTTGAGAAAAAAATTGCCTAGAGTCTGAATCCCAGCTCTATCTTGTGTGTGATTTAGAACAAAATCTTGAACCCTTCTGAGCTTTAATTTTCTCACCTGTTAATTGAGGATAATAATAGTGTCAAGCTACTATAGTGAACTAAGATAGTATAACATAAGGGGATTGGCACAAGGTAAATGTTCAAAGTACTCAGGTTTGTATAACCCACATGTTCCTATGGCTCAAGGTCTTATTTCCTTTCATTATCTGCATTTTTCTAGTATGAGCCCACCAACCTAACTGTCAATGATCATAGTGGAATTTAACAAGAAAATGTCAGTGACTTAAGTACAGTTATTGGGAAAACAAGAGCAGGTTCTACCACAGGTTCTATTGCAGGTTGGCAGACACATTACCTTCTCGTACCCAGAAGGTCCCTTGATGTCCTTTCACATGGTGGTGAGTGGTGGGAGACTTTGAGCCAGGCATTGATCTCCTTCCATTCTTTCTGATGTCATCCACCCTGGTGGCTGCTTGACGGAAGGTGTAGATTTTTTAAATAGAAGGTGGATAGGTATTCCGAATGGATGTTGGGCTGGATAGAATTCATTCACAGGCCTGAAGATGAGTCTCAGATGATAAGTTGCATCTGCCCTACCTCTTGAAGCACACCTGAAAGGTGACTGAATGTCTAAAAAGTGCATAATCAGACATAGAGACTAGAGCACAGAGAGGCTAAGTGACTTACAAAAGGTCAAAGCCCGAATCAGTATTTAGATTCAACCCCACTTCCGCTCACCACTGCCCTCTTCTTTCTTTCTCAGTCCATCCCGCTGAGTGCTGCCTACTCCTCTCCCCCTTCTTCTTCCCTTCCAGTCGCACCAGTGCTACTCCATGTGGACAATTAATACACACATATTGAAAGTTGGTGCAAATGTTCTCACTTGAAAACTGTGTAGGACTGCGTGTATAAACCATACTTGGAATTTCTAGCTATCTACTCTAAAGAAAAATTCCAGTGAGGTGAAAAATCCAAGTGAGCAATTACACATAACCCCAAATGGTTTATTTTTAGCTCAAGAATGAAATATGTGCCTCTTTATTTGCAGCACTTTTGATTTCTCTATTATGCTTTGCTACCACTAATACTTAAGTGAATTTGCATTCTTTGAGCACCCAGCAAGTTATAGCGTAGGCAGGAGAAGCTTGCTAGGTGGCAGAGGGAGCCAGCTGGAGATTAAACAGCTTGGTGGCACAGTAGTTAAGCACTCTACTGTGTCCCATAGGGTTTCTATGAGTTGGAATCGACTCGATGGCAATGGGTTGGTTTTTTTATACTACTTTATAAGAGCCCTAGTGGCTCAGTGGTTAAGTGCTTAACTGATAACTGAAAGGTCGATGGTTCAAACCCACCAGCCACTCCATGGGAGAAAGATAGGGCAGTCTAGTTTACCAAAGATTTCAGCCTTGGAAACCCCATGGGCCAGTCCTACGCTCACTATGAGTTGAAATTGACTCCATGGTGATATGTTACACTATGCTATGGAGCAGTTCTACTCTGCACACATGAATCACCATGACTATACAACAACCAACAATAACAACAAACATAAACACTTAAATGGTCAATCCCTACCACTAGGGGTGATCAAGCAGAGGCTGAAAGATGTTGCAGGAAGCAGTGAAGCATTGGTGGAGATGGAAAAAAAAAAATAACTTCTAAAGTTGCCTTCCAACCCTATGTTTGTGTGAGAACTGATTCTGTGTCTGTGTGCTGTATGTGTGTGCAATTAGAACACCTTTCACTTAATTTTCTTCTATAAGAAGTTCCTAGATGGTGCAAATGATTAACACACTCAGCTGCTAACTAAATGTTGGAGGTTCGAATTTACCCAGAGGCCACAGAAGTAAGGCCTAGTGACCGCCTTTCAAGCAATCAGCCATTGAAACCCTTATGGAACACACTTCTATTCTAACACATGAGGTCACCATGAGTTGGCATCAACTAGATGACAACTGGTTTCACCTAATTTTCTTCCAAATGTTCTCTGTCTCTTTCCTCAGATCCTCCATTTAAGCCCTAACCTGCCTGCCCTGATTCCCAAGCCAGCAGCATCTTTCTGGGCCTTGTATTTGTATGATTTCCAGTGTGCTAGGCTTGTCTGTCTTCATTAGATGGTGCACTCCACAGGGCAAGGAGCCAGATCCCCTCCATTGTCAAAGCACTATCTATGTCCAGCATTTTATAAACAATACAAACACACAAAATTGGCTAATGCCTGAGATAAGCGGTTGACACACAATATTCCACATGAAGATGGAATCACAATGACAGGTAAAAGCACAGCCCTCCATGTGGGGCTATAGGAAGCTGGCTCTTCAAAAAGATAAATGTTACAACCCAGGAAATTTGATCAGCAAAAATATTCTAAGCAGGTTCCTCTGAGTATGTGTGGAACATATGAGAACGGCATAACTCCTCTTACGCGGGAGCTAGAAAAGAAAATGTTATTAGTGGGAATGACATATGTGAGCTTCACTGTGAATAAATATACAATGTCTATATATATCATATGCATAATAATAACACCTCGAATCTATATGGTGCTTTTCTTCCCAGGGACTCAAAATGATTCATGGTTATTATTATCTCATTTATCCTTGCAGATTTTTTTCACTTTTATTTTGCTAGTGTATTACCAAAATATAGAAACATTTAAGAATCATTCCTTTGGCACTCTTTTCCCATGCAGAACTACCTTTCCATTATATCCTTCTTAAAATGTAGTTAGGGAGAAGGAGCTGTAATCCTATTATAGGGTCCTGCAATTGATTCATAGGCCAAGAAAGCAAATGCCTTCCTGGTACTGTTTCCAGTTCCATTTCCAGTAGAGTTGATTCCAACTCATTGTGACCCCAAGTGTTGCAGTGTAGAACCATGCACGGTGGGGTTTTCTTGTCTGTGAGCTTTCAGAAGTGGATTGCCAGGCCTTTCTTTGGGTGGGCTCTAACTGCCAACCTTCCAATTAGTAGCTGAGCACTTAACAGTCTGTACTACCCAGGGACTCCTCCTAGTGCTGTTATGGGTCTCTGGTGGACACATGGTTAAGCACTGGGTTGGTAACCAAAAGGTTGGCAGTTCAAATCCATCTAGCCAATCAACAGGAGGAAGACCTGGCAATCTGCATCTATAAAGATTATAGCCAAGAAAACCCTATAGGGCAGTTCTACTCTGTCACATGGGGTTACTATTGACACGATGGCATCTAACAACAACATCAAAGACCAATAGTCAAGTGCTTACCTGCTGTCCTGAGTTCCCAGAGTTCAAATTTCCAAAAGGATCACCATTTGGAGTTCAGGTAATATTTCATGTAATATGTCTCTACCTCTTTACAGAGAAGGGGTTGCACACAAAGCTGTTATTGCCTGCTAGCACTTTTGCAAAAATCAGTTAGCAGACAGATTAATCTACTTTCCAGCAAGACCTAAAGGGACTGTTTAATAGAGACTTTTGGGGAGAGGAAAAGGGAAGAGGTTTGGATTGTGAATCATTCATTGTTGTTGTTGTTATGTGACATCAAGTTGGATCCGACTCATAGCGACCCCTCCTTGGGTTTCTGAAGTGGTATCACTATGGCAGTAGATTGCACAACCTTCCTTCTGAAGAGTGGCTGGTGGGTTTGAACTGTCAGAGTTCTGGTTACCAGTCAAGTGCCTTAGGCGCAACACTACCAGAGCTCCCTGTGAATTGTTCAGACACCTCCAAATAAGGGAAGTCCAGAAGGAATAGTTCAGGGTAAGACTTGAGGGATGGCTAAAGAAGCCTGAGAACACTGGGGTGCATGGATCAAAAGAGTGAGACATCAGGCAGAGGAGTAGAAAGAAGTACCAAAACTATCTCCAGGGTCCTTCCTCCCAGAACCAAAGCTGAAATCTTTAGTATTCTGAGTAGAAAAGCACATTTCTCAAACACTATCCCCTTAATCCTCTGGGAAATCTTATTCATTAGACTTTATAAAGCCCATTTTATAGATGTGTGAACTAATGCTCAGAGATCCTATTCATGGCATGTACTGGACAGCTTCTAGGCTTTGGGAGACAGTCACATGGTCACCAAGGGCTCTTGTTGTCTCAGATGCCCAAAGATAGAAGGAAATGACAACAAGACAGCAGGTTACCAACAAATATGTTGATGAACTTACCTTGAGCAGACAACCAACACCACATTCTGTTGATTTTCCCACTAGGCTGTACTTAACCTTCCTGTTCTGATTTCTGTACTCTCACAGAGCTTGTCCCTCCACTGACCTCAATGTTCCCCTTTTACTACAGAGACAGCTCACCCTTTAAAATATCATTGTAGTATAGGACTGTTGAGATTTGGAGGAGAAGCCAGATAGTCTATAAGAGACCTCAGTTTTAGTCCTTAGATTTTTTTTTTTTTTCCTTTTTTTAATTGTGGTTTGGGTGAAACTTTACAGAGCAAATTCAGTTTCTGTACAGCAATTCACACACACTTTGTCTCATGACATTGACCATAATTCACCACAATGCAACAGCTCCCCTCCCACTTCCTCCCAACAGTCACCTCTTCCCTGTGTCCATCTCTCCATGCAACCCTG
>NW_006921762.1:1294558-1297516 GCF_000298275.1 Orycteropus afer afer
GTATGTTATGCCAATTGAGCTTGATGTCCCCTGTGACTATGGTCCTGAGCCCACAGTTGCAACTGCTTGGTCCCTCTGGGTAACTGGCTGTGACCAAGAAAGGACTACAACCTTGTCCCTTGTCAGCTCCACTATACACCTGGGAATTCAGATCATACAAATACACTTATAGAACCATTGCCTGCCAATCCTATATATGTTCTTCGGTACACTCCTCACTTCCTAGACATACCTACTAGTTCAGCCTGTCCACCCATCTATCCACCCATATACCCATGTTTGCCTTCCCTGACGATGCAATACTGTATGTGGAAAAGTGTTCATCTTTGTTGCCTGTATCTCCCATATACCTCTCTATGTCTTCCTCTTCCTCAATGCCACCATGTTGATCACTCACATTTGGTGCATTGCCCTTCTTTTCACCCAAATCAATACTTATCTCTACCTATCTAACAGTATTCCCTACCCTACCCTCCCACCCCTGGTAACCAACAAAGAAAATTTCATTCCATAGATAAACCTTTCCTTGACTTTTACAATGACAGACTAATACAATATTTGTCCTTCTGTGATTGACTTATTTCACTCAGCATAATGTCCTCCAAGTTCATCCACATTATACAGTATTTTGCAGATTCTAGGTTTTCTTTAGGGTTGCATAATATTCCATTGTGTGTATGTACCGAAGTTTGGTTATCCATCCCTCAGTTGAAGGACACCTAGGTTGTTTCCATCTTTAGGCTATTGTAAATAGTGCTGCGATGAACATGGGTGTGCATATGTCTGTTCTTGTCATGGCTCTCACTTTTTTAGGATATATACCTAGTAATGGAATGCTGGATCAAATGGTATTTCTAATTCCAACATTTGAAGGAATCGCCATACTGATTTCCACAATGGTTGTACCATTTTACAATCCCAACAGAAGTGTATGAAACTCCCAATCTCTCCAAATCCTCACCAGCATTTATTGTTTTCTGTCTTGTTGAACTTTGCTACTAGTGCTGGGTCAAGATGGTATCTCATTGTTGTTTTGATTTGCATCTTTTTAATGGTTAATGATCATGAGCATTTCTTCATATGTTTCTTGGCCACCTGAATATTCTCTTTGGTGAAGTGTCTATTAATGTCTTCTGCCCATTTTTTAATTGGATTATTTGTCTTTTTCTTATTGAGGTGTTGGAGTTTTCTATAAATTCTAGAGATAAGGCCTTTGTTAGATATGTCATTGCCAAGTATTTTTTTCCCAATCTGTAGATTCTCTTTTCAGTCTTTTGGAGAAGGCTTTGGAAGCATATAAAAATCTGATTTTTAGAAGGTTCCATTCATCTAGTTTCTCTTCTGCTGTTTGTGCATTTTGAGTTATGCTTGATAGTCTACTTATGCCATATATTAGGTCCCCTAAATTTGCCCCCTAGTTATTCCTTGAGGAACTTTATATTTTAGGTTTCACATTTAAGTCTTTGATCCATCTGAAGTTAGTTTTTGTGTATGGTGTGAGGTACAGATCTTGTTTCATTTTTCTGCAAATGGATATCCAGTTTTCCCAGCACCATTTATTAAACAAACATTCTCTTCCCCATTTAGTGGATTTTGGCCCTTTGTCAAAGATCAGCTGACAATAGGTCAATGGATCTATTTCTTGGTTCAATTCTATTCCATTGGTCTATGTTATTATACCAATACCAGACAGTTTTGACTACTGTGGCTGTATAGTAGGTTTTGAGATCCAGCACTGTGAGACATTCTTCTTTATTCTTCTTCTTCTATAGTGCTTTTCTTATCCAAGGTCTCTTTCCTTTCCATATAAAGTTAGTGATTGGTTTTTCCAGATCCTTAAAAAATGTTGATGGGATGTGGATTGGGATTGCATTGAGTGTATAGATTGCTTTGGGTAGAACTGACATTTTCAAAATATTCAATCTTCCTGTCTACGAGCATGGGATGTTCTTCCATTTATGTAGATCTCTTATGGTTTCTTGAAGTAGTTCTTTATAGTTTTCTTTGTATAGATCTTTTGTGTCCCTGATAAGATTATATCCCAAGTATTTTATTTTTTGGTAGCTGTAGTAAATGGTATTGATTTCCTTATTTCTTTTTCAGCAATCTCTTTGCTGGTGTACAGGAATCCAAATGATTTTTGGATGTTGATCTTGAATCCTGCCATGATGCTAAATCTCTCTATTAGTTCCAGTAGGTTTTGACTGAGTCTCTTGGGTTTTCAAGGTATAGGATCATATCATCAGCAAATTGGGATAGTCCGACTTCTTCCTTACTATTTTGGATGTCTTTGATTTCCCTTTCTTGCCTTATGGCCCTGGCTAAGACTTCCAGTACAATATTGAATAGAAGTGGTGATAGAGGGCATCCTTGTCTGGTTCATGTTCTCAGAAGGAATGGTTTCAGTCTCTCTCATTGAGTACAACATTGGCTGTTGGTTTTGCATAGATGTCCTTTATTATGTTGAGAAATGTCCCTTGTATTCCTATTTTGCTCAGAGTTTTGATCAGGAATGGGTGATGAATTTTATTAAATGACTTTTCTGCATCAATTGATAAGATCATGTAGTTCTTCTCCTTTGTTTTATTTACGTGGTGGATGATGCTGATTGTGTTTCTAATGTTGAACTATCCTTCCATACCTGATATGAACGACACTTGGTCATAATGAATGATTTTCTTGATATGTTGTTGGCATCTATTGGCTAGGATTTTGTTGAAGATTTTTACATCTATATTCATGAGGGATATTGGTCTGTAGTTTCCTTCTTAGTGATGGCTTTGCCTGGTTTTGGTATCAAGGTTATGCTTGCTTCATAAAATGAGTTAGGGAGGATTCCATCCTTTTCTTTGTTTTGGAATAGTTTGAGTAGGATTGGTGTCAGTTCTTCTCTGAATGTTTGGTAGACTTTTCTGGTGAAACCATCTGGGCCAGGACTTTTCTTAGTTGGTAATTTTT
>NW_006921762.1:1298301-1326777 GCF_000298275.1 Orycteropus afer afer
GTGCTCTATAGATGTCTATAAGGCCAAGTTGGTGGATTGTATTGTTTAGCTCTTCTGCATCTTTGTTGAGTTTCTTTCCAGTTTTTCTATCTTTCATTGAAAATGTTGTATTAAAGTCTCTCACTATGACTGTGGACTCATCTATTTGACTTTTCAACTCTTTTAAAGTCTGATTCATGTATTTTGGGGCTCTTTCATTGGGTCCACAGATATTTATTATGGTTATATCTTCATGTTCAATTGTTCCTTTAATCATTATATAATGTTCTTCCTTGTCTCGTATGGTGGTTTCTGTCTTAAAGTCAATTTGATCAGAAATTAATAGTGCCACTCATGCTATTTTATGGTTGTCATTTGCTTGATATATCTTTTTCCAACCTTTGATTTTTAGTCTATTTTTGTCTTTGTCTCTAAGGTGTGTCTCTTGTAGACAACATATTGATGGGTTTTGTTTTCTTATCCAATCTGCAACTCTCTGTCTCTAGAGTGGTGCATTTATTCCATCAACATTCAGTGTAATTATTGACAAGTATGAATTGGTTGTTGGCATTTTGTTATGTGTTTTTTCATGGTGTCCCTGGTATCTCTGTTCCATATTATTGTCAGTGCTGAGCTCATTATGTTTATGAATTGTGTTATCCTTTCCTTTGTTGCTGTTGTTTTAGTATTTGCTGAATATTTGTGCTTGTCCTCTTTTTTTATTGTGATGTGAAGGTTTATCAATTTTCTCTGAGGTTACGCTGTGATTTATAATTTTCCTCCCAAGATTAGAATAGTCTGTTCTGTATTGCAACTCTCTTGCCTTCCTCACCATTTAGAAGTTCTGTAACTACACAGTATTTTCCCTCTTTTTGGTTTGTAGTTGTTGTCATTTGCCAATTGATGTCTCTGGATCCCTGTTTACAGTCTTGTAAGCTTATTTTACTTTGGATATGTCCATAGCTGTGGTGTCTGGGTTATGTCATCTTGTGTATTAATGGTCAGTTCTTGGTTGCTATTTTTGGTTCTCTGTTCAAAGGACTACCTTTGGTATCTCTTGTAAGGTTGGTCTGGTTTTAACAGATTCCCTTAGTTTCTACTTATCTGGAAATCTCCTAATTTCACCATCATATTTGAGAGACAATCTTGCCGGGTTTATAATTCTTGGTTGAATTTTTTTTTCTTTCAGGATTTTATATATACCCTCCCATTTCCTTCTCACTTGCATGGTTTCTGCTGAGAAATCAGAGCTTATTCTTACTGGTTGTCCTTTGTATGTAACTTTTTGTTTTTCCCAAGTTGCTTTCAGGATTCTGTCTTTGTCTTTGGTTTTGATGAGTTTGATGATAGTATGTCTTAGTGATTTTCTTTTGGGGTCTATCCTGTTTGGGGATCGTTGGACTTCCTGAATGGATATATTCTCATCTTTCATCATATCAGGGAAGTTCTCCTTCAGCAAACCTTGGACAATTTTCTCAGTGGTTTTGTTTTTCTCTTCCTCTTCTGGAATTCCAATGACACGTAAGTTATTCCTTTTGATGGTATCCCACATGAACCTTAGGCTTTCTTCATTTTGTTTTGATTTTTTTTCTGATTGATCCTTTTCCAAAGAAGTATTCAGGTATTTGTCTTCAATCTCATTAATTCTCTCTTCCATCACATCAACTCTTCTCCTTTACCCTTCCAATGTGTTATCTATTTCTGACAATTTAGTATTAATCTTCTGGATTTCTATCTGTAGATTTAGAATCATTTCTAATTTTTCATTTATTTTGTAATTTTGTTCTTTTATTTTATTCTGAAATTCTTCTATGGTTTTGTCTGTGTTTTCCTTGGTCTGTCTCTCAGTCCTTTGAAGATACCTAAATACAATTCTTTTGAATTCCTTATCAGAGTGTTCCAATGCTGCTTCTTCCTCAGGAATGTGTTCTATGTCTGTATCCTGCTTTCTTGTTTCTACCACTTTATCTTGCTTCTTTGTGTGGACTGTGATGGTCTGTTTTCTCTAAGGCATCGTGGCATTGTTGTATTTAAATTTCTGTTAACTGTTTGTGAAGAGCAGTCAAGGGTGAGTCAGGCTCTTCTTAATGGTTGTTTATTGTTGGCCCATTGGTGGAAAAGGAAGTGGTGGCTCTTCCTCAGTAAGTGAAGTTGCAGGAGGTGTGGGTGTAGTTGTGTCATATGGGAACTGTTGCTTTCCTCCACTCAGTTAGACAAAAATAGCAATTGAATAACCATCAAAAAAGTAAAAGCAAATGGACAAAAAATATACCACGTAATCACAATGGAACAGTAACTTAAAAATGGGAAAAAGAAGAAGAAGAAAAAAGAACCCTGCAATATCTGGGGAGAGGGCAATAAGAGAATAAAGGTAGAGAAAGAGAATAATGGAGAAAAAAATGCAAAAAGAAAAACAAGGAATGGAGTTAACCACAAGAAAGAAAAAAAAAAAAATGCAACCAGGAACAGGAAAAAGAATAAAGCCAAAAACTAGTACCTGGGAGGGGAAGAATAAAGAATAATAGTAAAAAGGCCAAAAGTAATAACAATAGTAATAGTTTTAAAACAGACAAAAACAAACAAACTAAAAAACAGAAAAAAGAACATCGGGGCAGGGCAGGGCAGGGCACTCAGGCTCCATCCAAGCACACAGACTGGGATGAAATTCCTGCCGGCCCAGAAAGTGGGTGGGAGTGAGGGATGGCCGCACCTCCATTCACCAAGAGGGTGTGGGATATAAGAGTAACAAGGGGAAAGTCATACCTTTCCAGTCATCCAAGAATGTCCTTGGGGTTACTGGCAAAAGGAGCCTGTTCTTAAGTCCCTGGAATCTGGGAGAATGCTATCCCTTTAAATGTCCAAAATGGTCAAGCTGCTTGTAAACATTCAAAATGGCTGAGCCCTCCGAACAGACAAAAGTCCACAGCTCAGCCCGCCTTCCTCTTTGCTGCTTCCCCTTTTATTCACCAGCCACCAGAGCAGTCCCTGCCTAGCAGGGCTAATTTTTAGGTTAATTCTTAGGTCCTACCACCACTCAGCAATATTTAAGCTGTCTGTGCCATCAGCATCACTGCCAGACCACAGCTCGGTATGTCTCCTTTTTTGGTGTTTGCATGCAAATGCTTCTGTTAGTTGGAGTTTAGTCCACTTCTATATCCTTCTCTTCAAGGCTCAAGGGTCCAGGATTATCTTCTATATCTGTGTTAATTTTTTTTTTTTTTTTGTTGTTGAATAAGGTCTGTGCAGTCTTTCTGCCTATTCTGCCATCTTACCAGAACGCCCTTAGGTGATTTTTAAATTCTCATTATTATCCAATAAAAAAATAGGCAGGGAACATGAACAGACACTTCACCAAAGAAGACATTCAGACAGCTAATAAACACAGAAAGAAATGCTCATGACCATTAGTCATTAGAGAGATGCAAATCAAAACAACAGTGAGATATCATCTCACCCCAGCATTAATAGGAAAGTTCAAAGAAACAGGAAACAACAAATACTGGTTAGGGTGTGGAGAGTGAATGCTCATATACTGCTGGTGGGACAATAAAATGGGCAATCACTGTGGAAAGTGGTATAAGGCTTCCTTAGAAAGCTGGAAATAGAAATACCATATGAACCAGCAATCCCACTACTAGGTATATATACTAGAGAAATAAGAGCTGGAAAGAAACAGATATATGCACACCCATATTCATTGCAGCACTATACACAATAGCAAAAAGATAGAAACAATCTAAATGTCCATCAACAGAAGAATCGATCAACAAACTAAAGTACATACACATAATGAAATACTATGGAATGTTATAGAAACATTATGAATCAGCAAAACATCTCACTCATAATGTGGATGAACTTAGAGGCCATTATGCTGAGTGAAATTGTTGTTGTTATGTGCCCTCGAGTCAGACCCGACTCATAGCAACCTCTCCTTGGGTTTCTGAGGCAGTATCACTACAGAAGTAGATTGCTCCATCTTCCTTCTGAGGAGTGGCTGGTGAGTTTGAACCACCAACCTGCTGGTTAGCAGTCAAGTGCCTTAGGCACTATGCTACCAGAGCTCCCTGAGTGAAATTAGTCAATCACAAAAGGACAAATATTGGGTGAGACCACTATTATAAAAAGTCAAGAAAACGGTTTCACCAAAAAAAAAAAAAAAAAATTGTATTTAATGGTTACCAGGGGTGGGTGGAAAAGGGAGAGTAAACCACTAACTAGAGGATGGACACATATTAACTTCGGTGAAGGGAAGAAAAAAGAAATAAAAGCAAAAAATCAAGAATTTCTATTTATCAAAAGAAATCATTAAGAAATAATTTTTTAAAATCATCATTTCTTGTCTTGTCCTTCTTATATTTATTTATTGATAAGCAAGTTTTCCTTTCTTATTTGGGATAGGAATAGTGTCATTTGAGAGTCCTGAATTCTACTGGAGAGTAAGCAGGGAAGACTTCCTGCAGGAGGCAATCTGGATTTTGAAAAATGAAGATAAATTCACCAGACAGGAGGAAAGGAATGTTCCAAACCCATGGTACAGCATGTTCAAAGACACAGTAGCATCAAAGAAGAATTGCAAATTACTAGAATTGTAAGCTTTCTGCATTTGTGTAGCATAAACTTTGAGTAATAGGAAATAAAGGTAGACAGGTACTCTGAGGATCAAATCATGAAGGACCCCTTTGTACTAAAGAGCTTGATTTTATCCCTCTCACCCAAGAAAAGCTAGCATATGCACACCATTTAGCCTGTCATTTCAATCAGTTCTTTCACTAACTCACCAAACTTCCATCTCTCCTCCCCTAGGCCTTAGGTGATGGAGATAATAAGCATAAACATGTCATGATTCTTAGAAATTGACTTTGGTAGAAGAATGGAAGAGAGAGAAGAAACTAGGGGCAAGGAGACCAGCTGGAAAATGTTGAGGAGAGTCTAGATGGGAGTCAATGAGGACTTAAAGGAAAGCAAGGCCAGGGAATAGAGAAGGGAGGAGTCCAGGGGTATTGAGGTGGGAGACAGGACTTGATGACTTGGGTTACAAAGAGCTCACTGCTTCAGAGACATCCTGTTCTGCTATTGTGTGAGCAACTATTGCAATAAATTTCCTTACATTGAACCCAAATCACACATTTAATTAACAAACAGCACACTGGCCATGTGCCAGCTATTGCTCTAAGCACTTAAAAAGGATTAACTAATTTAATCCCCATAACAGCCCAGGAAGTAAGTACCCCTGCTTTAGAGATGAAGAGATTGAAGCTTAGAGAGGTCATGTAATAAATAGTATGTGATGAAGCTGGGGTTCCAGTGTGCATCAGTGCACTAGAGGGGATGTGGAGGGTATGGTGGGTGACACTGTCTGAAGAGTGACACCAAAATGACTGATAAAATTTTTGTGCAGCATTTCAGGAGAAATCTATTATTTTTATGAAAACGCCCCTATAGTTGGTTAATAACAACAAAAACATTTTTTGTAAACCCAACTTACATGCATCAATATACCCACAAGGTTAAAACTCTATGCTAATTTACTTTTTGAAGTTAGAAACGACTGGATGGCAGTGGGTTTGGGTTTGGGTTTAATGCACTCTGGTCAGAGCTGTTATTATGACCCAATTACAATGACACATTTAATTACATGGTTTTGTCTACATGTACTACAAGCACACACTGTTGTTTTCGTGGTTGCCAGTATTTTCATAGTCACGTATTTTGTCAAATTTTCTGGCGTTTTAGCTACAGCATTGTAGCAATTAGTATTTGTGAATCTATATCAAAAATTCTTTTTGAGAATAAAGTAGTAATTAAAGGAAAAGGAGAAAAATCAAAAAGGTTTCCACTCAGTTACTAATAATGTAACTAATTATGTTTTAATTCAACATAGAAAGATTTTACGAAATGATTTTGTTGTCAGTGTTCATGTAATCTAAGAAATATTATATTTAAGCAATTTACAACTGTATTTATTACATATTATCTATGATTAAAATTGATAATAAATATCACTAAGGACTCTGTGTATGGTCTTGTACAGAAGAAAGTCCATGGTGAAGAGGGGGAGTGACACCATGACTTATTGCACTGGGTGACCCCAACCCTAGTGATGCCACTAGTATGCATGCTTCTAACAATGTTATGCTGTCTCTTAGGCATTCAGCACCATTCAACAAATAATAACTTAGTACCTGCCAGCCAGTACAGACATTTATACCCACTAATATAAGTATACTCCTTCCCCACAATATGTTCTAAGTGCATTTGTTCTTACTAGTGGCAGCATTTCAGGCATTTGAAGACAGAGACCACCACCACCACCACCACCACGACCACCACCACAACCACCATTCTCTCTTTTCCAGAAGTCTTAAGACATCCACATTGACCTCACTCAGGGACATAGATTGCTATGGGCTGCCTTCTTATGCCTTTGGATCACTTTCTGTATTCTTTAATTAATAGAATAGTTTAACGTTTATAGAAAATTGAGCAGAAAGTACAGAGAGTTCTCCCAAATCCCCTCTCTTCCCTCCTCCTCTAGTTTCCCTATTATTAACGCCTTGCATTAGGGTGGCACAGTTGTTACAGTCAATGAACCATGATTGATACATTATTATTCACTAAAGTCCATAGTTCACATTTGGGTTCACTTTTGGTGTTATACAGTCCTATGGGTTTTAAAAAATGCATAATGTCATAAAGCCACCATTACTGAATAGTTTCACTGCCCTAAAAATCCCCTGTGCTCTAACTATTCACTCTTTTCTCCCTCCATCCCTGTAAGCCCCTGGCAACCAATGATCTTTTCACTGCCTCTATAGTCATGCTGGGAGCTCTGGTAGCATAGTGGCTAAGGCACTTGACTGCTAACCAGAAGGCTGGTGGTTCAAACCCACCAGCCACTCCTCGGAAGGAAGATGGGGCAAATCTACTTCCGTAGTGATACTGCCTCAGAAACCCAAGGAGGGGTCGCTATGAGTCGGGTCCGACTCGATGGCACATAACAACAACAACAACAATAGTCATGCTATTCCCAGAATGTCACATAGTTAGAAGGATACAGTATATAGCCTTTTTAGACTGTTTTCTTTCTCTTATAACCCTTAAATGCCATTGAGTTGATCCTTACACATGGCAACTCTGTGTGTTACAGAGTAGAACTATTCCCTGGGATTTCCTTGTCTGCAATCTTTAAGGAAGTAGATGTCTTGGTCTTTCTCCTGCAGTACCACTGGTGGGTTCAAACCTACCTTTAGGTTAATAATCAAGCACAAACCGTCACGCTACCTAGAGATCTAATTCTTTTCACTTAGCAGTGTGCATATAATGTTCCTCCATGAAGAAGACAGCATCAGGACTGAAGAAGACTTTCTAACAACATGAGATATATACAGATGACACAACCTTGTTTGCTGAAAGATCAAAGATTACAGCCTTCAGTATGGATTATACCTCAACATAAAGAAAACTGAAATTCTCACAACTGGACCAATAAGCAATTATCACTATAAATAGAGAAAAATAGAAGCTGTCAAAGATTTCATTTTACTTGGATCCACAATCAATATCCATGGAAGCAGCAATCAAGAAATCAAACGCTGTATTGCACTGTGCAAATCTGCTGCAAAAGACCTCGTTAAAGTGTTAAAGAGCAAAGATGTCATTCTGAAGACTAAAGAGTGCCTGATCCAAGCCATGGTATTTTCAATAGCCTCATATGCATGTGAAAGCTAGAAAATGAATAAAGAAGACCAAAGAAGAATTGATGCATTTGAATTGTGATGTTGGCAATGATTATTGAAAATGCCATGGACTTCCAGAAGAACAAACAAATCTGTCTTGGAACAGTACAGCCAGAATGCTTCTTAGAAGTAAGAATGGCCAGACTTCCTCTCCTGTACTTTTGTCAGAAGGCACCAGTCCCTGGAGAAGGATATCATGTTTGGTTAAGTAGAGAGTTAGCAAAAAAGGGGAAGACCCTCGAGGAGATGGATTGACACAGTGGCTGCAGCAATATGCTCAGGCATAGACAGGATTGTGAGGATGGCTCGGGACCAGGCAGTGTTTCATTCTACTGTACATAGGACCACTATGATTCGGAGCTGACTCAATGACACCTAGCAACAACAACAATTGTGACTTAATAGCTCATTTATTTTTCTTGTTCAATAGTAGGGATGTACCACATCCACTATTTTCTTGTTTCTATAGTAGGGATGTACCACAGTTTGTTTATAGCTGGAACATTCTTTTCTCCCAAAGAGTGAGCTCAAAACCCTTAGCTATCATCTCTAGCTTTAGGTCTCTTCTTCCACACTGTCTCTACAAGCCTGATACTTAGTGCAACTTTCTCCCCAAGACACATCTCTGAAAAGACTTAGTACTACTGAAATAAAGTAAATTGAATTGAAATATATGTGCCAGTAACATGGATCTTTCCAGAAATGGGGAATGTCTGTGTGATTCCTAAAATGACATACCTCTATCTCCCTCCACCCCCAGAACAGCTTACACACTGACAGCTCAAGGGGAGACAATAGTGATAAAAGCTCAAAGGCTGGCCATTAATCTCCTCATTTTAATGCACCTCATTAAAACCAGCATTTTTATTGCAAAGACCTGCCAAAGTGAATATTAGACAGAAATGCATGTTAAGCTGCCATTGATCTTTCCAGGTAGATTGTACATTAAAGCATGCACTTTCTCACGCTGTTAGCTGCTCACACATAAAAGGAAAGCACGAATCAAAGGCAAAGTGCTTCAGCCTTATCCCTCCAACATCACTATGACTACCCAGTGGGGTTGAGGAGGGAGAATCAGGCAAAGGGTGGGAGCCACTCAAATCTCATTTCTGAAGCTTTTTAGCAATTTGGGTCTTGGCCATCTTCCCTGCCTGTGCAACTGGCTTTCCTCCATGGCTAGGTCACTGCCAGTCTACTGGGTTGCTTTCTCCCATCTAGTACCTCCATTCCTTAGGAAAGAATCTGCAATGTTCCTTCTCTTAAGAATGGAGGTTCAGCCAGAGAATGTACTGGGCAGTGTTTCTTTGATGGTATTTCTTCATCAGGCATCAAGATGAGAACCAAGGGGCATCTTTGGGTGATGACCATGCATGTGCATATGCATGTTTGTGTTCACATGTTGACAAGAACAAAAACCAGAAGTTTAATAGACACCGAAAGAAAATGCATTTGGCAGCTCTGTGAGAGCTGGGGTTTACTGGAGCTTGAGTTGGAGTCATGGTTTGTCTTCAGATGGTCAGCTGGGCAATCCTCACCAGGATTCCTGTCTGCTAAAAAATAACAGTTCAAGAGGAGTGAGTGGAACTTAAGTGGTAAGGGCTCATCCTGCCAGAAAAAAAGAAAAGAACAAAGAAATTTCTTCCAGGACCACTTCTTATTTTAAAATAGATATCTCCTTCCTCACAATCATATTCCCCACTTCAGCTCCAAACCCTTCTATCCTCATACCGCATCTTAACTTCTGCCTCAGTGTAAACTTCCAAATTTAGAAGCCCCTGCTTCCTCAGCACAAGAAAATGGGATATGAGATGGACCACAGCAGTGGCCCCACCATGCAAGTTTGAAAGAGCAGATGCAATGTCATATTGCTTGGTAAGCAAGGTAAAACCAAAAAACTAAACTCACTGCCATGGAGTCAGATCCAACTCATATTGACTCCCTCCTTGGGTTTCTGCAGCAGTATCACTACGGATGTAGATTGCCCAACCTTCCTTCCTAGGAGTGGCTAGTGGGTTTGAACCGCCAGCCTCTGGTAAGCAGTCAAGTACCTTAGGCACTACGCTACCAGAGCTCCCTAAAGTAAGTATGGACTTATTTGTGCTTACTTACTAATCTGTAGTATACAATTTCACATTTTGTTTCACCACATGAAATATTCTACTTCTAGATATAGCTGGCATCTATCTCTCTCCCCAAACCCACAGCACCTTCCTACAGAATCAAAGCCTTTAAAAATTAAAAAAAAAAAAAAAAAAAAGATTCAAAGATGTGGTGAAACCCATGTGATATTTTCATTACAGATTAGTAAGTAAGCACAAGTAAGCCTGTGCTTACCTTGCTTACTGAGTAATCTGCCACTGGGCAGATGAGAGGGGCTGAGTCACTTTCAGCTAAGCCAGCAGTGGTGTTAGAAATCAGACCAAGTACCCAAATGGGATTCAGATGACCACATACCTTTTCCTGAAAGATATCACCCCTTCCCAATTTCACAGCTCTCTTCAATCATTGAAAATCGACATATAGCACAAATTACTAATATTGCAGCATGTACAGACTGACATGATCACTGGCTCTGTCAAGGACACCAAGTAACGATTTTACAAGCTGTGGTCCAACAAGTACAGAGATGAGAAGGGAAGGACAAAAATGAGTTCATTACTCAGACCAATGTATTCAATCTTGCCTTGAATCATACGACAGTTCTTCTGTTTTACTAATTGCAGTGTACTTATTTCCCTTCTTTCCTCGCTATCTAATTCAGATGTGTCAAACAAGAGCAGTGAACCTCCTGTTCTTGACAGTACAGACTGGCTTCTTCCCCACAAGGTGCCCTGTCTCCCCACCACCATTACTCAGAAAAGGCTCTAGTTTCTAAAACATCCAATTACTTCAATTCCCATCTTCATTTTACCTGACTCTTTGCAACTTTTAGCAACGTTGCTCCCTTATTCAATTATTTGACAAACATTTATTGAGCTCTCACCTCATGCCCAGTCCTGTGCCAAGTTTTCATCAAACAGAGATGCAGAGCCTGGCTTCTGAATTTCAGGAGTTCAGGGGCTAATGGAGACACAAGTGAATAAGCAATGACAAAGCACAGACACACCGTGTGTCAGATGGAGGCCTGGGGATATAGAGGGAGCATAGAGGAGGCATGTTTCTTCTCCCTTGACATTTCTGACATTACTTTGGGCAGATACTTTTTGACCCCTCCTCCATCACTCTCACCTTGTCTTTCTATGAATTGTCTTCTTCTACTGGTCTTTTGTGTGCTGATGCTCCCCCGTTCGTCTTCTGCCTTTTGTTCTTTTCACTCTATACATTATCTTTGGATGATTTAATCCATTTCCAATGATTCAACTATTACATTTACCCTGGTGACTCTTCAATCTGAAACTTTTTCCTCATCTCCAGATCCATGTACCCAACTGTGTATTGGATTTTTTCCAGACTCCTCAAACACAACATATCCAGAACAAAACTCATTCTCTATACCCCTGGCTCTCCACACTTCATTCATTTTCACAATTGATCACACCATCCCAGATAGAAATCTCCAAGTCATCTATGCCTCTTTACTCTCCACACCACACCACCCTACCTCATGCCACCGAATAATTATAACTGGACAGTCTCCCTCTGGAGGGTGGCTTGCCTTCTCCTTTTCTAACTTTGCTTATTTATCATTGCAATATCCGATGCCCTCCTCAAAACCAGTCTCCACATCCTGTCAGATTCATGGTCATCTTTTTGATGAGATCCCTTCATATTAGTACTGGAAGAAGAAAGGAAGAGGAAGAGGAAAAGGAGGAGAGAAAGAAGGAGAAGAAGGGGAAGGGGAGCGGGTTGGGAAGGAGGAAGAAGAAGAAGAGGAAGAGGAAAAAGAAGTCCATCCTCCTTAGCAGAATCCTTGGCATGATCCGATTGCTGATCATGCTACCAGTTTGGCCTCATCTCCTCCTACTCCCTGACTTCATCTCACGCTCTGGCCACACTAAAGCATTTGCAGTTTTCTAAATACATCATTCTGATTCTCACCGCCATGTCTTTGCTCATGCTGTTCCCTCCGTCTCCCTTGGCTGCTCATACTTCTTAGGTGTCTCCTCCTCCTGGCAAGTACCCCAAATACTTCTCTCTGCTTCCTAAGATTGAGTTAGTTCTATCTCCTCAGTATTTTTATAATTCCTCTGTATGCCATGATTGTTGCAACTACTACTATATCCTCCACTAACTTCCACTCCTTGAGAGTCAGGAACAATATGTGCTTATTTTTGTATCTATCTACTTCTGTAAAGATTTATTGCCTTGGAAACCCAATGGGGGTTGCTATCAGTTGTACTCCACTAGATAACAGTGAGTTTGGTTTGTTTCTTGAGGGCCCGGCACAGTGTCCAACAATAAAATAGAATAAATATAAACAAATTAATATATCTTGTCGAGGGAATGTCTAAATGGGAAGGAAATCAACTAAGATTGTTACATGTTGTTGTTATTGTTGAGTTGGCCCTGACTCATGGCTACTCCACGTACAGTAGAACAAAATGCTACCTAGTCTGACATCATCTCCATGATGGCTGCAGATCAAACTGTTGTGGTCCACAGGGTTTTCATTGGCTGATTTTTGAAAGCAGATCACCATGCCTGTCTTCCTAGCCCATCTTGGTCTGGAAGATCCACTGAAACTTACACAATAGCATGGCCTCACACAAACTTCAACTGACAGTCAGGTGGTGGCTGCACACGAGGTACATCAGCCAGGAATCAAACCTGAGTCTCTCACATGGAAGGCAAGAATTCCAGCACTGAACCACCAATGCCCCATTAATCCTCTTATATGCCAGATTCTATGAGCTCTGGGGGTGTAGTGCCTTTATGCATTATCTTAAATGTCACAAGAACTTCACAGGGCAATTACTGTTGTCTCTATCCCTATAACCCATTGTTATTGAGCCAAATCCTACTCATAGTGACCCTATAGGACAAAGTAGAACTGCCACCATGTGGCTCCCAAGGCTGTAACTTTTGCAGAAGCAGATTGCCACATCTTTCTCCCACAGAGCAGTTGGTGGGTTTGAATGGCCAATCTGTCAATTACCAGCTGATGCTTTATCCACTGTGTCACCAGAGCTCCTTCCTCTATACCTATACAAGTAAGGAAATCAAGGCCAGAGAGGGTAACTTGCCCAGAGATGGAATAGTAATTCAAATCCACATCTACTGGCCTCCATGTCTATGCCCCTGCCCCAACATTGTGCCACGTCTTTTACTAGACTTCATAGTGCCTAAGGTGTTTGACTGCTAACCAGAAGCTTGGCGGTTCAAACCCACCAGCCACTCCTTGGAAGGAAGACTAGGTGATCTATTTCTGTCATGATACTGCCTTTGAAAACCCAAGGAGGCATCACTATGAGTCAGATCTGACTCAAGAACAGTGAGTTTTTTTTTTTTTTTTTATAGCAAGCACTCAGTCTAAGAAGATCTCCAGCATGGAAGGCACCCTAACTTCTGTGAGATCAAGACATTCTGTTGCACCACAGCCTCTCCTGTTACTCTACAAACCTGCTCTTCCAGGGCCGCAAGTCTGCAGGCATGGAGCTGAGCACACACCTCCTCTGCTGCCATATCATATTGCATGCTTCTATCTAATTTGCCGATCCCTCTTTCCCTAAGGACACATTTATGTTACTACTTTAAAGGCGAGCTTCTCTCTATGAAGCAGGCATGAATCCATTTTTCACTGGCATTCACATTATGAGAAATGCAGTGCTTTATACATTAACGAGTAATTTTCTTTGCCCAATGCAGTTCAAAATTCAATAAATGCCATTTAAACCCAATTTTCCCACTTGTAGGACAGAGAGCAACCTTGTGGGGGTGGGGAGGAAAGTCCTACATATTTCCTTGGCTTCTCCCTTGCCCTTCCATGCACTATCCCCTCAGGCCAGAAGTCATAATCACCATGGTGGCTACAATCTCAAGCCTCATGGGTTAAGGTAGCCTTGAAACTCCCCAAGTCATTTCATTTTATACCTCTGAAACTCATAGCCCTCTCTCTCTTGCCTTCCTGTGGGCAAGCCCCTTAAATATCTCCCCAAGGTCTGAAATCTCACACTTAGAAAGATCTTTCCTCTGGGTTAAGCATTGCCTATTTCTTCCTCTTCTTTTCTTTTCTTTTTTTTTTTTTAAGGAAATGCTTCATCAAGTCACTTACACCTTGCTTCATTGAGTTCATTATTGCTTTTTGCAAACCAAGGCAGCTTGTGTTTTGAACTTGAATTTAAAGAGGTTAAGAAAAACAAGAGAGAAATAGATAAACTAGTTGCTGTCATTCTTCCAAGCTTGATCCTCACTGGTACAGTAGGTAAGGGGTGGAGGGCAGGCAGAGCAAGAGGATGCTTCTAGCCTCAGGCTGGGAGAGAGTAGATGTCACCCTTGGGCAGACCATGTTCACTCAGCTCTGAGCATAGGACCCCAATGACACTTAGGAATACAGGGTCCAGGTCTGCTCTCTGCATTGAACAACAATTCAGCAAAATCTCAATTAAAACCAAGTCATAAATCACATTTAACGTTGCCCTGACAGGTCAACTCTAATATGCCAGGCCTATTAATCATTTGCCAGGCCCTGGAATCCTAGCCTCCCTCTTCTGAAGATGTAGAGGTTAAGGTCCGTTCCTCCCATCTCTCTCACCCCATATACATGATTTAACCAGAGCCCAGAGAGCAGGGGCCAGGGAGGTTTGGGTCATGTCCTGCATGTAGAGCTTGACAGCTTAGATACTGCTAGGGAAGCCAGTGGGATGGGAGAGCCCAGATTCCTAAACAGACTAGTCTGCTTCTGAGTGTGGAGTGTTCCAGATGGGAAGAAGGTGATGCGTAAATGTAGTTACAGGCACCAGAAGTCCAATTTGGCAGGTTGAACAGTCACCCACAGGGCCAGACATGCCAGGTGGCCATTCCGACAAGCAGTGGGCATCAGGGGTGTGGAGGAAGAAACAGGATTTCCTGACATAAGGAGATCAGTTATGAGAATAGGGACCTGATAGTCTCTCTGGCAGCACAGGAAACATGGCCATGGATGGCAGGATGCAGGGCCAGGACTTCAGTGACTAGGGCCACTGACTAGCACAGAGTACACTTTAGCCCAAACCTAGAAAGACAGGGCTACTAGCACCTCCTCCTCTTAGGGAGACAGCAGGATTCAAGTGGCCAACTAGGGAAACTGGGTTCCTCAAATCTGGAACCAAAGTCCAATGGGTCCTTCCTGAGACATCAAGGGATTCTGAGAGTCAAGATGATCCATTAAGAAGAGCTGAGGCGATAGAGTAGCTAGAACATGAAACCAGAAACTGATGTTTGATTTCTAGCTGTGTGGCTCTGAGCCAGCACTTCATCTCTCTGAGCCTCAGTTTCACCATCTATAAAATGGAGTTCATGATATTTAAATCACAGGATTGTTTTGAGGATTAAAGCAGAGGTACATAATAAAGTGTCTAGAAAACCAAAAACCAAACTCACTGCCATCGAGTCAGTCCCAACTCAGCAATCCCTTCTTGGGTTTCTGTGAAGGTATCACTACAGAAGTAGATTGCCCAACCTTCCTTCCGAGGAGTGGCTGGTGGGTTTGAACTTCCCAGCCATCTGGTTAGCAGTCAAATGCCTTATGCACTAGGCTACTAGAGCTCCTAAGTGTCTAGTGTGATTCGTAAATGTGGTAAGCCAGTAACCAGGTGCTGTCTGGTCAATTCTGACTCATGATGACCCCCTATGCATCAGAGTAAAACTGTGCTCCGTAGGGTTTTCAAACAGTTGATTTTTTAGAAGTAGATTGCCATGCCTTTCTTCTGAGGTGTTTTGGTAGATGTGAACCTCCAACCTTTCAGTCAGTAGCTGAGCATGATAACTGTTTGCCCCACCCAGGGACCCCTGGATATGGTAAATAGGGGTTCAATAAATGAAAGCTCTAATAGTAATGCAGCAGTGGAAAGGCCAGTTCTGTAAATTAGTAGGTTCAAGATACAAGAGACCTGCCTGAGGTCAAGGTTGCAGAACCAGGGTCTAAGTTAGTAAAATACGATTGGGATAAGAACATCTGAGGACTAAGTGAGTTCCCCCATACCACGTTAGGTCACCCCTCAATTGTTACAGCAACTAGCAGATGAGGTTATGGCAGGGGGGCTTATGGGGCCAGAGATAGAGTGGGTGTGGACAGATTGCCCACTAGGCATCTAGCTCAACCAAGGGCCCTGGGCAAAGCTATGCCAGAGCCCATGGATGAGGTAGAGCCCTTGGATAGTCTTCACTCCCTCTATCTCTTTTGTCCTTGGCTGAGCTTTTTGCCTCCATTCTGGAGCCCTGACTATGCTATTTGGCCAAGACTGACCCACAGAACCTGGACAAAACTGAACCTGAGAGATGCAGAGACTGGAACACAGGCTGCCCCAACTCCAAAATTAAAAAATCAAGAACGATCTTACTTTTGAAAAACCTCTTTAGAAGAAATTTTTTAAAAATCACTTAAGAATTGTTAGCCGCTTTATGATCAGTCTGCCTTGAAATTCACTTAAGTTGTTGTCATCAACTCTCATTTTATGCCACTGACTAGCACAATTGTTATTGTTGTGGGCTGTCAAGTCAATTCTGACTCATAGCAACCCTCTATGACAGAGTAGAACTGCCACATGAGTCTCCTAGGCTATAAATCTTTACGGGAGCAGATTGCCAAGTCTTTACTCCCACAGAACCACTGGTATGTTTGAACTGCCAACCTTTCAGGTAGCAGCCAAGCACTTTAGCTATTGCACCACCAGGGCTCCTCAGCATAATATAGTAGCTGACATCTATTGCACACTTAAAATATGCCAATCACCGAGCTAAAGAAGTTTACATGGGTTATTTTTTTTAACCCTCCTAACCTAGGACCTTTAGGACAATTATCCCTGTTTTATAAATCAGGAAACTAAGGCTAAAAGAAGCAATAATAATATTATAATAATATAATAAGTAAATAGTCAAGCTGGGATTTAAATGAAGGCCAGGTGTGTTGTCAACAACTGTGTGCTCTAGGATCATCACCTCATACCTCAGCTGTACATTCCAGGACCTCCATTCAGGCCTAGCAGGACTGGCTCCACCTGGAATATGAGCCTGAAGCATATTGATGTTTCTTCTAGTGGTGTGTGAAAGCTCAGAGACAAATGAGTTAGTCTGTACTGGCTATCCAAGCCTAACAAGACTCCATGCCCACCTAGTGTCTACCTAGCTATGGCAATGCCACAGTGGGTGCCTGCCACTGCTCCCCTTTCTCCTCCAGATAGCAAAGCCTACTGTCCAGCAACAAACTGATGACTGGTTTGGAAAGCCCTGCATTTGAATAATTGTCTTTATTTTCTGTTGCCCTTTCCATGGTATTAGAACAGGGCACAATGAATAAATAATTAAGCCAATTGATAAGGTAGAAGATGATGAAAAACAAATGTTATCTGTTATAATGAGCATTCTGGCTACTGTTAAAGCAGTATGCCAGTGGAAGATCCTCAAAGTGTGCTTTCCTGCTCTAGAAAATGACCCCAGCTCACACAAACTATTGTTCATTAATATAATTTTCATTTATAACATTTGCTCAGCCTTTCACTGAGGAATTGTCCAGTGTATGATCTAACAATTGCCCAAGGCCTTGAATACCTGTGTTCTGGGTACTGTTACCACTGAAATGTGCATCTGCCGCAGCAACTCCTGACCTTCTCATTGCTATTCCCTGGTTCTCCACTCCATCCAGACTCTTTGGCCAATTTCTCTTCTTCCTTGAAACTTTGTACCACCTACAGTCCTTATTAATGGACTTCTCACCTTCTTCAAGATACTTCACATTTTACTTAATACTTTAATCTGGGGTATTGGGTTTATGAAGATTTTTAGGGCTCTAAGGACAAAGATGAACCCAAGTGTAAACCTGGTGGCAAAATGAATCTGCTCCTTATCCAGGAGTGCCGATCTCAATGCAACTGGAACTTGTTATATTATCAAATAATTCTTTTCTTTGATTATTCCCCGTTGAGTTCAAAGCCTTTTCTCAACTGTTGTTGGAGAGAAGGGATTTGTGGTGTAGATCTTGTGAGGGAAATGATTAGTCATGTGAGGATCAAGATACCAACTCTTCAGAACTAACAAGCCTCTGTGATAACTACACCAGAGCTTCAGATTCAAGAGCCTGAGACAAGTCAGATCAGAGAAGAAAGCAGCCTCACTCCTTTGCATCCTTCTGCTTTATATACTCCTGCTTACATTACTATTGCCGCTGGAAATCATATACTCTGTGGTTATCTCCCAAGAGGCTTCCTTTATTTCCTCTTTACAGTAGAATCCCAATTTGGTTCAAGTGGCTAACAATAGTGAATTTAGGAAAAGGCTGCATCCCACTCCAACTCCTGGTGGGAAGGGGAGAATCTCGGTTAATCTAAACCAATGTCGATAACTTCATTCTCTCTTGGAAGTGGGCATGCAACACAATTCCAGCCAATGAGCTGCGAAAGTTTCAGGGGAAGTTTTTTCTCATTTTCAAAAAGGGATGCAAGAAAGGGAAAATCCCTCTTACTTCCAAACTTTGGACATTACTACATAAGGATGTAAAATCTGGAGCTCTGGCAACTATTTTGGGATTAGGAGGAACTAGCCAGAGAAGAAAAGCCAACATGCTGAAGATATTACTACAAAAAGATGGAATTATCCCAATTCCTTGATGATACCATTGAACTGGCCATGTTTTGGCTTTTGGAAAGTGTGTGAATTGAAAAGATGGTAGAAGAAAAATAATTGAGGGTACTGGCAAGAATATCCTTAATGAAGTTTATGAAGTAAAACCAAGAAAGGGCTGAAATCTCTGTTGAAGCCTTAAGTAGGCAACATTATGAATCTAACAAGGTCGTACCTAAAGGTCACCTGTTGGCTCCAGTACTCTTGCTTTGGGCCCTGGACATCACATAGGTGAAAAGATATAGGGACCACTCCAGTGTGATTAAAGAAAACTACCCATATGTCCCAACTTCTAGAAAGTTACTGTTGGCCTGTTTCCTCCTCTTATAAAAGTACAACATTATTTCACAGAAACAATTTCTAGAACATGGACTATCATTATATTGAAAGGATAAAAATGATCCTGCTGGCAAAGCAGAGCACTAACCAAAAAATAATTCTGCCATTCTGGGGTGCAAAACATGCCACCCCTACAACCATTTAAGGTAGAAGCTCTGGTAGCATAGTGCCTAAAGCACTTGACTGCTAACCAGAAGTCTAGTGGTTCAAATCCACCAGCCACCCCTTGGAAGAATGAGCAATCTACTTCCATAGTGAAACTGCCTCTGAAACCCAAGGAGGGGTCCCTATGAGTTGGGTTGACTCGACGGCACATAATAACATAACAAAAGTTGATCAAATGGTTAATGCACTCAGCTGTTAGCCTAGAAGCTGGTGGTTCAAATTCACCCAGAGGTGCTTTAGAAGAAAGGTCTGATGATCTATTTCCAAAAAATCAGCCACTGCAAACCCTATGGAGTTCAGTTCTAGTCTGACACACATGGGTCACGTTGAGTCAGAATCACCTTAACGGTAGCTGTTCTTCTTTTCTCTCTGTCTCTCTGTCTCTCTCTCTCTCTTTTTTTTTTTTCCTTACAGCCTTTTCATCCATTGCTCTTAGTCTCTGGCAGCTATTCTGATCTTGTTACTGTTGTTATTTTTTGGGGTGCTGGCAGGGTGTTATTGATGGAGGAGGTAGTTTAATTTGCAAATCATCAAACTCACCCTGTCAGTATAAATTAATTAAATTTTAAGGCATCAGGGATGTTCCCACACTTAATCATCATTATAATTCTGGAATTGGTTCCCAGTGAACCCAAATATTGAGACTGCTTGTTTTACTGCAGAATCCAAATATATAAAATTAGCAAGATCAGCCTTTGGAGTGTTGGCTGCTGCCAAATAAGAACCCGGGAGAATGCCTGTGTGTATTATTAAATGGTTCATAATGATGGTGTGTGTCTAGAAACTGACTTCCCTGGACGAGTACATCTTTATTCACAGGCCATGACAGCTTGTTTGCACCAAAGAGCACTCTTTGATTTTTCTTCTACACCAGTTTTGAGAATGTTTTTATTACACACATGGAACTTACAGAGACCGATCCTCTGACTCATTGCAGCCCCATAATTTCTTTTGTTGAAGGTGTGTGATGGATAATTTTGTGTGTCAATTTGGCTAGGGTATTGTCTAGGCTAAGTGCCCAGTTATTTGGTCTAACACTAGTCTAGATGTTGCTGTGAAGGTGTTTTGTAGATGTTGTTAAGTTGACTCTAAGTAAGGAGATTGCCCTCGACAATGTGGGTGGGCTTCATCTGCTCAGTTGAAGGCCTTAAGAACAAAAAATGAGGTTTCTGAGAGCAGACGAAATTCTGCCTCAAAAGTATAACTAGAAATCCTGCTAGAGTTTCCAGTCTGCTTGCCTGCCCTAAAATTTCAGACTTGTCAATCCCCATAATCAATTAAACCAATTCCTTAAAATAATCTTTTTCTCTCCATTTCTCTGCCTTTCTGTTTCTCTGTCCTTGTCTTTTCTCTCTCTCTCTCTCTCTATTTTGCATATGTTGTTGTTGTTGTTATATGCCGTCGAGTCGGACCCAACTCATAGCGACCCCTCCTTGGGTTTCCGAGGCAGTGGCACTACGGAAGTAGATTGCTCCATCTTCCTTCTGAGGAGTGGCTGGTGGGTTTGAACTTCCAGCCTTCTGGTTAGCAGTCAAGTGCCTTGGGCACTATGCTACCAGAGCTCCCATACATATGTATATATGTAAGTAACTGGACTAACTGTTTCCTTGTGTCATTGATTTTCTTCACTCTTCTTTGCTCTGGACGAGGAGCAATAGTTTCCTCTTAGAAGGCCACTCACAAGCTTTTAAGACTCCAGTCACTACTCAAAGAAGTAAGATGTAGGAAAATATTTTTATATACTATGTTGTGCTAATTGAGCTTGATGTCCCCCACAACCCTGGTCCCCAGGCTGCAGGCCTAGCAACTCACTCCCTTAAGGTGCTCATTTGTGGCTAAGAGGTTATCTCAACTTTGCCTTCTATTCTACTTAAACTGCATATGGGCATTTTAATAGCACATACAAATATATATATATATATATATATATATATATATATATATATATATATATATATATATATATATATATATATATATATATAGGAATATTGTCTGCCAAACGTATGTATGGTCATCTTTCAATGGCTGATTTTTTCAGAAAAAAATTGCCATGATTTATCCAGGCCTTTCTTCTGAAAGTGCCTCTGGGGGGACTCAAACTGCCAATCTTTCCATTAGCACCCAAGCACCTTAACCATTTGCACCACCCAGGCACTGATGCTCAATATATCCTACTGGTTCTGCTTCTCTGGAGAAGCCTGATACAAGTTGCATATGTGTTTTCATTAGAGTTGACATCAAATCAACTCCATCTTGTTCGTGATCTTCCACACACACCAAGTTAGTGACATTTCTACTTTTATGCAGCATGGTTAACCCATGCAACCTATCCAGGCAAGGTAACGAGACAGAAGAGGATCAAGAATGGACCCATTTATAGTCAAAGGAGAAAGCATTAAGCATAACTGTGGGTACCTATTATGTCAGATCCTAGGATAGTTGTTTTATACAGGATCCCATTCAATGCTTGGAACAATCCTATGTTGTATTATTATCCCCATATTTCAGATCCAGAGAAGGAGGCTTTTAGAGCAAAATAGGTGGGCAAGGTCATGCTGCTACTGAAGTGCTATGAAGTCAAAACTGTGTTTATCCCAACCCTAAAGCCTAGAACCCTTAGAAGTGAAAAAGGAGGGAAGGAGGAGGGAAAAGCCCCAGGCTATGAGGAATGAAAAAGCGAAATAACTGGGGCCTAATTAAGGGACTATCTGAAGGAAGCTATTAAGAATTCACAGGGGTAAAAGGAAAAGATTTCATTGAAAAGAAGGCTGAAAATTGACTGGGGGGGGCAGCAGAGGAAGTATGAGCAGAAGCAGTAACCACCTGAAAACATGAAGAAGATTTCCCAAGAGATATTGCAGAAAGAAATCAAAGTAAAAGATGAGAGTACATGGGGGGTGTGGGAAGGAAAATGTAAGACACATGTAGAAAATTCATTTTCTGCTATTTCATGGAAAGTTCCTTGTAGGTTATTCAAGCGGAGAATCTAGAAAAGAACTTTTGATAAAAACTTGATTCTGCTCTGACACTAATGTTATCTAATCTTTGGGGAAGTGAATTTAATATTTAAAATTTTAGACATCCTCTCACTTCTCAGAGTGATTCCTTAAATCTAAAGGTGAGCTAGGGGAGGTAAAACATTTTGTTGGGAGCAAAAGTTGTCCCTCCTGTGAGGTAAATTACATCTTCCTGGACACTGAGTGCTATAAATCTTAGTCCCAGCAAATTGTAGCTACCAACTACTATGAACCCCAACTGGAGGTCAGTGACTAAAAGAGGCTGTGGATCATGATTCTCCAGGAATACAGACCCCTGCAGAGTGGAAATTATTTCCTTGGGCTCCCAGGTTGCTCTATCCATCCATCTGGGGCTCAGGAGAGAGGGTAATTTGCGAGGCTTTGAGTGATTTTTCACTGAAATGAAGCAAAACAAACTAAATAGCCTGAACTCTCTTGCTGGGAAGGCATCTCTGACTTTAGCCATGCTTGAGTGTGCCTGAGTGTGCTCCCCCCCACTCCCCACCCCAGCACACACACACACATACACACACATGCACACACACATGCATACGCAGAGTCTGTATTCAGTAGCTCTGATCTCACAGAAGTAGCCCTAAAGAGGCTGAGTAGTAAGAGCACTGAACTTGGAGTCAGAAAACCCAACTTGAGTATCTTTGGAGCAAATTATTCTTCTTACCCCCTTTGCCACCATGGGCAAGTTAATAAGCTTTTCCAAACTTCATTTTCCTCATCTATAAAGTGGAGGGACCAATATTTCCCCACACCCTGTTATTGAGACTCAAATGAGATAGCATGCAAGAGGACTCTTTGTAAGCCAAAAATACCATGGACAAACCTGGATCCTTCTTACTGTTTTAGGAGCAAAATGGAAAGCACCATGTGATGATCAAATTAGTAATATTTCAGCTTGAGTCCTATGTTTATCCCCTTAAAATCCAAGGGCTGGCTGGAGGGAGAAGTGTAGGGAATCGGGAAAGTTTTCCAATGTCCTGGTGCCTCTTCCATTCTGCTGCGAGTGAGGGGACCTCCCATGACCTTCTGGGAAACTCACAAGGAAAGCTTCAGTGCACTCTTCTGTACATTTTCCAGCACCCAGTGGGGCTCTTGGACTTGCCTTGATGCTGAGAGGAAAGGAGTTAGCAGAAAGCAGCAAAGAATAAGACCAGCAAGATACACACTTCCCTGCCTTCTGAGTCCTGCTCTCATATTTCCCTGCCTGGCTGAGTCCTGGTTTCTCCACCTTGGTGGTACATCTGACTTTCTTCCTACCCATGCGTAGGACCCCAGGGCAAGACAAATCCTCCATCTGTCTCCTGCCTCCCTTCCCATAACTCCACGGAAAGGTAAATGCACCCTGCCCCCAGCTCAAGGGAAAAGCCAGTTTAACCTTTCTGACACTACAGCAAATGTTAACAGTCTGCCTCGCCTTTCATAATGCCAATCCAGGCACCAGTCATTCACCATCTGTTAGAAATACAGAGAATATATGTCAAAACTCACCCGCACATGGTGAATCGGAAAAGAGCAGTTATTACTGCAAACTCTATATACATTATTTATCAAATGAACTGTGTGCAGTAGGAATACAATTCATTTCTACTCTCTCCCTCTCTCTTGTTCTTTCATTTCAATAGGAGATGAAAGAAACCATTTATAGAATCTTTCTGGGCATTACTCATGCAGCAATATCCCTGGCTAGGTTTTGAAGTCAGAGCTGTCTTTTGCCCGAAGGGAGTGGGCTGCTGGAAGTAGGAGAGAAACAGCCCCTGTCTGCCAGGCTTACTCAGGCTTCCTTCTCCATGGCGGCCACCACAACCACCCTCCCACCTCCTGGAGCTGTGAAAAACTGGATCGCTCTGCTCTTCCGCTCTCCAGGCACACTTGAAGGAGGTGGGAAACTTGCTCCAGAGTAAGGCAAGTAACTTTCAAATGCAGTTACTTGGTAACAACAGCTTTAACAAATTATCAAGAGGTGGGGAAAGTTATTCCCAAAAGTTCTGTTTGGGGTCAAGACCAGCTCCTCGTTAACTTCACGTTGGAGGATGTTGTTGTTGTGTGCCGTCGCATCAGACCAGACTCATAGCAACCCCTCTTATCCAGTTTAGACTGGTGCAAGACCACTCATTTTCATAATCATATTAGGCCAAAGTTAAGAGTTTTATCTGGCAGAGATGGTGGTTGTAATGGTGGTGGTAGTGATACTGGAGGTAATAAAGTTGGTGATGGAAGTGGGGATGGTAGAGTTGATGGTGAAAATGGTGGTGGTGATTGTAGTTATAATAGAGGTCATGGGTGGTGGTGGTGGTGACAGTGGTGAGAGAGGGATGGTGGTGATGGTGGTAGTGATAGTGATAATGGTGGAGATGATTATAATGGTGTTGATGATGGTGGTAGTAAGGATGGTGAGGGGGTGTGATGGTGCTGATGATTATGGTGATAATAGAGGTAATTATTACGGTTGTCATATGGTAGTAGTGGAAGTGATGGTGATGATGGAGATGATGGTGCAAGTGGGATAATGGGGGTTTGGTGGAAGTGGAGGTGAATAGTAGTGGGGAGTTGGTGGAGGGAGCGATGATGATTGTGATGATAGCGATGGTTGTGGTGGTGGTAATGGTGAAGATGGTAGTGATGGTAGTGGTGGTTTTTATATTATATTATGGTAGAGTGGAACAACAAAATTTTTGTATTTGTGGAAATTTTCATTAAGGAATGGACTCTTTTTTTTTTTTTGAAAGAATGCTCTTTGCTTACATTTCAAGTCAGATCTTCATAAAACTCCTTCTCTGAAACCCTGCTCAATTTTGTGTACCTCAGAGTTATTGTTGCTATTTGCCATTAGGTTGATTTGTACTCATGGTGACTCCACGTGTGCAGAGTAAAACTGTGCTCCATAAGATTTGCAGGGTTGTGACCTTTCAGAAGCAGATGGTCAGGCATGTCTCTTGAGGTACCTCTGGCTGGGTTCACATTGTCAAACTTTTCAGCTAGTAGTCAAGTGCTTAACTGTTTACACCACTCATGGACTTCTGTACCTCAGAGTGTTGTTGTTGCTGTTATGTGCCATTAAGTCGGACCCAATTCCTAGCAACCTCTCCTTGGGTTTCCGAGGCACTATCACTATGGAAGTAGGTTACCCAACCTTCCTTCTGAGGAGTAGCTGGTGGGTTTGAACCACCAGCCTTCTGGTTAGCAGTCAAGTGCCTTAGGTACTATGCTACCAGAGCTCCTGTACCTCAGAGTAGGGGTGGCAAAATGAAAGTTCCTTTTCTGAGGGACAGACTGCCCTTTGGTGTCCAAAGTACTTTCTTGACTTTGGGACCAGGTGTCCTAACTATTTTCTCTCTAAAAAGCCAAATCCTGCTTGTATTAGAGCCTAGATCCAGGTCCGCACCACACCTCTAGAGACCCACAATTACTCCCCTTCTCAAACCTTAACTCATTTAGCTTAGCTTATTTATTGCCTTAACTATTACTTCATTTTGTGTGTATGTTTGATGACTTCATCAGATTATAACATCCTTGAGGGCAAGGGGGCATGTCTTGTCTTCCTTAAATTTCAAACTTTTCAAATAAATATATGTTGTCTGGCAAAATTCATCATGAGATATCCAGTGCCATTTCTATCACTAAGGCCATATTTTCCAACTATCAATGATTCTTCTTTGTTTCCAGCTTTCACATTCCAATCACCAATAATTATCAATACATCTTGATTGCATGTTTGGTCAATTTCAGACTGCAGAAATTGGTAGAAATCTTCAATTTCTTCAACTTTGGCTTTAGTGGTTGGTGTGTAAATTTGAATAACAGTACTATTAGCTGGTCTTCCTTGTAGGTGTATGGATATTATCCTATCACAACAGCACTGTATTTCAGGGCAGATCTTGAAATATTCTTTTTGACAATGAATGTGACACCATTCCTCTTCAATCTGTCATTCCTGATCTAGCAGGCCATATGATTGACCAATTCAAAATGGCCAATACCAGTCCATTTCTGCTCACTAATGCCTAGGATATAGATCTTTATGCTTTCATTTTATTTTTGACAACTTCCAATTTTCCTAGATTCACTTCATACTTTCCATGTTCTGATTATTAATGAATGTTTGCAGCTGTTTCTTCTCATTTTGAGTCGTACCACAGCAGCAAGTGAAAGTCCTGAAAGCTTTTTATTCCACTCACGTAATTAAGGTCAACTCTACTTTGAGGAAGCAGCTCATCCCCAGTTGCATTTTCAGTGCCTTTCAACCTGAGGGGCTCATCTTCTGACACTCTCAATGTTTCACTGCTATGCATAAGGTAGTTCAGTAATATATCGGACTATTTACCAAACAGTGCTTCACTGCTATTCATAAGGTTTTCAGTGGTCAATATTTTCAAAAGTGGAAGGCCCCATCCTTCCTCCTACTCTTCGTAGTCTAGAAGCTCTGTTGAAACCTGCCGACCATGGGTGACCCTGCTAACATTTGAAATACCAGTGACATAGCTTCCAGCATCACAGCAACACATGCAAGCCACTACGGTACAACACACTGATAGACAAGTGGTACTATGTGTGTACATTGTTGTTAGGTGCCATCAAGGCAGCTCCGACTCATAGACACCCTAAGTACAAGAGAAGGAAACACTGCCCAGTCATGCATCCTCTTCACAATGCTTGCTATAACTGTGTTCTTCATTGTAGTCATGGTGTCAATCCACCCTGAAAAAGAGGGTCTTCCTCTTTTTCACTGACCTTCTGCTTTATCAAACATGACATCCTTCTCCAGGGAATGGTCCCTTCTGACAACATGACGAAAGTAGGTGAGACAAAGTCCAGCCATTCTCCCTTCCAAGGAGCATTCTGGCTGTGTTTCTTCCAGGACAGATTTGTTTGTTCTGGCAGTCCACTATATTTTCAGTATTCTTCACCAACACCTTAAATCAAAGGCATTAACTCTTCTTCAGTCTTCCTTATTTGTTGTCCAGCTTTCACATGCATGAAAAATACCATAGCTTGGGGCAGGTGCACTTTAGTCTTCAAGTCACATTTTTACTTCTTAACACTTTAAAGAGGTTTTATTGCTGCAGATTTTCCCAGTATAATATGATGTTTGATTTCCTGACTGCTATTTCCATGGGTGTTGACTGTGCATCCAAGTAAAATGAAGTCTCTGTCAACTTCAATCTTTTCTCTATTTATCATGATGTTGCTTATTGGTCCAGTTGTGAGGATTTTAGTTTCCTTTGTGTTGAAGTGTAATCCATACTGAAGACTGTAGTCTTTGAACTTCATCAGTAAGTACTTCAAGTCATTTTCACTTTCAGCAAGCAAGGTTGTATCATTGACATATCACAGGTTGTTAACGGTTCTTCCCCTAGTCTTGATGTCACTTTCTTCTTCATATAGTCCAGCTTCTTGGCTTATTTGCTCAGCATACAGATTAAAGAAGTACGGTGAAAGGATACAACCCTGACATATACACTTCCTGATTTTAAACCATGCAGTATCCCCTTGTTCTGTTTAAACAACAGGCTCTTAGTCTATGTACAAGTTCCTCATGAGAACAATTAAGTGTTCTGGAATTCCCATTCTTCACAATGTTATCCATATTTTGTTATGATCCACACAGTCAAATGCCTTGCACAGTCAATGAAACGCAAGTAGACATCTTTCTGGTACTCTTTGCTTTCAGCTAAGATCCATCTGACATCAGGAATAATGTCCTTTGTCCCATGTCCTCTTCTGAATTCAGCTTGCATTTCTGGAAGTTCCCTGTCAATATATTACTGCAATAATTTTTGAATTATCTTCAGTAAAATTTTACTTGTATGTGAAATCAATGATATTGTTTAATAATTTCTACATTCTGTTGGATTATCTTTCTTTGGAATGCACACAGACATCAAACTCTTTCAGTCATTTGGCCAGGTGGCTGTCTCCAAATTTCTTGGCATAAACAAATATGCACCTCCAGCACTGCATCCATTTGTTAAAATATCTCAGTGGGTATTCTGTCAATTCCTGGAGCCTTGTTTTCTGTCAATTCCTTCCATGCAGCTTGGACTTCTTCTTTCAATACGGTTGGTTCTTGATCACATGCTACCTCATGAAGTAGTTGGACATTGACCAATTCTTTTTGATATAGTGACTGTGTGCATTCCTTCCACATTCTTTTTTGATGCTTCCTCCATTGTTCCATGTTTTGCCCATAGAATCCTTCAATATTGCAACTCGAAGTTTGATTTTTTTTCCTTCCATTCTTTCAGCTTGAGAAATACTGAGTGTGTTCTTCTCTTGTGGTTTTCTAACTCCAGGTCTTCACACATTTCATTATACTTTACTTCATCTTCTTGAGCCGCCCTTTGAAATCTTCTGTTCAGTTCTTTTATTTCATCATTTATTCCATTCACTTCAACTACTCTACATTCAAGAGCAAGTTTCAGAGTTTCTTCTGACATACATTTTGGTCTTTTCTTGCTTTCCTGTCTTTT
>NW_006921762.1:1328378-1329940 GCF_000298275.1 Orycteropus afer afer
CATTTGTTATTTTCTGTCTTGTTGAACTTTGCTACTAGTGCTGGAGCAAGATGGTATCTCATTGTTGTTTTGATTTGCATCTCTCTAATAGCTAATGATCTTGAGCATTTCTTCATATGTTTGTTGGCCGCTTGAATATCCTCCTTGGTGAAGTGTCTATTCATGTCTTCTGCCCATGACTGTTAGCTTTTGTAACATATGAGGTTCTTAATGTCATCCCACAACTCATCTGGTTTTCAGTCATTGATATTCAATGCATCAAATCTATTCTTCAGGTAGTCTCTAAATTCAAGCAAGATATGATCAAGATTGTACTTTGGCTTTTGGGGACTTGTTTTAATATTCTTTAGCTTCAACTTGAACTTGATGGTCTATTTCACAATCAACTGCTAGACTGATATTGAGTTCTCCATTGCCTCTTTCCACATATGTAGTTGACCTGATTTCTATGTATTCTATCTGGCAAGGTCCATATATATAGCCTCTGTCTATGTTGTTGAAAAAATGTATTTGCAATGAATAAGTCGTTGGTCTTACAAAATTCTATTGTGCAATCTCTGGTGTCATTTTTGTCACCAAGGGCGTATTTTCCAACTACTGATGATTCTTCTATCTGTCCAAATTTCACATTCCACTCACCAGCAATTATCGATACATCTTGATTGCATGTTTGGTCAATTTCAGACTGCAGAAATTGGTAAAAATCTTTAAATTCTTCATCTTTGGCTTTAGTAGTTAGTGTATAAATTTGACTGATTGTAGTATTAACTGGTCTTCCTTGTAGGGCTATGAATATTATCCAATCACTGACAACTTTGTATCTCAGGATAGATCTCAATGCATTCCTATTGATAATGAATGCAATGCCATTCCTCTTCAATTTGTCATTCCTGGCATAATAGTTCATATGATTGTCTGATTCAAAATGGCCAATACCAGTCTATTTCAGCTCACTAATGCCTAGGATATTGATCTTCATACATTCCATTTCATTTTTGACAACTTCCAATTTTCCTAGATTCATATTTTATACATTCCACATTCTGATTACTAATATATGTTTGCATCTGTTTCTTCCCATTTTGAGTCATCAGCAAATGAAGGTCCCAAAAGCTTTACTCCATCCATGTCATTAAGCCCAACTCTACTGTGGGGAGACAGCTCTTCCCAAGTTGCATTTTGAGTGCTTCCAACCTGAAGGGCTCACCTTCTGGCACTACATCAGACAATGTTTCAGGCTATTCATACAGTTTTCCAGTAATACATCAGACAGTGTTTCAATGCTATTCTTAAGATTCAGTGGCCAGTTTTATCAGAAGTAGATCGCCCTGTCTTTCTTCCCAGTCTGTCTTAATCTGGATGCTCCACTGAGACTTGTCCACCATGAGTGACCCTGCTGGTATTTGAAATACTGGCATAGCCCCCAGCCTCACAGTAACATGCAATCACAGTAACATGCAAGCCACCACAGTACATGAAACTGACATGAATGGTGGGATTAGTGGTGGTGAGATGTATATACAAATAGATATAAAACATATATAAGATTTTATTTCACTCAT
>NW_006921762.1:1330040-1344666 GCF_000298275.1 Orycteropus afer afer
CAGCCACTCCTCGGAAGGAAGATGGGGCAATCTACTTCCGTAGTGATACTGCCTCAGAAACCCAAGGAGGGGTCGCTATGAGTCGGGTCCGACTTGACAGCAGACAACAACAATGTGTAAAACATATATATATGAAAATATGTCAGTATCTTCGCTCAGTGTCCAAGACAAAGTTAAGTATTCAATAAACAGTAGGTCTTTTTCCTTTCTCTCTCTCTTTTTTTTTTTTTTTTTTTTCCTGTTTAAGCCTTATCGCTTTCAAGTGACAAAAACAGGCATAATTCTATGTCTGGTTGTAAAGCTCATGCTCTCACACACCATATGTCCATCCTCACAAATAAAATGAAGCTATTTCTCTGGCCACAAAGAGTGATAGGGCATCTCAAAGAGTGATAAAGCTCATGGGAACTTGTGAAAATTAGTCAGGCTGGTTTGGTCAACCCTCTCAGTGGTCTATCACCAGACTACATCTCAATGTCTTACCTAGCAGTCCACCTGCATATAGGCCATCTGCCATGGCCTGGGATCCCACTAACATTTCCTAAACTGTTGGATGTGCTGCATATAGGAAGGACACCCTCCCAACACATCCAGATGGCATTATAGGGCACCTTCTATGGGAAGTCGGCTGGCCCAAGCCTCTCTGACACACCAGCAGCCAATAGGCAGTAGCTCTGGTGGCAGACTTCTCTTCTACTGCTTTCTGAAGTGTTAAAAATTAATTTAACTCTCATAGAACTGACAGGGGAAAAGTTAATAGAAGCTTTATTTTTAATATATGAGAAAACTTAACAGGATTTAAACTTAATGCCTCAGAAATGGGAAGGACTGCTGACAATTTATCTACCAGAATCTGCAGACTTTAATAGGGAGCTAAAGAAATGGAAGTATTATTCCAGCAGCTAGAGACAGTATTGAAACACCCCCTGACAGCAAATGAGAGAAATCCCAATAGTCTGCCAACCCCAGAAATTGACTCATAAATTGCCCCAAATCCTCAGTTTCCCCTTATTACCCTGACCTCTACCGCTCTTTACGACCCAGAAAAAAATATCATTTCAATTTTTTAAGATATAATAGAGCTTTTCACTTAGAATCATAGAATTTTAGAGCTGATTTCTTCCAGCTATAATAATTTATGATACTAAGAGATGTGGAGGGAAAGTTTATAACAGAAAATTTTACCATACATTTTGTTTTAGACATGGCTCTTGGCTGTTTTGAAAAAAAAAAAAAAAAAATCCCTCATGCAAACCATTCTTTAATACACTTGCACTGAACTGCCTCAACCATTTGTTGCTGGATTATATTTCTTTAAGGATACCAGTCAACTATGTAAGCTTAGGGATTCTTCACCCAGTATTTACTGAGCATCTACTATGTGTGACCACCACTTGTTGGTTAGTGTGTCATACTGTGCTGGTTTGTGTGTTGCTGTGATGCTGGAAGCTATGCCACTGGTATTTCAAATACCAGCAGGTTCATCCATGGCAGATAGATTTTAGCAAAGCTTCCAGACTAAGGCAGAGTAAGAAGAGAGGCCTGTCAATTTACTTCCAAAAATTAGCCAATAAAAACCTTATTGGTCATAACAGAACATTGTCCAATTCACTTACTTTGGACACATTATCAGGAGGGATCAACTGTTAGAGAAGAACATCACATTTGGTGAAGCAGAGGGCCAGCAAGGGCAAGGGAGCCCCTTGGAAAGATGGATTGGCACAGTAGCTACAAAAACAGACTTGAACATGCTGGAGCTTGAGATAATGACACAGGACTGGGCAGTGCTTTGTTCTGTTGTACATAAGGTCACCACAAGACAGAGTCAACTTGATGGCAGCTATCTACCTATTTACTATGTGCTAGGCACTGCTCTAGGCATTGAAGGATGCAGCAGCAAAGAAAGCAGTAAAAAATCTTTGCCTTTATGGAACTTGCACTCACTCTAGGAAGGGGGCTCAAACATACTAACAAAAGAAATAGTAAGGTATATAGTATATTAGAGGAGCTCTGGTGGTGTAGTGCCTAAGGCATTTGACTACTAACCAGAAGGCTGGTGGTTCAAACCCACCACTCCTTGCAAGGAAGGTTGGGCAATCTACTTCTGTAGTGATACTGCTTGGAAACCCAAGGAGGTGTCACTATGAGTCAGATCCTACTCGATGGCAGTGAGTTTTTTTTTTTTTTTTTTTGTATAGTATGTTAGAAGGTAATGGGTGCTATGTTAAAAAAAAATAAATCGGGGAAGAGAAGATGTTATGGAGAGAATTCATTTTGTATAGCATGGACAAGAAGGCATTACTTAGAAAATGACATCTGAGTAAAGCCTTGACTGAAGTAAGGGAATGAGCCACATGGCCATTAGGGGGAAGAGCATTCTAGGCAGAGGGACTAGGAGTTGCAGAGGAGCTAAGGTAGGAACTTGCCTGGTGTATTAAAGAATCATCAGAAAAGCCAAATTGTCTGGACTGGAGTGAATACCAGTGAAGAGTAGTAGGAAATGTGGCCAAGGGGGTGCTACAGACCTCAAAGGTAGTGTAGGTGAAGGACAATACATCCTAGTTGTCCAGGGCAATCTTGAATCATGACTGTTGTCCTGGCAGAATTACTAATAGTGTCCTTGTTCACTTTCAAGGTGCCCCAGTTTGAATAGTAAATTATATGGTCAACATACTCGTGAGCCACTATCAGGTGGGAGCCATGGCAGGGTTTGAACAGAGTGGCATGACCTGGCTTGCATTTCAAAGGACTCACATGGTACTGCTTAGAAGAATCTGGAAAGGAGCACTGGTGGGGGTAGGAAAAAAACTGAGGAGGAACTTGCTAAGCTCAGGGCTGCTGCCTCTCTCCCTAGAATGTCCCTCTCCCATTTGCCTGATTAGTGAACTCCAAACAACCGTACCAGTCTGTCAAAGCCTGATTTAAAGATCCCTTCCTTCTGCAGTCTTCCTTCATATCGGTCCCACAGCCCCAACCTTCACAAAATTAAATCTCTCAATGATCTTTTTTTTTTTTTGCACTTTTTTCTCAAATCTATTATGATGTCTAGAGCTCTGGTAGCATAGCTCCTAAGGCACTTGACTGCTAACCAGAAGGCTGGCAGTTCAAACCCACCAGCCACTCCTTGGAAGGAAGATGGAGCAATCTACTTCCGTAGTGATACTGCCTCAGAAACCCAAGGAGAGGTCGCTATGAGTCGGGTCCAACTCAACGGCACATAACAACAACAACACACATTGCATTTAGTTATTAGTCAAGGAGCTCATTTGTACAGCTAGACAGTGAGGCTCTTTCTTTTGAAAGATCCTACTTCTTGGGATCCTATTTTAGCTAAAGGAGCCCAGTGGTGCAAAGGTTGGAAGTTCAAATCCACTTGTAGCTCCACAGGAGAAAAGATCTGTTCCCATAAAGATCACAGCCTCGTAAACCCTATGAAGCAGTTCTACTTGGTCCTATAGGGTCACTATGAGTCAGAATCAACTTGATGGCACACAGCAACAACAATACAAGCTAGCCACCACCCGTGTGTCAGTTTGTTGTATTGTGGTAGTTTGTGTGTTGCTATGACACTGGAAGTTACTCCACCAGTATTTCAAATACCAGCAGGGTCACCCATGGTGGACAGATTTCAGCAGAGCCTCCAGACTAAGACAGACTAGAAAGAAAGGCCTAGTGATCTACTTCCAAAGATCAGCCAATGAAAATCTTATGGCTCAAAACAGCACATTTTCCAATTTGTTTGCTTTGGGCACAACATCAGCAGAGATAGGTCCCTGGGTCATTTATCATGTTTAGTGAAATCAAAGGCCAGCAAGTGCAAGGAAGACCCTTGGTGAGATGGATTAGCGCAGTATCTGCAACAATGGACTGAAGCATGCCAGTGATGGTGAAGATGACATAGGACTGGGCAATGTTTGGTTCTGTTGTACATAAGGTCACCATGAATCCAAGCGGACGTCACAGCAACTCTATCTATCTATCTATCTATCTATCATTCATCTATCTATCTAGCTGTCTGTCTGTCTATCTATCTATCTATCTATCTATCTATCTTTAAGTTGTGGTGCTGGCGAAGAATGCTGAAAGTACCATGGACTGCTAAAAGAACTAACAAATCTGTCCTGGAGGAAGTGCAGCTGGAATGCTCCTTGGAAGTGAGAATGGCCAGACTTCGTCTCACCTACTTTGGTCATGTTGTCAGAAGGGAACATTCCCTGGAGAAGGATGTCATGCTTGGTAAGATGGAGGATTGACGAAAGAGGGGAAGGCCTTCAATGAGATGGATTGACACAGTGGCTGCGGCAATGGGCTCAAGTATATCAGGGATTGTGGAGCCGGCGCAGGACTGGGCGGTATTTTGTTCTGCTGTACATAGGCTCTCGTGAGTCGAAGAGAGCTCGACGGCACCTAACAACAACAACAACAACAACGTCTGTCTATCTATCTACCTACCTACCTACCTACCTACCCATCTACCTACCATCATCATCTACCTATTTATCTATCATCTGTCTATATTTAATATGGGCTAGAAGTTTTGTATGCTTTTTGTACCTCTGCTGGAAATACACAGTAATCTCAAGGGATGAAATATTGGCCCTGACCCGGTTATCTGTATAACAAAGCACTTCAAAACTTAACTGATATAAAATAACAACCATCTCATTATGCCCAGGACTTAATTTGGACAGAGGCTTAGCAGACATAGCTTGTCTCTGGTGAGAGTTGAATGACTAGAGGATCCATTTCTAAGATAGCTTCTTCATGCACATATCTGCACTCAACTGGGATCGCTGGTCAGAGTGCCAGTATGTGGTCTCCCCAGTATAATGGTGTCTCAGTGTTTCAGAGAACAAGGAGGAAACTTCTTGGTCTTTTATGACCCAGCCTCAGAAGTCATATAGCATCACTTCCACCATCCTCTATTCCATGAAGCAATCATAAGCCTGCCAGGTTCAAGGGGAGAGAAGATAGAATCTGCCACTCAGTGGAAGGAATATAAAAAATAGCCACCATGCTTTTACTGTCCACAGTTCTCACCTTGCAGATGAAGAAACCAAGGCTCAGAGAGGTAGGTAACTTGCCTAATATCACATAGCAAAACAGGAAGGTTTTTGTATTTAAATTTGAATTTAAAAGTATTCAAAGTGCTCTGTTTGTAAAGTACATGGTCTTTCCATGATACCTTGATGCCTTCTGTGGGAAGGAGAGAAGTCTCATCACCCCTGTGCCTTTCGTAGACTTTGACACATTGTAAATGAATGAATGCAACATGGCCATCTGCTTGTGATTGTTTTCTAGCCTCTGCTTGTAACCTGATGGAATGATTCTGAAAGTGGGAATTTCAGGCACTATGGTAGTAAGTGTAGGAAACTTTTGGGGTAGGGTTGTGTCTACTAAAACCCTTTTAACTGAAGGGTTACTCCCATTATGAGCCCCAACAGACAGATAAGTAGAGTCACTTAGAAGATGAAAAAACAGCAACCAACTCAACGGCTTCAACAGGAATTTTCCTAAGTGTATTTTCCATTACATGGAAAGCTAATGGGAAGCCTGAGAACAGACAGACATGGTGCAACTTTTGCCCCCTCTCCACTAAAAGGTGAATTTTTTGTAAAGGAGAAATGTGGCTGAAAAGAAAGTAGTTTCACCCTGCTCAAAAACTGAAAATCAGCATACCGGAACTCACATCTTGGCCCAGGCACAAATTTGGTGTGTGACCCTGAAGAGGTCACTTCCCCTCTCTGGGCCTCAGCTTTGTTAACTTGTACTTGATGGTCTGCAACTTGATTACTGCCCTTCCATGTCCATCTTCTGTAGTTCCAGGGAATGGACAACAGATTTCTCTGTTTCCCTCATTCCTGACCCCAAGTCCATCTTCAAGTGTGGTTCAACTTTACCTCCAAAATATTTTGCTGATCATCTGGATAGGGAGTTATTGGGAATCTTTATCTTATTCTGGCAACTTTTCTGCATGCTTGAATTTGTTTATCCTTTCCTTATTTTCCCCAGTGTTTCCACCCTGGTTCATCCATCATCATCTTTCACCTGAGTTGCTACTATTGACTCTTAGCTGTGCTTTGGTCATATGCTTGTTCATTTTTCTGCTTTCACACTTTCTCTGCTTCCATAGATTCTTCACATGAAAGCCAGGGTCATCTTTTAAAAATACAAACCAACCTCTTTACTTTCTATCTTCTTAGAATTTCCAAGCTTTACACTAAGAACAAAACCCAAACTCCTTTCCTTTGTTCTTTGTCTGGTAGGCCTTACAGGTCCCAGCCTGTATCTCTTGCCTCTTCTCCTTTAGTGAACTAGGCTCCAGCCATAGAACCTCTTTCTGTTCCTCAAACACACCAGGCAAGTGAAGTCTTTGCATGTGTTCTTCCCTCTGCCTGGAATGCTTATTCTGCAAACCTGTGCATAGACAGCTCCTCCTCCTCATTCAAGTCTCTGCTCAAATATCTCCTCCTTAAAGAAGTCTTCCCTGTCCATCTGAGCTCAGTAGCCCCATGTACCTGTCTAGTCACCAAGGCCTGTGCCCCACATTGATTTTCTTCATAACAGTTGCACCACCTGATGTTACATAACATCACTGTTGTGTGCTGTCTTCTTCCTCCACTAGATTTAGAACAGAATACTTTGCTCACTGCTGAATCCTCAGAGCCCAGAACAGTGCCTGACACACAGGGGGCTCTCCATGGATGTCTGTGGAATGAATAAAGTCTAAAGAGCTGGTTGGACAGCCCAGACTAAGTGTAGCAGGAGCACAAAAGGAATAGACAGAGGGAGAAGGTGGGTGTATGATGTTGATTTCCATTACATTTTTACCTCCTATTTCTTCTTTCTTTGGCTGTGCATTGGCCACCTCTGACTGGGAGCCTGGAACAGATCAAGGCATAGTGTGTGCCAGGGCACACTTGGTACAGTGACACTCCAGGCACATGTCCACCTTTGAATATATCAGGCTTTGTGTTCCCATAGGGTGTGCAGATGAGAGGTGAGCCCTGGCTGGATATGGTCAAAGCCATTCTTTATAGACATACTCTAAAGTCATTGCACCACATAATATATATAAGAAGAGAATCCATTATTCTGTGTCTCCCCAGTGTTCAAAATGTTAAGTCATTTTTCAGGCTGTGCTTGATTAGTCTTTCATCAATAAGAGCTACAATCCTGCCGAGCTAAAAACATAGCTCTACCTGCTACTGAGATAGGCAGGCTCCATAAAAGGCAAAGAGAATGCCAGTGATGTTCTATGCTCCTTGATTCCACTTGCCTGCTCCTAGGAGGTACTGGAGACTCTCATCCTTGAGATGGCCTATTGGAAAGTGACCTCTCCCCCGATCCTAGAGCAACAGTGATGAAATACCCCATTAAAGAAGTATCACCAAAGAGTCCTCTTCTAGAAGCAACATGGACTAGTGGACAGAGGAACAAACTGGAGGCCAGGAGGCTAACTTTTAGATACATCTCTGTTTCTGACTAAGTGGCCTTGATAAATCTTTAATCTCTTTGGGATTAAAGTTTCATCACCTGAAAAAGCAGGTAATTGGGGTCCAGATGACCTGTAAGGTCCCTTCTACCTAAGCATTTTAAACTCTTTAGTCAGACAGAGAAAAAGGATGCAAAGAAAGATGAGAGAGAGAAAGAGAAACATAAATATCTTTGGCCCCCTTCACAGCACTGCTTTGCACCAGCTTGGAGTTGTTAGTACCTCTCGAGACTCTAAGCTCAGGTGGCTTTATCTTTATGGAGAAAAAGAACAGGAGAGGAGATTATATCGCCATCCCCAAGACAAACAGTTAAAAATTTTGTGGATTAGTCACTAGGGAAAAGCAAATCCAAACCACAATAATATACCACTTTACACCACTAGGAGGTTATTATCAGGAAACAACAAGTGTTGCCAAGAATGTGGAGAAATTGGAACCCATGTAAATACTGGTAGGAATATTAACTGATGCTATTGCTGTGGAAAATAGTTTAGCAGTTCCTCAAAAAGTTAAACATAGAAATAGCATTTTAAAAAAAAGAAAAAAAAAAAAAACCTCACTGCCACTGAGTCGGAACCAACTCATAGCGACCCCTCCTTGGGTTTCTGAAGCAGTATCACTACGGAAGTAGATTGCCCAACCTTCCTTCTGAAGAGTGGCTGGTGGGTTTGAACTGCCAGCCTTCTGGTTAGCAGTCAACTGCCTTAGGCACTATGCCACAGAGCTCCTAGAAATAACATATGACCCAGTAATTCTTCCCCTAGGTACATTCATCCAAAGGCATTGAAAGCAGGAATAAAAACAGATACTTGTAAACTAATGTTCATTACAGCACTATTTGCAATGGCCAAAATGTGAAACAATGTAAGTGCCCATCAACAGATGAATGGATAAACAAAATATGGTATATATCTAACAATGGAATATGTATTATTCAGCCATAAAAAGGAACAGAATTCTAACACATGCTATGATATGGATGAACCTTGAAAACATTATGCTGTGTGAAATAAGCCAGACACAAAAGGACAAATATTGTATGGTCCCAGTTATATAAAATATCCTTAATAGGCAAATCATAGAGACAAAAGAGATTAGTGGGGACCAGGAAATGGGGAAGGGGATCTATGGGGGGGGGTCATGGAGTTGATGAGAACAGATTTTTCATTTTCTTAAGGATGTACCTAGTGCTGCATGTGTTTCTCAGGACCCCTTAAATTTCCATGGGTCCCTTCCAGGAGACTCCCTGCCCTCTGACTACTCTGTTCCATGTTAACCACTTGGTCAAGGTCCATGTTGTCATGAAGGATTGGCTTCATTCATTCACCCACCAAACAAAAGTTTGCTGAGCATTTACTTTGTTCTGGGAAGTCTAGATATAGAGATATAAGATATAGCCTTTGCTTTCCAGGAGCTCATTATCCAGAAAGACAAGTAAACAGGCCATGCCAATCTAATGGGATAAGCACTTTGTAAAGGTAAACACAAGTTGCTATGGGATTCCAGTGCAGAGAACTTAAGACCAAGCTGGCAAAGATCTCCTGCTATCAGAGAAGTCTCCCTGGAGAAGGTGACATCTTAGCAGTATCTGAAAGGATTCTTTCTAAATATCTCCATCTTTGTCATTGCTAGGGGTTAAGATCAATTGACAGCTGAGAAGGGCTAAGGAGAAATGGTGGCAACCAGGGCTTGGGGAGAAGAGTTAAGAGTCTGATGGGGAGCGACAAAAAGAGGAACTGTGAAGCCCCACTGTGGGTCCACTGAAACTGCAGGCCATGGATCTTTAATGACACCAAATGATAAGTTTAGAGATAGTTGTTTAGTGTCATGTAAGGCAGAGGGTCTGATGTTGATGCAGTGCTGGGGTTTTGTCAGGAGGTGCAGTAGATGGACAAGACAGCAAAGAAGCTGACTTTACTGACAGAAGAGTGATCTCAGTAACAGGTTAGTTCAAGCCAGAAGAGGAGAAGGAATTGAAGCAAGGAAGTGGATCATGGGAGCCAGAGCTGGAGAATGAGCAGGAGTGACAAAGCAAAGTATGAGCATGTTGAAGGTAGCTGATGAGGCTGCAGATGAACTCATCTCAGTCTGGCAGAAAATTGAGGCTTTCTGGACTACAAAGAAAGAAGCTTGAGACAGGATGCTCGTCCTTCCAAATCTCAAATGAAAAGTAGCAGAATTTCTCTGGTTGTATGAACTCTCCTGGGTGGTACAAATGGTTGGGGTACTCAGCTGCTAACAGTGAACTTGTTGTTATGTGCCATCAAGTTGTCTCCAACTCATAGTGACCTTATGTACAATGGAAAGAAACACTGCCCGGTCCTGTGCCAGCCTCACAATCCCTGCTATACCTGAGCCCATTACTGCAGCCACCAACTTGTTGAAGGCCTCCCCCTCTTTCATTGACCCTCCATTTTACCAAGCATGACATCCTTCTCCAGAGAATTGTCCCTTCTGACAACATGACTAAAGTAGGTAAGACGAAGTCTGGCTGTTCTTGCTTCTAAAACAACAGTGATTAGCTCTGAAAAATCAGCCACTGAAAACCCTCTGCAGCACAGTTGTACACTGGCACACATGAGGTTGCTATAATTTGGAGTTGACTCTGCAGCAAGTGGTGTTTTGGCTTTATGAAGTCTCCTGTGGTGAGCAGGTAAAAAAGGCTCCCCCCCAAAAGTTCAGTGCAGGTCAGCGGGAACCCAACATATTAATGAACAGGTGGGAGTCTGCTTGAAGAATTTCTCTCAGAAAGATCAGCCCAAGACCCGTCCCCATGAGGTGGAAGTTAAAGATGTCGCAAATGTCCAAACTACCGTGCCACTCCATCATTTCAGACATTAATTCTTCCCCTTCCTCCCAGTAATTTCCCATTCTTAGGGTTCTGTATTTCGTTCTAATGCCTCACAGAACTCACAGACATCCAAGGGATCATCTCACATAGTAGTGGTGGAGGCTGGCAAGCTGGTGAGTCCCAGGTCCATGAGTGGGTCTCGAGGATCTTCCCAGTTCTCGGGGTCTGATGAACTTCGATCAGCAGATCAGATGATGGCTGCTGTCCCAAATCCAGGGGTGAGATGAGAATGAGCCAAAACACAGAACCAGAGCAAGAGTAGGGTGAACCTTCCCAGGAAATTCATAGGTATACCCTCAAGGAAGCTAAGGGTGGTGATTTGAATTATACCCTCCAGCAAGGCAGGACTCAAGATACATTCCTCCTGTCTTGCCCCAACTGAAATAACGCAAGTGGATGGCTTTAACAATCAGCAGCTCAAGGCAAATCCCACCACAGAGCCAATTGCCAGTCATTATAGGGGAACGACTACGACCAGCTGCACAGCCCAGTTGACACCCGACCTTAACTACCACACCACCCCAAACAGGCATGGATAATAGCATTTACAATACATCACAGAATGGAGGACAATGGCTAGAAGGACCACATCAAGCAATTCACCGCAGAGCCCCTGCTTCCACTGACGTGTTAGTAAAACCTCAGCATTTCCTTAGTGCTCCATCACTTTTCCCCTTCACTTGTTGTTGTTGTGTGCCCTTGAGTCAATTCTGACTCATAGCAGCCCCATTTGACAGACTAGAACTGTCCCATAGGTGTTTCTTGGCTGTAATCTTTACAGAGCAGATAGTCAGGTCTTTCTCCTATGAAGCCACTGGGTGGGTATGAACTGTCAACCTTTTGGTTAGTAGCCAAATGGTTCACCATGGCACCACCAGGGCTCCTTCCCCTTCACCTAATCCTCACTAATCCCTTTTCAGGAGGTAGGTAGCAGCCAGGAGTATCTGGTCTTCAGGCTATTCATTAGCAAGTGATCTAGCACAAAATGCAAATTTTCCCAAAATGGTCTACAGAACTCCTCAATATATTCAAGAACCTAGCACTTTCAGAAGAGCAAGGACAAAAGGGAAAAAGAGAGAGATGTCAGTCCTTAAGAAATCCTACAGGACCAGCCAACCCTGAGGTACTCAGAGTGTGTAGCTATCCTGGACATCTGCTGTGTGCATGTGTGTGTTTGTATTTGTGTGTGTGTACATGTATTTGTGCTTCTGTATATGTATCTGCCTATGAACATGTGTATATTCATGCATGTACATATGTGTGTGCATGCATGCACACACACACCAATATGTAAAAGCAAAGAAGTAGCAGAACATCCTAGGAAAATGGGGATTTTGCAACCTGATTCTGTGGACAGGCAACTATTTCCAACTCATGTTATCTACAATTCATAGTGGTCTCTACTGATGCAGATAAAATTCAGTTCAGGGATTTTTGCAGAACCTCCCATAATCTGCTATCACTTAAATGTGTCAGCAGGTGTCAAAACCATCAGGCTGATCCTGGACCAAATGCCAGGTCTTCACAGGAAAATAATCCCCTTAGATTGGAGCCGGGTCTTTCCAACCCAAGGAAGGGCTATTGTGTGCCCAAGCAGCTGCAGCAGTTACTGGACCATTCCTCTTCATTGGATGTAGTGACAGATCCAGGTGGCTCTTGGCATGGAGAGAAGGACAGCTCTGAGCCCACATCCTACTCCCCCCATGCACCTGCCTGGCTTAGGGAGAGGAAGAGCTCCAGGCTACTTCTGGAGTGGAAGTTTGCTAGAGCACATTCTGGAAGCACCAGCTTCTCACCTGGGAGGATATGCAGTTGATCAACCTCTTCCAGTGGCTTCTAGTTGTCTCTGGTGCTTCAAAGCTGAGCCAGCACATGTGGAGCTCTGTGTGATCCATGGCACCGTTCACCTTGACCTGGCCATGAGTGGACAAGGGGAGAACAGTAGGCTGCTGACCATCAGACAGGAAGTTAGCAAAGCCCTTGAAAGCTCCCAAAAGTAGGATGTACAAAGTAAGAGAAAGTTACCTTGCCAGGACTTGGGCTCATCTGGCTCAGAGAAGCAAGGAATTGGGACAATGGAGACAAATAGCATAGATGAAGGTCATATACACACATGTATAGGCATGTACACACACACACATGTACAGAAGCACTCATGCACCAAAGCCACCTCTGTTTACCAGCTGGGGAAGGAGAATCCAGGATTCTGTTTCAATGAGCAGCAAGTCAGCAATTTATTACTATTAATTTATTACTAATATTATTAACAACAAGTAGCATTTATTGCACTCTTATAATGCACCAAGCAGTGAGTTATAGGCTTCTTATGGATTATATCATTAAATATGCATAACAACCTTATGATATAGGTGCATAATTGGTCCTATATTACATATGTTAAAATAAAATTTGATCATACTGACCAAGGAATTTATCCTTGTTTAGAGCCACACAACTCCCTTCCCACATGGGGCCAAAGCTTTCTTTGCCTCTGAAGTCACTCTTTGCTCAATGAATAGTGAAGACACAAAATTAAGAAAATGAAGAACAAACCAACAAAAAATACAGAAATAGGGCTTGTTTCTAAAGGTGGTTATTGTTGATTTCTTGGCAGCTGGTCCATGGGCATTGATTGTGGAACCAAGTAAAATGAAATCCTTGACAACGTCAATCTTTTCTCCATTGATCATGATGTTGCTTATTGGTTCAGTTGTAAGGAATTTTACTTTCTTTATATTGAGGTGTAATCCATACTGAAGGCTGTAGTCTTTGATCTTCATCAGGAAGTGCTTGAAATCATCTTCACTTTCAGCAAGCAAAGTTGCATTATCTGCATATTGCAGGCTATTAATGAGTCTTCCTCCAATCTTCATGCTGTATTTTTCTTCATTCAGTCCACCTTCTCAGATTATTTGCTCAGCATTCAGATTGAATAAGTATGGTGAAAGGATGCAACCAAAACATGATATCTTTCCTGATTTTAAACCATGCAGTAGACCCTTGTTCTGTTCAAATGACTATTGCTTTGTGTATGCACAGGTTCCACATGAGCACCATTAAGTATTCTGGAATTCCCATTTGTCATAATGTTATCCATAATTTGTTATGATCCATCCACACAGTGGAATGCCTTTAAATAGTCAATAAAACACAGGTAAACAACTCTCCAGTATTCTCTGCTTTCAGCCAAGATCCATCTGACATCAGCAATGATATCCCCAGTTACACATCTTCTTCTGAATCTGGCTTGAATTTCTGGCAGTTCTCTATCAATGCAGTGCTGTGAATGTTTTTCACATTGCCTTCAGTGCAGGTTGAACTTCTTTCTTCATGTTCTGGTTACCTAGTGCTGCTCTGATAGAAATATACCACAAATGGGATACTTGAACAAAGAGGAGTCTATTTTCTTACAATTTGGAGGCTTTAAGTCTGAGTTCAAAGTGCCAGGCTCTAACGGCTGGGTGAAAGCCCCTCAACCTTGGGCTTCAGCTCTGCCTCCTGCCCCCAGCCCACTGAAGTTACAGGCTTTTCTTCATTCAGACAGCTGCTGGCTGCTGAGGCTGACAAACCCAAGGTTGACAAGTGAAAAGACACCATCCTGATGTTACAAAACCATATGGCAGCCCATTAATTCAAGTCCATTGAAAGTCCCAAGGTTGGCAGAGCATGGCAGGTTGCTGAACAACGACATGGCTACATGCAGGGTTCAAGCGTGCCATAAGCTGGAGACCATTCCCAAAGCTGCTTCTTATATACAGGAAGCAGACCACATCCCTAAAGCAGCTACTCAGGTGCTTGTGGTAGATCCCACCATGGAGCTGATTGCCAGTTTCATCATGGAGAATAACTACTACCAGCTGCCCAGACACTCAACCAGGCCCAGCCAAGTTGATACAAAACCTTAACTACCACCCTTCAATACTATCAATTCCTGCTCATATACTACCTCCTAAAATGGTTGAATGTCAATTAATTGTTTTTGGTACAGTGACTGTGTATTCCTTCCATATTCTTTTGATATTTCTTGCATTGTTCAATGTTTTCCCCATAGAATCCTTCAGTATTGTACTGGACACTTTAATTTTTTCTTCAATTCCTTAAGCTTCAGAAATGCTGAGTATGTTCTCCCCTTTGGTTTTCTAACTCTAGTTCTTTGCACATTTGTCTTCTTGAGCCACCCTTAGAAATCTTCTGTTCAGCTCTTTTACTTCATCATGTCTCCCATTCACTTTAGCTACTCTATATTCAAAAGCAAGTTTCAGTGTCTCTTCTTTTTTTT
>NW_006921762.1:1356606-1369043 GCF_000298275.1 Orycteropus afer afer
AGTATTAATCTTCTGGATTTCTATCTGTAAATTTAGAATCATTTCTAATTTTTCATTTATTTTGTCATTTTGTTCTTGTATTTTCTTCCAAAATTATTCTAAGGTTTTTTCTGTGTTTTCTATGGTCTGTTTCTCAATCCTTTGAAGATACCTAAATATCACTCTTTTGAATGCCTTATCAGAGAGTTCCAATGCTGCTTCTTCCTCAGGAATGTGTTCTATGTCTGTATCCTGCTCCCTTGTTTCTACTACTTTATCCTGCTTCTTCGTGTGGACTGTGATGGTCTGTTTTCTCTGAGGCATTGTGGCAGTGTTGTATTTAGATCTCCGTTAACTGTTTGTGAAGAACAGCCGAGGGTGATTCAGGCTCTTCTTGGTGGTTTTTTATCATTGTCCCATTGGTAGAGAAGGAGGTAGTGGCTCTCGCTTAGTAAGTGAAGTTGCAGGAGGTGTGGGTGTAGTTGTGTCTTTGGGGAACTGTTTCTGTCTCCCACTCAGTTAGACAAAAATTACAATTGAATAGCCATCAAAAAACTAAAAGCACATGAACAAAAAACACACCATGTAATCACACAGGAACAGTAACCAAAAAAAGAAAAAAGGGAAAAAGAAGAAGAAGAAACAAGAAAACTTGCGATAGGTATCTGGGGATAGGGCACTAAGAGAAAAAAGGTAGAGAGAGAGAATAATGAAGGACAAAAATGAGACAAATACAAAAAGGAAAACAAGGAATGGGGTTAAGCATGAGAAAAAAGGGGGAAAAAATTTTGCAACCGGGAACAGGGAAAAGAAAAAGCTGAAAACTAGGACCTGGGAGGGGAATAACAGTCAAAAGGACAAAAGTATTAATAATAATAATTGTATTAAAACAGACAAATACAAGCAAACTAATCACCAGAAAAAAGAAAACGAGAAAGAAAAAAATAAAAAAAAAAGCGGTGGAGGACAGGGCAGGGCACCCAGGCTCTGTCTGAGTACACAGACTGGGATGGAGTTTCTGCATGCCCAGAAGGTGGGTGGGAGTGGGGGATGGGCACACCTCCGTTCACCAAGTGGGCATGGGGTATAAGAGTAACAAGAGGAATGTCGCACCTTTTCAGTCTTGCAGGTCCGGAGTGTCCTTCTGGATGCTGACAAGGAGAACATGTTCTTAAGCCCCAGGAATCTGGGAGAGCGCTGTCTCTTTAAATATCCAAAATAGTCAAGCCTCTTTTAAAAATTCAAAATGGCGGCACCCTCTGGACCGGCTAAAGTCTACAGCTCAGCCTGCCCTTCTCTTCACCTTCTCCATTTATTCCCCAGCCACCAGAGCAGTCCTACATGCAGTCCCTGGCTAGCAGGACTGATTTTTAGGTTAATTCTTAGGTAACCACCACTCAGGAATCTCCAAGCTGTCTGTACCATGCCCTCAGGATCGCTGCCAGACCACTGTCTCCTTTTTTGGTATTTCATGCAAATTCTTCTGCTAGTTGGGGTTTAGTCCACCTCTATCTCCTTCCCTTCAAGGCTCAGGGGTCCAGGATTATCTTCTGTGCCTGTGTTAATTGGTTTCCCTTTTTTTTGTTGAAGAGGGTCTGTGCAGTCTTTCTGCCTAGTCCACCATCTAACTGGAACTCAGCTGGTGTGTCAGCCCTCCAGTGCTCTGGCCTCAGTGCCTCTTCTAATATCCATTTTGGTCTTTTCTTTCTTCCTTGTCTTTTTAATATCTTTTTTTGCTTTTTTCGTGTATGATGTCCTCCCACAACTCATTTAGTCTTCAGTAATTGGTGTTCAATGTTTAAAATTTATTCTTTACATGGTCTCTAAATTCAGGTAAAATGTAATCAAGGTTATATTTTGGCTCTCATGGACTTGTTTTAATTTTATTTTGCTTCAACTTGAACTTGTATATGAGCAATTGATGGTTGATCCATAATCAGCTCCTGGCCTTGTTCTGACTGATATTGAGTTTATCCATTGCCTCTTTCCACAGATGTAGTCTGTTTGATTCCTGTATATTCTGTCTGGTGAAGTCCACATGTATAGTAACCATTTATGTTGTTGAAAAACAGGTATTTGCAAGGAATGTCTTTGGTCTTACAAAATTCTATCATGCTATCTCTGGAGTCATTTCTATCACCAAGGCTGTATTTTTGAACTACCAATCCTTCTTCTTTGTTTCCAACTTTTGGATTCCAATCACCAGTAATTTTCAGTGCACCTTGATTGAATACCTGGCCAACTTCCAGACTGCAAAATTTGGTAAAACTCTTCAACTTCTTTATCTTTGGCTTTAATGGTTGGAGTATAAATTTGAATAGTAGTAGTATCAACTGGCCTTCCTTGTATGTGTATGGATATTTCCTTATCATAGACAGCATTGTACTTCAGGACAGATCTTGAAATGTTTTTTTCTGATTATGAATGTGATGCCATTCCTCTTCATTTTGTTATTCCCAGCATAGTAGGCTATGACTGTCTGATTCAAAATGGCCAATACCAGTCTTTTGCAGCTCATTAATGCTCAAGATACTGATCTTCATGTGTTCCATTTCATTTTTTACAATGTCCTATTGTCCTAGATTCATACTTCATATATTCCATGTTTCAATTATTAATGGATGTTTGCAGCTGTTTCTTCTCATTTTGAGTTGTGCCACATTAGCAAAAGGAGGTCCCAAAACTTTTACTCCACCCATTTCATGAAGGTCACCTCTACTTTGAGTTGTATTTTAAGTGCCTTCCAAACTGAAGTGCTCATCTTCCAGCACTATATCAGACAATGTTCTACTCCTATTCATAAGATTTGTCTCCAAATAATTTGTTATTGTTTTGTGCCATTGAGTCAGACCTGACTCATCCTTGGGTTTCCAAGGTGATATCACTATGGAAGTAGATTGCCTAACCTTTCTTCCGAGGAGTGGCTGGTGGGTTTGAACCACCAGCTTTCTGGTTAGCAGTCAAGTGCCTTAGGCACTATGCTACCAGAGCATTGTGAAAGTCACAACAGAGACTAGAGTCTTGAAGTCCCAGTGTATTTGACTTGCAAAAGAATTGAGACTTTTTGATTTATTATTTTGTAGGGAAAATGTTTTCTAGGTTCCAAGAGTTTGTCTTTGTTTATTAAGAGTCAAAAACAGAAGGTATTGAATACTGAAAGTAGTATCCATAAATTAGGGAAGAATGAGAAACTGGGAAGAATGGAGAATTATTAATGATGTAAGAATTAATCCCTTCCCACCAAAAAAGAAAGAAGCAGGAGTAAATAAGAAGAGGAGAAAAAAGAGAGAAGAGTATGTGAAAAACGAAGAAGCATTTGCTGAGAAGAGGAGGGAAGACTAAGATAGGAAAGCAGCCAGATTCCCGGTGGTGTGGGACCTGAGACCTAACCAGAGCTCTCTGCTCCCCACCCTCTCAACAACCATCCCCCCACCCCCCATACCACCACCACTCCCAGAAGATGGTAGAAACTCAAGTTAAGTGTTAAGAAGTATTAGGAGAGCCCAGATCAGGAGTTCTGTGTTTGAGCCCCAGGAAGTTGTGATTCTAGAACAGTCCTGTATCCAGCAGAGAACTAGTATCTTGTAGCAGAGTAGCAGTGAGAGATTCCTTGAAGTGGACCTACTGGAGCCCTAACACATTATGGCTTGGTGTGGAAGGGCAGCCAGAAGTCCCACACCACTAAGAAGTTTACAAAATCACCCCAAGGGGAGCGGAGCCAAACAGGACTCATGAGAAGAAAGTGTAGTTGATCAGAGACTGTGGTAGGCTGAACTTATCTCAATCAATGCCAACAGTCAAAGGCCAAAGGTAATTCCATATCTCAGCAAGTAGCTGCATGTATGAGTGTCCAGGATCTAGACCAGGGGCCCAGCCTCCAGCCAGGACAATGCACACACTCTCCCTGCAACCTGAACAAGGATCAGCCACACAGGGATGGGAGGGGGAAGTCAGAGCCCTAAATCTTTCTGGGTTTAACCCTAAAACAACTATTTAATGACTTTAGCCCAGTGACTAATTTATATGCATCTTGCCATAGTGCCTAAGGCATTTGACTGCTAACCAGAAGGTTGGCAGTTCAAACCCACCAGCCTTTCCAGAGGAAGGAAGACTGGGTAATCTACTTCCATAAAGATTTACTGCATTGGAAATCCAGTGGGGGTCACTATGAGTTGGAATCGACTTGATGGCAGTAAGCTTGCTTTTTATTGTTGTTGTAGTTGCTGTTGTTGTTTGTTTTTTGCTTTTTGGGTTTTTATAAAATTGAGCAGAAACAGAATAAGAAATTGAATCGAGATGCTTAAAATGAAGTTACCTTGTTGAACATTTAAGTCTGTTATTGTGAACTTTGTTTATTCTGAATGTGTATAAGGAAACTGGGAATCAGAGTTCAAATGACTAGCCCAGAGCCACTCACTTGGGAAATGGTACCTCTGATCAGACCGTGGCACTGAAGGGCTTCAACTATTCTTTTGTGGTACACACAGGTGAGCTGTCACCTCCAAAGCCAGGCTCCAGAGCAGAGGAGAAGCCCAGATTCACAGGTAGGGGTTGATGATCTGCCCCCCACCCACCCACCATCCCAGGAACCCATGCATCATTTTATTCTGGGTTTGTACAACCTGTACCACCATCTCCACTCAAGGTCCAAGCCACCCCATCTCTCAGCTTGATTATAGGAATAGTTTACTAACTCCCCTCTAGCTTCAATCCCTCTCTCATGCATCACTTCCTTCTCTCTGTAAATTTTCAACACAACAACCAGAGCAAGCAATTCATAAGACAAGTCAGAGCCTATCACTCCTCTGCTCCAAATCCTCCATAAGTTCCGTTCTCATTCAGAGTCAAAGCCAACACACTTCAGTGGCCTTCAGGTCTCACAGGCCTTTCTTCTGAGGTTCTGGTGGGTGAGTTCAAACCACTAACCTTCAGGGTAAGCAGAAACCACCTGGAGACTCTAATGACTACAAACCCATTGCCATTGAGTTGTTTCTGACTCATAGCAACCCTATAAAACAGAGTAGAACTGTCCCATAGAGTTCCCAAGACTGCAAGTCTTTGTGAAAACAGACTGCTACATCTTTATCCCAGAGAGCTGCTGGGTGGGTTCAAACCTCAACCTTTCAAACAGGAACTGAGTGCTTAACTACTGTGCTGCCACAATAGCCCTTATTTCGAGATTTCTATATGGTCTCAGAAAGCTAAAATACAAGGCACATTATAGTTATTTTGTAATGGAAAAACATGCTTCAGAGGGAAGAAGTGATGGATCCCAGCCTGGTCCATAGATTAGATACAAGACTAGGGCCAGACCCTGAACTTGGGTTCTGTTGCAGCATGGGTACCGGGATGCCTGCGTCAGGCAGGCCTAGAGGGGCTGCAGTGTCAGGATCCCACAGCTACACACAGACCAAGGACTTTGTTCATTTCAAACCATGTCAGATGCCTTCTTGTAAAATGCCCTGACTTAGAGACTCTCCTCTTAGGGTAAGAGAGACCTAGAGAAGTTAGTGATCAATATCTAGACCTCAGTCTTGGAGATCAGTGTGAAAAGATTTAAAAAGCCAGACACACAGGAACCATGTGTTCCCCATAATGGTTCAAATGAAATTATATTGTCCACAACATTTTAAAAACAAGCAGCTTATTTCAAACAGGGGCACACAGAGGCTACTGGCATGCACTGTGAAAACTCAATAAAGGAGAACATCTAATGAAAACAGAGATAACGTACAACTGCAATCACAGGTCATGCATGAATTATTAACCTCGGGGAGTTTTCCATCAGTTCTGGGAACTATGGATCGCATCTCTGGTATATAATTTGGGAGATATTGGTTCTCCATTTCATAAGCCAGAGCTTGAAGCAGGAAATGTACTTATTTCTTCTTTAAATATATACTGTAATTACCAATCGGCAATGACTAAATGTTATTTTTCTTCTGCTGACTGTTCAGAGACTTGTAATGAGGAACCCTAAGCAGGTTTCATCATTTCTGTAGCATTGGTGGCTGGGGCATGCACACACCTGTTAAGTATTGAGAATTGTTTTACAGAGACACAGAGGAGGGAAACAAAGAAATGAAATAAATCCTTGAACAGATTTAAACCTTCTGTTCAAAATCTTGCAATGATTTCTTATTACAATAACAATAGAATCTAAACATCTTTGTTTCATCTGTAAGGCTTATGAGATCTGCTCTGACTTGTTCCACAACTCCTTCTTATGCATCTCACTGCCTCGTTTACTATGCTTCAGCCACAATAGTCTTCAGTAGTCTTCAAAAGTGTCAAATTCTTTCCCAACTCAAGGCATCTACACATGCTTTCCCCTCTCCATGAGCCATTCCTCTACCCCCCACCACCATCTTTTGCATGACTTTCTCATTCTCATTCTTTAGGATCCAGCTTAAACAATACCTCCTCACAGAAACCTTCCCTGAACACCTTTTCCTAAGTAGCTTCCATCTGTTCCAACTGTTCTCCATCTTAGCATCATGTTGGTTCCTTCTGGAGTAGTGATTACCATTTCATTGTAGGTTTAATGCTTGTCCTCTGTCTCTCTCATGGGACAGGAGGGCTGAGCCCTCATCTATATTATTCACCATTACAATCCTAGCACTAAGAGCATTGCCAGCCTCTTTTTGTTGGATGGATGAATGGATGAGCTATGCTATTGATTATTTCTTGAATGTGGTGGCAAAAGACAGGTTTGAGGCAGGACCTGTGAAACATCAGCAGGGATCAGAGCCCAGAAGCTCCACCCATAGATGAAGGGGTAAGGCCCTCAGTGGTGGGCAGCCACACTACCTCCCCTCATTACATTTGTTTATGTGTGCTTTTCTTTTGACATGCACCATATTCCCCACAGCGAACTCAAATCTTTCCATCTTTTAAGGCTCCTAGTCAGTCTCACTTCCTCCTTTAAAAAAGCCTTCAACTATGTTGGTCTGAAAATCAAGTGTGTTTTTGTTGTTAGTAATCAATCTCATCTTTTTATATTCCTTCCTTTCAAACTCTTTCCAACTACCCTACCCAGACTTCTCTTTATTCCCACCACCTCCCTCTCTATCTTGGGACCAAAACAATTTGCTGTGGTTCTAGCAGAGAACTGTAGTGACCATGATGGAGGATGAAGCATGTTTTAGGGGTGTCTCACTTTCCACTCCAGGCTTTTATGAAAGTTGTCTTTAAAGAGAAAAAAAAAAAAAAACCCTCTTACAGTGAAAACTGGGACAAGACTAGATATATGCACACTCATGCTCATCGCATCACTATTCATAATAGCAAAGGGATGAAAATAACCTAAATTTCCATCAATGGATGAATGGATAACCAAAGTATGCACACAGACATAATGCAATACTATGTAACAGTAAACAATAACAGAGAATCTATGAAACATCTCATAATGTAGATGAACTTGGAAGATGTTATGCTGAGTAAAATAAATCAATCACAGAAGGACAAATATTATATGAGTTCACTATTATAAAAAGTCGAAGAAAGGTTTACACACAGAAGGAAAGTTTTCCTGATGGTTACTAGGAATGAGAGGGAAGGATGGGAAAATTGCTAGCTAGGCAAGAGGCATGTATTGATTTGGTTGAATAAAAAGGCTATATACCAGAAGCACGTGATCAGCACAATATCACTAAGGAAAAGGAAAACATGGAGAGGTTCACAAGAGATACAGGCAACAAAAGTAAATACTATTGCAAGCACAATGCTACCTTATCAGTAATAACAAATATTAATCCATGGGTGGATACGTAGATAGATAGGCAAGATGATCAGGTATGGATAGGGAAACATGAAAATATCCATGACCATATATAGGTTTGCAGACAATATTTCTACATATGTATTTGTATGTGCTATAAGAATGTCCATATATGCAATAGAGCTAACAGGGGACAAAATATGACAACTTCTTAGCCACAACAAAACTCCTTGAGGGAATGAATTACTGGGTCTGTGAGCTCATGGCCATGGTGACAGGGGATAGCAAGCTCAATTGGGCTAACACAATGTTGTTGTTAGGTACCATCATGTTGATTCCAACTCATAGTGACCTTAAGTACAGCAGAATGAAACACTGCCCAGTCCTGTGCTGTCTTTACAATCCTTGCTATGCTTGAGCCCATTGTTGCAACCATTATGTCAGTCCATCTTATTGAAGGTCTTTCCCTTTTTCTTTAGCCTTCCCCTTTACCAAGCATCATATCCTTCTCCAGGGAATGGTACCTTCTGACAACATGACAAAAGTAGGTGAGACAAAGACTAGCCATTCTTGCTTCTAAGGATCATTCTGGCTGTACTTCTTCCAAGACAGATCTATTCATTCTTCTGACAGTCCGTGGTATTTTCAGTTTTCTTCACCAACACCACAATTCAAAGGTATCAATTACTCTTTGGTCTTCTTTATTCATTGTCTAGTTTTCACACGCATATGAGGTGACTGAAAATACTATGGCATGAGTCAGGCGCACCTTAGTCTTCAAAGTGACGTCTTTGCTCTTCAACACTTTAAAGAAGACTTTTGCAGCAGATTTGCCCAGTAGAATATGACATCTGATTTCTTGACTTCTTCTTCCATAAGTGTTGATTGTGGATTCAAATAAAATGAAATCTTTGACAACTATGGCATAACATAACACCAAAAAAAATAAATAAAATAAAATAAAAACCATTGTCCTACACCCTACTTTGGTGAGTAACAACTGGGTTCTTAAAAGCTTGCGAGCAGCCATCTAAGATGCCATCTAAAATGGTCTCTTCTTGTCCAGAGCAAAGAATAGCAAAGAAAATAAAAAACGCATGGAAATGAACAGTCCAAGGTACCAGTGGATCATGGGAATCTCAGTCTACACAGCCCAGAGACCAGAAAAACTAGATGGTGCCCAGCTACCACTGACAGCTATTCAAAAAGGGATCAAAATTGGAGATCCTAGATAGAGCAGGAGAAAAATAAATGTAGAACAAAATTTAAAAACAAAAAAAAAGGACCAGGTTTTACTGATTATAGAGACTGGTAAAACTCCTCAGACTATGGCCCCTAGTCAGTCTTTGGGCCTGGAATTGAACTCCCTCTCATACCTTAACTTTCGATCAAACAATAGACAGGCCTACAAGGTGAAGATTATGCCAGGGAGGTGCATAGGAAAGAAGGACACAGGGAAAAGGTAACCACAGGGAAGAACTGGGAAATGAGGTGTTACATTGTGGGGATTTCAATTATTGTCATAAAACAAAATCTGTATGAAATGTTGAATGGAAAAAGAAATTGCTCTGTGAACTCCCACCCATATCACAATACAAAAAGTTTTTTAAAAAAATTCTTACCTCCAAATCTAACCTACTTTCAGTATCCCCCACTGCCTTAGTCACCTAGTGCTGCTGTAACAAAAGATAACATAAGCGGGTGGCCTTAAAGGACAATAATTTATTTTCTCAGAATTCTGGAGGCTAAAATCCAAATCAGAGTCCTGGCCATGTCAATCCCTTTTGTGGGCCTCTCTCCTACTTTCTGATGACTGCTGGCGGTCTGCATTCCCTTGCTTATAGATTATCTTCATATGGCATCTATCTCTCCCCAGGTGTGAGTGTCTCTGTGTCCATTCTGCTCTTTTTATAAGACACCATTCAGCAGTGATTATGTTTAGGAACCATCTTACTCTGACGTGATCTCATCAACATAATAAAAGAAACCCCCTACTTCCAAATAGGGTCATATTTATAGATACAGGGTTTAAGATGTCAACATAACTTTGGGGTAGGGTTGCACACAATTGAATTGATAGCACCTGTCCTCCCTACCACAGTGCCTAACACATAGCAAGTGTTCAGTAAACACTAGCAAGTGTTCACTTAAGGTAGCTAAGTACTGACTGAAGGACCTGGTGTGCCTGAGATTCTCAAGTTTATGATTTGGTACAGATAGGATACTATAGGCATCTTTGGTAGAGATAGGATACTTCAGGCCAGCACCCATGCTCCTGATTCTCTGGAATGTGCAGGATAAGAGTTCTCTGCCTCAAAACTATGAGAGTAGTCCCATCCAGAGGCAGAAAACCCATAATTCCAATTAAAATAAGACGGCAATAATGTGACACACAAATATTTACTTGTAAACACTGAAAAGACTTAACTTAATCAAGCAAAAGGGCACAGCTTTTATATTACAGCATAATGTAAAGGCATTTTATTACTCTGGCAATTGGCAAAAAAGTCAAATGACTTTATGGGGCTTTTTCTAAATTACCTTTATTAATGCATGTAATATTATTGAAAAATTATACTACAGAGTAAATGTGCCATTGAGCTACAAGTTGCCTGCAGGAATGTCTTGTAAATAAACCCGGGTGAATGTGTTACTATCTTTACAACTCATTTCACACTAAATTTAGCCTTCTAAAACAAAACCAGTGTCAAGCACTTAGAAAGGTAAGGGTATTTTACAAGAAGGTATATGGCATAAGTAAACTTGCCGACCCTGGAAATATGTCAATTGTATTGGGGCATGATAACCTCTGGGGATTGTTTCAGAAAATGTATTTTCCCAGATTCCCTCTGATATGTTAACATTTGCTTTCAGAAAACTGTTCTGGCTGATTTGAATAAATATGGTCTTGGGCAGTTGACAAGACTTTTCATCTTTATTGTACTTTAATGCTTGAAAACAGGCAAGCTAATGGCTGAGGTATGCTGGGATGGATGCGGGTGAAAGCTTTCTCTTCTCTCCCGAGGGTTCTTCTGAGTTCATTTGTCTTGATAGACAATGCATCTCGTTATGGTCCAGGGATTCCTTTTGTAATCTCTCTTCACCTCTCTCGTCTGCTCTCAGATCACCCTCTTGCTCTCAATGTTCTAATAATCCAGTCAACATCATTTCAGAGGCCTAGGACTCAATATAATTGTTTTAACCCATCTCTCTCTCCCAGTATTATGGCCTCTCCTCACTTGTGATCCTGAGGTCACTCCATCTTCATTCACTTCCACCTTGTTTCTGCTTAAGACTGGGCCACTTTTGTAGTTCTAAGCTAATGGCAGTCATCTTGGCCTAATTTATGAGGCTAGTTTACATGTTATGCTGCCTACTTTTCCTAGTAAATTCTGTGAACTGGCTGAAGAAGGAGAAGGGGGAGGAGAGAAAAAAATCAAGGAGGTCAGTGAAGCAAAGTGGAAAGCATTACACTGCCTGATTCACATGTTCCTCCGAAGTGCACACTTCTGAAGGAGTGAGCGTGCAACCCCTCTGCAGGTTGAGGCACACCACAGCCCAGAGACCCACCACCATCCAACAGATGCCAGGCTTCACCCCTCTGCACCTACAGCAGATAGTTCCGGGCTGGGAATGCTTCCAAATGCTACATCTGTCATGCTTACACATACTCTACATTCTGGTTTTTAGTAGTTCACACTCCTTTTCCTTCCTTGCTTATCTAATCTCCACCTCCTCAATTTTTTTAAAGCTCTTCCTTATGTTCTTCTCTTGGCAATATAATGTACTATTAGAGGTGTTGGGGCCAGGACTCTGAGAGGTAGCTGGGTGGAAATTATCAGCTGCAAAGGGACAACTGGGTACTACCCTACCCAGGCCAGTTTCAGGAATAGAGGAAGGACATGTAGTGATTTCTCTAATGTCACTTAAGGAGCCACCTAGAGGCCCCTTTCTCCCATCACAGCTCCTCTACTGGTCTCTCATGGATCTGACTTTCCATAATCATTTGGATGTATAAGTATAGTATTTTACAGCTGGCAGAATGTTACTATGTCTATAACAGAGAATAATAATCTAAGAGGGGTTTGTTTCATATCTAATGAATTTTTAACCAGTTGCTGTTGAGTTGATTCTGACTCCTACTGACCCCATGTGTGCTCCATAGGGTTTTTAAGAGCTGATGTCTCAGATGTAGATGGTCAGGGCTTTCTTCCAAGGTGCCTCTGGGTGGACTCAAACTACCAACCTTTTGGTTAGCTGCTGAGAAAAACCACTCAGAAGCTCCTATCTAAATGTTGTTGTTATGTGCCGTTGAGTCGGACCCTACTCATAGCGACCCCTCCTTGGGTTGCCAAGGCAGTATTATTATGGAAGTAGATTGCCCAACCTTCCTTCAGAGGAGTGGCTGGTGGATTTGAACTGCCAGCTTTCTGGTTAGCAGTCAAGTGCCTTAGGCACTACGCTACCAGAGCTCCTCCTATCTAAATAGTAAATGATAATTATTGATATCTCTAATTAATTTGTTTTATTTTATATTATATATAGAGAGAGAAAGAGCTCTGGTGGCACAGTGCCTAAGGCATTTGACTGCTAACCAGAAGGTTGGTGATTCAAACTTATCAGCCACTCCATGGAAGGAAGATGGGCAATCTACTTCCATAAAGATTTACCACCTTGGAAACCCAATGGGGGTTGCTATGAGTCAGAATCAACTCAATGGCAGTGGGTTTCTTTC
>NW_006921762.1:1369298-1376465 GCF_000298275.1 Orycteropus afer afer
ATATATATATATATATATATATACACACACACACACACACATAGACACACACTTACAAATGTATACATAAATACATATATATATAGTGTATATGTACACAGATATACACAAACATGCAAACATATGAGTATATTTTTAATCAAAAAACACATTGTTTTCTACCATGGTGCTGCACATCTTAATGATCACTGGTATGCTTGAGTCCATTGTTATAGTCACAGTGTGTATTTTGAGTGTCTTCCTACAGGACTTATCTTCTAGAAGTTTATCAGACAATATTCTGATATGATCCAAAGGGTTTTCAGTGGCTAATTTTCAGAAGTAGGATACTAGGTATCTCTTCCTACCCTGTCCTAGTCTGGAAGTTCCACCAAATCCTGTTCACCATGGGTGACCTTGCTGGTATTTGAAACACCGGTGACATAGCTTCCAGTATCATAGCAAGATATACACCACCACAATATGACAAGCTGACAGACAGTTGATGGAAACTGTAGTAGATACTCAATAAGCATATGTTGGGTGAACAGAAGAATTAAAAGGTCCGTCCTTGCCCTTAAAGAGCTCATACTTTAGCAGAGAAGACAGAAAATGCATTCACAGGGCAATTTAGAAAGTGCAGTGGCAGAAAGCTGTGGAAGTGAAAAAGAGACATAATTATTGCAGTCTGGGAAGGATCATGGAAAACTTCCTGGAGGAAGTGGTACCTGCCCAGACTCTTACAAGTAAGGAGGAGTTAGTAAGGAGAGGTGAATGCAGTGGGGAGAGAAGAGTAGGGAAGTAAGGAATAGGGAAGAGCTGTCAAGAGTATTCTAGGCACAGAGGTACAGTAGCAACTATAGAGAATTCAGAAACTCCACACTGTGTAACAGAAGCTATACAATGTTCCACATTCCCAAGCATAAATCAAGAGGCTAAAAGTGGTAGAGACAAGGTTGGAGACTATGTAGAATCATATCATGGAGCACCTTTAATGCCAAGTTAATGAGCTTGAATATGATTGTGGGGAGACATGGCAAGGTTATGAGGAATCTTTGGATGGTGCAAACAGTTAAGCACTCAACTACTAGCTGAGAGGCAAGCAGTTTGATTCCACTCACAGGCACCTAGGAAGACAGGCCTGGAAATCTGTTTCCAAAGAGTCAGCCTTGAAAATTCTATGGTACAGTTCTACTCTGCACACATATGGTTGCCATGAGTTTGAATGGACTCAATGGCAATTAACAAATTAACAAGCAGGGATCTGAGGGTCTTACTCATTCAGGAACTCAATAAACTTCTCTAGATTTAATATTATGTGATAGACAATGTGCTAGCTGATGGGCAAATGGCAACGAGGGCACTATGTTTATAGTTCAGCAGGAAATGTCATTGAGTTGCTACAATGCAGGGAAGACTGGGCATGGTCTTCAGCAGATCACCTCCTGGGCAGTAGGGAAGGTGGCTGGGAGGGTGACACACAGGAAACAAGGAAAGATCAGTTGGAAGACTGATCTGAAGTCCAATTCAGGCAAGAGATGATGAATTGTCAGGCCTGGGGAAGGAGCAGTGTTCCCAGGGATTGTTACCACCCCATATGTTGTCACCATAAAAGGTAGAGTTAATCTGGAGTCTTCACTCCTCTTCAAGTGCTCTACCTCACACCTGTTCTCTGAAAATGGATGTGTGTTACCTTCCAGGCTGCCAGAACCTTTCTGGGAAACCAGCATGTGGACGAATCTTGAAAATGCAATTATGGCTTTATTCTGAGAGTTTCACATGCTGGTTCTCTGGGACCACGTACTGAGACACTTTGCAAGAACATTTAGCAGAAGACAGATGGCAAATGTCCCAGGGCCTCACACAACTGAGAAGGCAAAATCAACCTGAAAACAAAGCACTGAGAACCAGAATTCTTGGCACAGGCAGAGAAGTGGTCACCTCCCCTGACTGCCTTGACCATGAGGGATGGGAGGGAACATTAACCTACAGGACTAAGTGGGTCTCCTTTACCCAGTAGGTGAGATTGGTGTTTAGATTTATGAGTGAATTTTCCCCATGTCTCTTCATTCTGTTCCTTCTCTTTGAATATTCTTTGAGCTTATTACACCGTCTAAGAATGAACACTCTAAATTTAGACCTAAACTATTTCATGTTTCCAAGGGAACTGTAAATTACTTTGTGAATGTACATACAACAGAGCCAGAAAAAATCTGCCTGATGAAGCCCTCTCTTACACTTGGTATCTAAAGGCACCTCATAAATTGTTGCCTGGTCCGGCTTCGTGGACAGTAGCTGACAGCCTCACACAAGTTGCCTTTGCTCCCCGTGCAAATCTTCTATAGGAGATGCTGCTACGAGTATAGGAGACACAAACCTTCAGCTGTTTCAGAGTCCAAATTCTCCAAAGCCTCACAATGTACCTGTGAAGGGTTTGTTGGATGAGAACAGAGTCAGGAATGCTACATTACTTACAGTGAGCCATCTGACATGTAAGTATTCAAAGCATCAATGTCTTACCTGATAATAAGGACAAAAGAGTAAATGACCCAGGAAGGAATAGTGGAGCTATTCACACATGGTATGTACTTGATAAATCAAAACAAAAAAAAAAAAACTCCTCACTGCCATCAAGTTGGTTTCAACCCAAAATGACTCCCATTGGGCTTCCAAGTCTGTAAATCTTTAAAGAAGCAGACTGTCTCATCTTTCTCCCATGGAATGGCTGGTGCATTGAAACTGCTGAACTTTTGGCTAACAGCCCAACGCCTTAACCACAGCACAACCAGAGCTCCTTAGGTCTACTTGTTACTACTTGTTAAATAAGTATATGGGAAAATTGCTATTGTTTTTCAGCACCACATAATTGTGACACAAATGCTCAAAAAAATTGTTTTAATAATGAATTTATATATATGTATGTATGTATGTATATATACACATACATACATATAAAGTTCCACGGAAAAGGTTCAGGTTCTGATTTTTCTCCCAATTGATTGTTTCTTCCCTCAAGGTCCATTTGGTACAGTTCCCCAATGAAAAGGCAGTTTTGAAGATGCCTAATGCTGAATGTCATGCAGATGATCATGCAAAATGCAAGCTCCCTGGGCTCTGTGGGGAGCTGTGAAGGATTCTGTTTCTGGAATAGGTACTCTTGTGAGAAGAAGTAGATGATGAGGTCAAATATCTCCTCCAGTCCATGTATATATATACATACATGCAAAATAAGGAGGCCAAAATTGGGCTCCAGGGTATCCATAATGTTTGGAGTATAACTCAAACAAAAATTTCCTTCTCCTTCTAGAAAATGACATATTTTTTTATTCCAAAATATGGAAGAATCTATCACTGTAGCAATAATTTTTCTTTAAATAATGTTGTTTCATCTGGTCCTCTTCTTTATAAGGCAGGGACAAACAAATTTTATCTAAAGACAGTGAGAGGGAAGTAGGGAAGAAATTTGAAGGGTTTCATTTAAAAACACAGTCCTCTTCAGATATAAAGGAGAAGTCTCAGGTCACGTGGAAGAATGAAGATTGTAGTGGAAAGAACATGGAACCAAGTTTAGGAGACCTGCATTCTAATTTCAGCTCTACCACTATGAATTGAGATTATTTACTCACTTGTCACATAAAAAGGTCTCAGATATTCTCTAAATTCTGCTCTCAGATTCCATGATTTGGTGTCTCTACCCACTGGAAGGAGCTCTGGTAGCCTAGTGCCTAAGGCATCTGACTGCTAACCAGAAAGCTGGCGGTTCAAACCCACCAGCCACTCCTTGGAAGGAAGGTTGGGCAATCTACTTCCATAGTGATACTGCCTTGGAAACCCAAGGAAGGGTCGCTATGAGTCAGGTCTGACTCGACGGCACATAAAAACAACAACAACCCACTGGAAGCACACAGAGAAATATGTGGAGAGGATGGGTAACTGTTCTTGGACATAACATTATCTCAACTACTAGCATGATTCATCTAGCTTGAGATATGGGAAACAAATATTCCCATTAACATTTTGTTTAATTCTTGCTTCAGGAATCCCGACTTCCTTCCTTCCTCAGGAGTTAATTCCTAAAGGTCATCCAAGTTATCATTCCATGACCTTCCCTCCAATTTCTTCCTCACTTTTACTGTTACTATTAGTACCATGATTTTGGTTGTTGTTTAACTTCCTTGGGCCATTTTTCCAGGCCAACTCTAAACAAAGTGGGCTGAAAATTGGGTGGCTCAATAGAACTTGTTGTCCAACCCACACACTGGTATTTCAGCAGCCAGCTGTGATGAAGCACTGTTACTTTCTTCACCACTTGGTGGTAAAGAGGGTTTTATCTCACACACAAACTCCATCATTTTTTATAGAGTTGCCTGGAATGCTGTGTTGAGGTGGTTGGCAGGGGAGTGTCATGATCAGTTAGCAATATTTGCTATGCGGGAAGAAGGCAGAAATAATTACAAACATGCCACATATTTACTATTCCTCGGTCCCATGCTCTCAGACTACCAACCTGTGCATTCTTGGAAATGAAATACAATGATGAAGGCCAAATTCCTTCAGTGACAACATCTTTCCTTGACCAGTGACATCATACAATACACTCCTCCCAACTCCCAGAAAAGAGTTTCCAGATCCTACCCAATTCTCCACCTGCTCCAACCTGTGCTTTAAATCCTCCAGAACATTGTACAAAGTGTTCCATGTAGTACTGATCCCCAGAGATGCTACATAAAAGGCCTTTGACCTACATTTGGGCAACACTGCCTGCTAATTATAGCTAACATTTTCATCTAATAGTTATTGAACATTTATCATGCAATAGGTCCTTTTCTAGGTCTTTGCATGTTTTATCTAAGTTAATCCTCATAAGCACCCCATTGTTTTTCCATTTTATAGATGAGGAAACTGAGGTAAGAGAGAGATCAGTCACAAAATTAGCAAATTTGGGAGCCAGGATTCACTTTGGCAATCCAAGTGTAGAATCCATTCTTTTAACCACTACATGTTGCTGCTTCTCATTTCCATATCTGTATCTTCATCTATATATCTGCTCTACATCTTTATTTAAATCTACATCTATATCTATCTTCATGATTCACAAATCACATTATTCACAAATCACATGTTAAGAGCTCTGAAAATTTCTTCAGTGAAGACATCTACTTAACTCTGTTTAATTCAACAATTCCTAAATTTATTTGACACAAAGAACCCCATACAGACACTTTTTTCCCTACTTTACTTAGTTTCTATTAACAACCCATGTCCCAGAATTTTCTAAAGTACCATGGAAAAACATACTTCTGAGAATTTAACTATAAAAAAATTGAAAGATGAGAGTTTTCTGAGGAATCCAAATCTTGCATACCAGATTCTGCTTTCTACTTTATTTAGACCAAAACTGGTATAAAATGTTACAAAATTCAAGGAGGAGTTGTGCAATCTTTTTAAGTCTTAGATGAGTTCAAAGGGTTCTGGTAAGGGTGAAGTAAAGAGTAGACTCTATCCCTGAATATTCAATTAATTGTTAAAATAACTGGTGATAGATGATAGGCAGATTAGTCAAGCCAAGAATAAACTAACAGTGTGTGGCATTTCCACTTGTATAAAATGAGAATTGAGTGGTATGGCAGAAAGATCTTGAAGTTCATACTAAAGAAATTTGGAATCTAAATTCAACCAATAGTTGGAACTGTTTTCACTGTGATATACTCAACATGTAATATTTGTTCATGGTAAGTGCTCAAAATTAAGTATTGAATGAATGAATGCCTGATCTTGAACAGTTTACTGAACTTCTCTGAGCCTTTGTTTCCTTGTATATGAAATGGAGATCATGATAATAATTTCATCTTCCTGGGTTGCTGTGAAAATTCAGATGATATATTTGTAAGCAAGTTTTAATTTTAAATCCTGATGTAAATGTCAGCTGCAAGTACTGTGATCATCAACAATGATGGCCTTAGCAGCATTTGGAACACAGCCATACTAGTTTACATCAGTTCTCTTAGCTCTGTCTCCACCAGAGTTACACAAGAGGCTGGTCAATAAGCAAAGCCCTAATATGGAGATATGGAGAGATGAAACCCTGGTGACACAATGGTAAATCTTCTATAAAGATTTGCAGCCTTGAAACCTGATGGGGCTGTTCTACTCTGTCCTATGGGGCCACTGAGTTAGAATTGACTTGATGATAGTGGGTTTTTTATTTTTATTTTTTAAGGTTCACTTAGGAGATAACCTTATGAAATTAATTTAGGAGGTTATCTAAGAGGCAATTTACTTCCACTGTGATACTGCCTCAGAAACCCACGGAGGGGTTGCTATGAGTTGGGTCCAATTTGACACCACGTAACAACAACAATAACGCCTAAGAGGCAGAACCTTAACTATGCCTAAGAGGCAGAACCCTTGACTATTTCCTACAACTGCAAAAAAAATATTGCATTTCTATGACTAAATCCAAATACCAGTCAGAATTCCATTCTGCTACAATGTATTTATTGATGCTGGGGTAAAAAAAAAAAAAAACTCGCTGCCATCAAGTGGATCCCAACTCATGGAGACCCTGAAAGACAGGGTAGAACTGCCTCAGGGGTTTCCAAGGCTGTAAATCTTTATAGAAACAGACTGCTACATCTTTCTCCTGCAGAGCAGCTGGTGGGTTTGAACTACCAACATTTTGCTTAGCAACCCAGTGCTTTGACCAGAGCACCACCAGCACTCTGCTGGACTATACGTACTTGTGAAATGCAGCTTAAAAAAAAAAAAAAATGGTGCCCAGTACCTCACACACCTAGAAACCACTGTTCACTTGATTCTTTTTTTAAAATGCATTTTATCGAAATATAATTTGTTGTTGTTGTTATGTTATGTACAGTGAAATACACAAAACTAAAATGACATGGGTCGATGCATTTTTTTTTTTTTGCAGTGTTCCATCCCCTCCCCTCCAACCCTTAGCAACCAACAAAGAAAGTTTCCCTCCATATATAAACCTTTCCTTGACCCTCCACAACAACCAATACTATATTTATCCACTATTGACTTATTTCACTCAGCATAATGTCTTCCAAGTTCATCCATGTTATGTGGAGAGCTCTGGAAGCATAGTGCCTAAAGCACTTGACTGCTAACCAGAAGGCTGGCAGTTCAAACCCACCAGCCACTCCTCGGAAGGAAGATGGGGCA
>NW_006921762.1:1376565-1396630 GCF_000298275.1 Orycteropus afer afer
ACCCACCAGCCACTCCTCGGAAGGAAGATGGGGCAATCTACTTCTGTAGTGATACTGCCTCAGAAACCCAAGGAGGGGTCACTATGAGTCGGGTCTGACTTGATGGCACATAACAACAATAACAACACACTATTCTTTAGTACTGCATAGCATTCCATTATGTGTATGTACCATAGTTTGGTCATCCACTCTTCCGCTGACAGGCACGTAGGTTTTTTCATCTTTTTGCTATTGTAAATAGTGGTGCAGTGAACATGGGTGTACATTTATCTGTTCCTGTCCTGGCTCTCACCTCTCTAGATTATATACCCAGTAATGGGATTGCTGGGTCAAATGGTATCTGCAATTCGAGCTTTCTAAGGAACCGTCTTACTGCCTTCCACAGTGGTTGTATCACTTCACAGTTCCACCAGCAGTGTATGAGAGTCCCAGTCTCTCCACATCCCTGCCAGCATTTGTTATTTTCTTTCTTCGTTGAACCTTACCATCAGTGCTGGGGTGAAACAGTAGTTCATTGTTGTTTACATTTGCATCTCTCTGATGGCCAATGATTGTTAGCATCTCTTCATGTATTTGCTGACCACCTGAATATCTTCCTTGGTGAAGTGTCTATTCATGTCTTCTGCCCATTTTTTAATTAGATTGTTAATCCCTTTGCTGTTGAGGCATTGGAGTTTTCTGTAAATCTTAGAGATAGTTCCCTTGCCAGATATGTAATTATCAACAAGTATGAATTTGTTGCTGTCATTTTTGTTATGTGTTTTTCTGTGGTGTTGATTTCTTTGTTCCATATAATTTTCTATGCTGAGCTTGTTTTGTTTATGAATTATGTTTTTACTTCTTTCGTTGCTATTGTTTTACTGTCTGCTAAATATTTGTGCTGGTCCTCTTTTTTATTTTGATGTGAAGGTTTATCATTTTTCTTTGAGATTGCCCTGTGATTTATAGTTTTCTCCCCAAGTTTAGAACATTTCATTCTATCCTGTAGTTGTCTTGAGTTCCCTACCATTTAAAAGTTTTGTAATGACACAGTTTTTTCCCTCTTTGTTGTTTGTAGTTGTCCTCATTTGTCAATTGATGTCTCTGGTTCCCTGTTTACAGCCTTGTAGGCTTATTTACTTTGGATACTTCCATAGTTGGGTTGGTTTCTGGGTTATATCATCATGTGTGTTAATGGTCAGTTGTGGTTGGCTGTTGTTCCTTCCCTGTTCAGAGGGCTCTCCTTCGCATCTCTTGTAAGGTTGATTTGGTTTTAACAAATTGCCTTAATTTCTGCTTATCTGGAAATCTCCTAATTTCACCATCATATTTGAGGGGCAATTTTGCTGGGTACATAATTCTTGGTTGGAAATTTTTTTCTTTCAGGTTTTTATATATACCATCCCATTGTCTTCTTGCCTGCATGGTTTCTGCCAGGAAATCCGAGCTTAGTCTTATTGGTTGTCCCTTGTAGGTAACTTTTTGCTTTTCCCATGCTGGTCTTAAGATCTTTCTTTGTCTCTGATTTTGATGAGTTTGATGATGATATGTCTTGGTGATTTTCTTTTGGGGTCTCTTCTGTTTGGGGTTTGTTGGACTTCCTGAATGGATATATTCTCATCTTTCATCATACCATGAAAATTCTCTTCCAACAAGTCTTTGACAATTATCTCTGTGGTTTTATTTGTCTCTTCCTGTACTGGGATTCTGATTACATGTGGGTTATTCTTTTTGATGGTATCCCACATGGACCTTAGGCTTTCTTCATTTTGTTTTGATCTCTTTCTGACTTATCCCTTTCCAAAGAAGTGTTCAGGTATTTGTCTTCAATCTCACTAATTCTGTCTTCCATTGATTCAATTCTACTCCTTTGCCCATTCAATGTCTTATCTATCTGTGAAAATTTAGTATTAATCTTCTGGATTTCTATGTGTAGATTTTGTATCATTTCTAATTTTTCATTTATTTTGTCATTTTGTTCTTGTATTGTCTTTTGAAATTGTTGTAGGGTTTTTTCTGGGTTTTCAATTTTGTCAGTGTTTTTCTTGGTATGTCTCTCAATTTGTTGAAGATACCTAAATAATCATTCTTTTGAATTCCTTGTCAGGGAGTTCCAATGCTGCCTTTTCCTCAGGGGTATTCTTTGGGTCTGTATCCTGGACCCTTGTTTCTACTGCTTTATCTTGCTTCTTTGTGTGGACTGTGATGCTCTGTTGTCTCCAAGGCATTGTGACATTTTTGTGTTTGTATTTAATTGGTGATTGTATGCTGGAGTGACTTGCCCATGATTTTCATTTTCTTTGTTTTGTTTGTTTATTATCTATGCAAGCAAAGTACTATGTTGTGCTTCTCTATTCCCTAGTTGACAGCACTTATACACTCACTCAGCCACAGGGGTCCAGGTGAGGAGAGAGAACCAAGGCACACCAAAAGAAGCAGGACAGTAGAGCAGGAGAAAGGGGACTAAAAGCCAGGGACCCAGAAAGAGGAGCAGTCAGCTGCAGGGATCCAGGTGAGGAGAGGGAACTCGAAAGGGGACTAAAAGCCAGGGACCCAGAAAGAGGAGCAGTCAGCTGCAGGGATCCAGGTGAGGAGAGGGAACTCAGGCACACTGAAAGCAGCAGGGCAGGAGAGCAGGAGAAAGGGGATTAAAAGGCCCAGGAATCTGGACAGAGGAGGAGTCAGCCACAGGGACCCAGGTAAGGGTGGTATGAGAGGTTTCCAACAGGAAGACAAACTTGTCTGTCGGTTTGTCCTACCGTGGTGATGTGTTGATGTGAGTTTGAGGCTGAGCCACTGGTGTTTCAAACCCAACGGGATACACATGGTGCATAGGTATCAGCCCAGCTTACAGGCTGAGACAGACTAGGAAGAAGGAAGAGGCCATCTACTTCTCAAAGAATGGGCCAGGGAAAACCTTATGAATAACAAAGAAACAGCACAAAAACCTGGAGTTTGAGAACCAAAAGGGAAGAACACATTCAGCATTTCTCAAGCTGAAAGAATTGAAGAAAAAATTTAAGCCTCAAGTTACAATATTGAGAGATTCTATGGGCAAAATATTGAATGATGCAGGAAACATCAAGAGAAGATGGCAGGAATACACAGAATCACTGTACCAGAAAGAATTGGTCGATCTTCATCCATTTCAGGAAGTGACATATGATCTAGAACCAATGGTACTGAAGGAGGAAGTCAAATATGCAATGAAAGAATTGGCAAAGAACAAGCCTCCACGAATTGACAGTATACCCATTGAGATATTTCAACAAACAGATGCCCCATTGGAGGCACTCACTCGGTTATACCAAGAGATTTGGAAGACAGCTACCTGGCCAACTGACTGGAAGAGATCCATATTTGTACCCATTCCAAAGAAAGGTGATCCCACAGAATGTGGAAATTATAGAACAATATCATTAATATCACACACAAGTAAGATCTTACTGAAGATAATTCAAAAACAGTTGCAGCTGTATATTGACAGAGAACTTCTAGAGGTGCAAGCTGGATTCAGAAGAGGACGTGGAACAAGGGATATCATAGCTGTTGTCAGATGGATCTTGGCTCAAGGCAAAGAATACCAGAAAGATGTTTACTTGTGTTTTATTGACTATGCAAAGGCATTTGATTGTGTGGATCATGACAAATTATGGATAACATTGAGAAGAATGGGAATTCCCGAACACTTGATTGTACTCATAAGGAACCTATACCTTGACCAAGAGGCTGTCATTTGAATGGAACAAGAGGATACTACATGGTCTAAAATCAGGAAAGGAGTGCATCAAGGTTGTATCCTTTCCCCATACTTATTCAATTTATATGCTGAGCAAATAATTCGAGAAGGTGGACTATATGAAGAAAAATGTGGCATCAGGATTGGAGGAAGAATCATTAACAACCTCAGATACGCAGACAATACAACTTTGCTTGCTGAAAGTGAGGATGACTTGAGGCACTTACTGATGAAGGTTGAAGAATACAGTATGCAGTATGGATTGCATCTCAATATAAAGAAAATAAAAATCCTCACAACTGGACCAATGAGCAGCATCACAATAAATGGAGAGAAGATTGAGGTTGTCAAAGAATTCACGTTGCTTGGTTCTACAATTGATACCAATGGAAGCAGCAGCCAGGACATTAGGCAACATGTAGCATTGGGAAGGTCAACCACGAAGGAACTGTTTCAAGTGCTGAGGAGCAAGGATGTCTCCTTGGGGACTAAGGTGCACCTGACACAAGCCATGATATTTCTAATCACCTCGTATGCATGTGAGAGCTGGACAATGAATAAGGAAAACCAAAGAAGAGTTGATGCTTTTGAGTTGTGGTGCTGGCGAAGAATGCTGAAAGTACCATGGACTGCTAAAAGAACTAATAGATCTGTCCTGGAGGAAGTGCACCTGAAATGCTCCTTGGAAGCGAGAATGCCCAGATTTCATCTCACCTATGTTGTCAGAAGGGACCATTCCCTGGAGAAGGATGTCATGCTTGGTAAGGTGGAGGGTAGATAAAAGAGGGGGAGGCCTTCAATGAGGTGAATTGACACAGTGGCTGCAATGATGGGCTCAAGTATAGCAGGGATCGTGGAGCTGGCATGGGATCGGGCAGTGTCTCATTCTGCTGTACATGGGGTCACTATGAGTTGGAGACGACTCGATGGCACCTAACAACAACAACAACAAGGTATGCTCACCACCTGTCTCCTTTCCTGTTGTCAGCCTCTCGTATGTCCCTGCCAACCTTGAAAAACAGAGCCTATTCTTAGGTCCCTGGAATCTGAATGAGAATGCTATCACTTTAAAATCCAAAATTGTTGCCACTTGTAAAGATTCAAAATGGCTGCACCCTCAGTCACTTTAAATATCCAAAATGGCTGCCACTTACAAACATTCAAAATGTCTGTGCCCTTGGTCACTTTAAATATCCAAAATGGCTGCCACATATAAGCAATCAAAGTGACTGCACCGTCCAGAAAGGGGAAAGTCAACAGCTCAGGTTGTCTCCCTCGTTGTTTCCCTTCCTAGTCATAGGCCACCAGCGCAGTCATCCGTGTAGCCCTTGGTGACCAGAGCTGATCTTTAGGTCAAATCTCAGGTCCCAACACCACTTGGAAATGTTCAGGCTGTTGGTCCTGTCAGAGTACCTGACAGTCTGCAGCTCTAACCATCTCTGTACTCACTGTTTTTATTCAGGTTTTTCCACTAGTTGGTGTCTAATCTACTTCTGCATAGTTCCTTTCAAGGCTCAGGGCTCCAGGATTATCTTCTGTATCTCTGTCAATTGGTTTTTCTTTTCTTTGTTGAAAGGGTCTGTGTCGCTTGTCTGCCTATTTCTCCATCTTACTGGAATTCTACCTGATTCTTCTTTCTTGAAGCATCCTTTAAAGCTGCTGTGTCCAATACTGTGGCTATCAGCCACATGTGACTATTAACCACTTGAAATGGGGTTAGTCCTAATTGAAATGTGCTGTGAATGTAAAATAGACATTAATATTATAGACAAAGAAAAGTAAAATAAATCATTAATTACTTTTTATGTTGGTTATGTGCTGGAATGATATTCTAGCTATAAAAAATAGTTTAATTATATAAAATATATTACTAAATAACTTTTAAGTTCTCACCACAGACACTTAGCAGCCTGTCCTGCTATTGTACTAAAGTAGAAGAAAAGGGCATCTCACTGCCTATTAATTTATCCTTGGGAGTCATAAAGGCACAGAGGCTGACTAAAATGCAGCTACAGCACCAACTTGCTACCCAAGTCCACCTGACCCACCAAGCCACTCCTGGGGCCCTGGTAGATGGAGTCAGGAAGCAAACTCAGCACCCATTTTTTTCAGATGGGCCAGAAATCACAGAGGAAACAGAAACAACATCCCAACGAAGGGAAATTGGACCTTTTATTTATTACTAATCTTATCCACAGAAGTATGCTTCTTCCTTCTGCACATCCCTGGGTGGCCAGGAAAGTTTTATTTCCAGATTAGTCAGGGAATCCACAACTCCAAACACTTCTCCCCTTGTGATCATTAAGTTAGAAAAATACAACCATTGTACTTTCCTTGAGGCTATGCCTCAGTGATCTCAGCAGGTTCCCTGGCAGCTTCCTCTGAAGTCAGAGGACCTGATCCAGGTTGACTCAAGACCCAGAAACAGCATCGTAATGAGCCAAGGTCTACATAACCGTTGCCTTATTGGTGGCAGGTGGTGATCCACCTTACCCCTATGATGCAAGACATTACTGCAACATGTGGCTGTAGAAGCGCCAGCTCCCTGCATCATTATAGCTGCTTAAATCCAACATGGTCCTGGAACCCTTAGCATTGCTTTAAATCACTGTGTAGTGAAGAAGGACTAAAGAGGCTCTATACCCTCTGACCTCAGGTTATGGGGGTGCTGAAAATTCTAGTCTTTGCAAATTCAAGTACAACGGACTCAGTGGACAATATGTAGAAAGAAAAGATACAAGCACATCTCATGGTTCCCAGCTGCTATTTTACCTTGCTCAATCATTGTCACTGAAGGCCATTTTCATAGCTTATTAGAACATTGTTTCAAAAATTGATGCCATCGATTTTGATAAAAACAAATTGTATTCTATCTGCAGAAGCTCTGGTGGTGTAGTGCCTAAAGCATTTGACTGTAAACCAGAAGGCCGGCACTTCAAACCCACCAGCCACTCTTTGGAAGGAAGACAGGTAATCTATTTCCGTAGTGATACTGCCTCAGAAACCCAAGGAGGGGTCGCTATGAGTCAGACCTGACTCGACAACAGTGAGTTTTGGTTTTTTTTTATTATTATTCTATCTTCATGCCTCTTATAGTAAGAGCTCAGAACCCATTCAGTTTGAGTCCCACATAACCAGTTGCTGTTGGGTCAATTCCAACTCATACTTACCCCATGTGTGTTAGAGTAGAACTGTGCTGTGTAGGGAGCTGTTTTTCTGAAGTAAATTGCTAGGCCTTTCTTCCAAGGCACCTCCGAGTATACTCAAACTGCTAATCTTTCAGTCAGCAGCCTAGTGCATTAACCATTTGCACCACCCAGGAACTCCTGAGTCCCATATAGCACCTGGGAAAACACTACCAGTTGAGCTTACACTTGGTTAAAATATTTACTTTGTTCTAAGTGCCATGTTAAATGCTTAATACACATTATATACTAAATACATAAAACAACCTTGTGACTTTAAACAAAAATAATTCACTGCCATTGAGTCATCTCCGACTCATAGCAACCCTCATTGAGTTTCCAAGGCTGTAAATCTTTACAGAAGTAGATTGCCCTGCCTTCCTTCCTTTCAGCTGGTGGGTTGGAACCACTGACCTTCTGGTTAGCAGTCAAGTGCCTTATCCACCATACCACCAGAGCTCCTTGTGACTCAAATGCCATTATTTTTCCATTTTACAGATGAGGAGACTGAGGCTCAGCTAAGACATGGCATACTAGACCCCAGGTTTATTTGATTCCTGGTCCCACTCCCACAGATTTATAACATCTATAAATTTGAGCCCTGGGGTCTACTTATAGAATTACTCTCAGAGGCTCTGTAGGGAGCAAGAAGTCATCCTCCTCAGCATCCACAGGGACACTGGAGGATGCAACACTGCCAAAAACCTGAAGGATCTTCCACTGCTTTTTCTTGCTTGGTTTTCAAGTACCAGAAGCTCTTTCTGAGCACACTCTCCATCTTGCCCAGCAGTTTCTTTCTCTCGCTCATTCTTGGTCACTGTCTTTCACTAACTCCATTAGAAGCTTCAGTTGTTCTGATAGAAATAGTGCAGGGTGGAAAGTGGGAATCCAGTGACCCTTCATTCCCCATCTATCATTTCTTCTTCATCTTCTGTTTTAGTCACCCCTATCCTAGGTGAAATTCTTTTCTCTAGAGGTTCAAGTCCACCTGTCCAAGGTCCCAACTTTTCTGATTGGCCAGAAATCACAGAGCTAGTGATTTAATGCTGGTGGTGGAGTGCCTAAGGCATTTGACTGCTAACCAGAAGGCTGGCAGTTCAAACCCAGCCACTCCTCAGAAGGAAGATTGGGCACTCTACTTCTGTAGTGATACTGCCTCAGGACCCCAAGGAGACAGAAACGACTTGACGTTGTCCTTTTTTGACAAGTAGTCCAAATGACTTGTCCTGATGGCTAGCAGGACAGTGTATCCTCAGAGTTTCTCTTAGAGCTTTCTCCAACAGAACTAGCTCATTATTCTAATGGGGACTGAAGCAAAGTGGCTCCAGTAGCGGCTATGGATTTAGATGCAGTTCCACAAACCTGTTAATGAGGAGAACTGTGGAGAGGAAACTAGTCACCCTGTCAACACTAGCTAAGGCCCCACAACTGCCAGAGATGTGCGCTTGGTGCCACTGGTGGAGGAAGCAACACAGGAGCTGCTCCCTCATTAGGATCAGCTTAGCTCACCACCACTGCATGGCCAAGCCTGACCTGTGGCCTACCTTCTTCATCCTGTGGCCAACAAATGACATGACCCCAAGTCAGCCTTAGACCTGCCTTTTGGGCTGCCCACGTAGGAACAGAGTCACTGGATAGTATTTTCCCAAAGACAGCAAGCTCAAAAAACATTTTGTTTTAAAGTGTCCATTCAAAATAGAGTGCAATCTCAATTATGTAAGTAAAGGTAGAAAAGATTGGAAAGAAATATTCTGAAATCACTACTAATTTTTTTTCTGGAACAGAGTATTAAAAACTTTCTATATGTTCTTGTTATTCTATAATGAATATGTGATGTTTTTCTAATCAGAAAGAGAATCAAATTTTGAAACATATAGATGTATTGGTTTAGCTTTAGGTTGTTGGTGTGGGCATTCTATCTGCCAAGGCAAATGGTGATTGACCAGCGCACACCACCCTGACCCTGGAGCACAATGGATTTGCCTCCTGGTTCTAGTTAATGTACCTCTCTCCCTTTTGGTTTGGACCATAACTAAGTGCCACTGAGTTGATTATAACCTAGTGTGATCCATGTGTGTCAGAGTAGAACTATGTTCCATAGATTTTTCAATGGCTAATTTTTCAGAAGTAGATCATCAGGGCTTTTTTCTGAGGTGCTGCTGAGTAGACTTGAACTATAACTGTTCAGTCAGCAGCCAAGTGCATTAACCATTTTGATCACCCAGGAACACCAGTTCTGACCATAGCAGCTCTAATCTAGCTCTGTGAACTTCAGTAGACCCTGACTGCACCTTGGTTGGACATGCTACATTATTTACTTCAGTCTTGCCCAGCATCATGCTTCAGTCTAGCCCTGGACAGCTTAGCCTTGGCCTTAGACTGCCTCCTAGGCTTCACATCCAACCTGCTATAGCTGTATCAATAACTTCAGCTCCTAATGCCCCTGACCTGTGGTTTCTCAGAGTTCCAGAAACCAAACACAACCCAGAAATAAATGAGCACTGATTTAGGAATCCCTGGATTCACAGAGTCCTGGGTGGTATAAACAGTTACTGTGCTTAGTGGCTAACTGAAAGGTTAGAGGTTTGAGTCCATGTATGGGAGCCTTGCATGAAAAGTCTCATGGTCTATTTCAAAAAAATCAGCCATTGAAGACCCTATGGAGCACACATAATGCACATGGGGTCACCATGAGCCATAAACACCTTGACAGCAAATGGTTTACTATTTTTGTGATTTCTAGAAGATGGAGTTCTAGATTTTTATTTTAGTCAACTCCACTCCAGAAAGAAAAGTTAGCTGTTGCTTAAGCATTATTGATCCACTGCATGAAAAGATGGTTTTTGTCTATTCTTTTGGGTCAAGATGACGAACCACAAATGCCACCATGGAATTCATCACTCATAGCCACCAGAGCATCTTCAGTTCTGCTTAATTCAACAATTATTCATTTAGCTCCCAATGATGACTCATCATCCTTCTTGAGCCCCCTCTAATGCTTGGGTTGAAGGGAGATTGAGAGGGAAAGATATTTCCACAGCTGGATGTCCCATAATGAGCCTCTGACCTACGGAGAAAGGAAGACCATTTGCTTCCTTATTTTTCATGTTAACAATGCTAATACCTTCCCATCAATTATGTGCCACTTCATAACTTACAGAATACTTTCACATATACTTGATTCTTATTGTAAGTAATTCTAAGAGACTCAGAGCAGTCACATGACTTGCTCAAGCCTATAAAACCAATAAATGGAAGTGCTAGGAGACACAGCCTGATATTGTGTCTTCAGAGCAAATGCTCTGCCCACCAAGCAATGTCCTCTACCTCCAAAATCTCCCTGAAGTGGTCATACTGGAGGGGACCATCTCTAACCCAGCTCAGAGCTAGCATCCTCTATCAAGTTCAAGGGTAAGAAGGCCACAGATCACTCTTTCACTTCTGAGAACAATCAAGTAAATCTATGAGAGACTGACAGGGGCTAAGCCATCAGAGAAACCTAGCTTTTCCGTGAAGGTGGACATGCTGCAGGTAAAGACAATTAGGGGTGTGAATAGCAGACAGGTACCAAGGTGAATAGTAACAATGTGACAAGCAGAAGTAAGGAATATCTATACTCCTGGAGCTATCAGTGAGCAAGAGGGGAGGCAGACATTCATTACCCTAACAATAAACTGTGCTGATGGCTAGCAGGACAGTGTATCCTCAGTCATCTCAGGTTCATCTCACATGCTCCCAGTTCTCCAGAATAACATGCAGAGAGGAAAATTTCAGAAACTTTGGAGACAGGAAAGACTTATCTGTGGGAATATTCAAGACTCCAGAGTAGGTGAGAATATATATATATATATATACATATATATATATATATATATATATATATATATATATATATATATATATATATATACACACATCAAACCAAATTCACTGCTATCAAGTCAGAGCCAACTCATAGCGACCCCTCCTTGGGTTTCTGAGATAGTATCACTACAGAAGTATATATTACACTTAATGGAATAAAATAAGCTTACATTATGTTATTCTATTAAAACTTACATATATATATATATATGTAAGTTTTAATGACATAAAATTATATATATTACATGTATTTAATGGAATAAACTATATGTATTTATATTATACACTCCTCGGAAGGAAGATGAGGCAATCTACTTCCGTAGTGATACTGCCTCAGAAACCCAAGGAGGGGTCGCTATGAGTCGGGTCCGACTCGACGGCAAACAACAACAACAACAACACTATATCATTTTATTAGGAGCTCTTGACCACAGTGCATTTATTTATTTATTTATTTGTTTGTTTGTTTGTTTATTTATTTATTGGTTTTATATATTGGACTATATATAATTCAGAGGAATTCTAGTGATGAATTTTTATACATATATGATACATACATGCATATATGTGTGTGTATAGATATACTGAAACCAAACTCATTGCCATGAAATCAATTCCAACTCATAGCAACCCCCACTGGGCTTCCAAGGCTGTAAATCTTTCCTGAAGCAGACTGCCTCATCTTTCTTCCACAGAGCAGCTGGTGTTTGAACCACCAACCTTTTGGTTAGCAGCCAAACACCAACGTCTAATGTATAGATATATAGGTAAATAAAGGGAGAGAGAGCCTTCTGGGCTTCAGGCTCTGTGCTAGATTATAGATCTGCCCTCCAGGGACCCTCAGTTCAGAGGGGAGACAATAACTCTTCAAATAGCCATTGTGATAAGTGTAATAACAGGTTCTCTGGAGCTCAGGGAGGGATGATTGTCATAAATTCCTTCTCATAAGAAGGCTTTCCAATTCACTGGATATATCCCTTGACAGTCAAAGAAGGTTTTGGAGCTGGGCTGCTAAAATTTGAATCGTGGCTCTCTTACTTAAAGGCTTTCTGACTTTACAACATAGTATCTTAACCTCTCCATGCTTCAATTTCCTCATTTGTAAAATGAAGATAATAGTAGTAGCATGTGTCGTGGTAGTGAGAGTTATATAAATTTAATATATAAAGCCCTTAAGAGGGTGCCTAGTATGTGTCTGGAATATGTAAGGGTCAGCAAAGAAACCCCTTTCTTTCCTCTGTAACTCAATCCCATGGGCATTACGATGGGGGCAGAATGTGCAAACTCTGAGATATGTGTTTATAACTTCTCAGCTTAGCCTGAAGGTGGTGAGGAGTTTCCCTTCCTAATCAAATACAGCAAGGAGCTCTGGTGGTGTAGTGGGCAAGGCATTTGGCTGTTAACCAGAAGGTTGGTGGTTCAAACCCACCAGCTGTTGCATGGAAGGAAGATGAGGCTATCTACTTCTGCAAAGATTTATAGCCTTGGAAACCTAACAGTGGTTGCTATGAGTTGAAATCAACTGGATGGCAATGGGTTTGGTTTGGGTTTGGTAATCAAATATAGCTAGTCTGAGCAAACCCAGCCTCCAGTCCCTTGTCTTCAGTCTTCTTGGAAAAGCCCAGAAATACTGTTTTGGAGAAAGATGACAAATATTCATTGTTGATTTAATACTGTAGACATTGACTCATCCTGCAGATCAAAAGTTTGGATCCTTCTATATGCAATTTGTGAGTCTAAACTAATGAAGGTATAATAATCTAGAACAGTAGAAGGACATGTCGTTACCTACCTCATAACTATCTTCAAATACAGGCCTTGATGGATAAGGCATGGGAAATTATCAGAGCCCTTTGGGGAAAAAACTCACCTGCCTTGGGCTTTCCATTTAGTGAATCAAGCTGGTGTCTGCTCAGTAGGGAAAATGCTTTTATAATGAATTCCCTACAGGAATCCTGTTTGACAATGCTAACCAAGATCAAAAGGATAGGTTTTCCTATTACAAACTCCAAAGAAAGGATCGAGTTTGTACAGCTGTTGCTAGAGAAATATGATTGCCTCTTATGGCAGTCTCCAACCTTTGAGTAGGAGAGTTGGCGAGTGAGCCATCAGAGAGAATAGAGAAATGCCCCCTTTGTGCTGGCCAGCTTGAACTTCTCCACTCATTCTCCTCTCACCCTCCCCTGCCTGACCTTCCTACCAGGTCTCCAGCCCTGCAGCTGAGAGTAGTGTTGCTGAGCCTTTCTACTCCCTCTCCCTCAACCCAGCTGCCCATTAAACCCACTGCCCTCAAGTCAATTTGGACTCATAGTGACCCTATAGGACAGAGTAGAACTGCTCCAAGGCTGTAAATCTTTACAGAAGCAGACTGCCTATCTTTCTCCCAAGGAATGTCTGGGGGGTTTGAAATACCAACTTTGGTTAACAGTCAAATATTTTAACCACTGTACCACCAGAACTCCTTGCTACTCATTAAAACACCTGTAACTGGCCAGAGATTGGAAAAAGTAAGACTAAATTTCTTTATTATTATTATTATATTATTCAGAAAACATATTCTTGTTGAGAAATACAGAAAAATAAATAAATTTGTGTCTCTTTTTTCTTAATGTCACTGTATTTTTCCAGTTTCCCTGTGAGAAAAACAAACTAAAATACATGTGAGACAGATTCCTTTTTTATACTGTAAATATCTCTGAAGTAGCATGTAATTACCTTCAGAAAACTTGATTTCTTTAAAAAAAAAAAAAAAACTTACTGCTGTCAAGTAAATTCCAACTCATAGGGACCCCTCTGTGGGTTTCTAGCCAGTATGTCTACAGAAGTAGATTGTGCAGTCTTCCTTCCAAGGAGTGGCTGGTGGGTTTGAACCACCAGCCCTCTGGTTAGGAGTCAAATGCTTTAGGCACTACGCCACCCATCTTTAGTAGCATAATAATATGACTTATTATACACAGGAATGAGTCTCAGTTTACTCATTTGCAAAATGGGGCAACATACACTCTGTATATACTTAACAGAAGCATTAGAAAGATCAACTGAGATTATGTTTATGAAAGCATCTTGAAAAATATAAGGAGCTTTACAAATGCCAGATGTTCTATTACTCTGACTCATTTTAGTGTCTTTTTAAAGAAGAAAGCTAGAAAGATCAATGTGAGAAAAAAATGTTGAAACCTTTTACAGGCGATGAATCTAATTCTCCGCTACAACATGAAACCACACTGAACCATGTCCACTGTTAGGTTAGTTGAAGCCTGTTGTTAAAATGAAAATGTCATTGTTATTTATGGTTTAAGACCTATCTGTTTCCAAATAGCTTTTCAGATGGCATTAATTTATTGCCAGTACTGTATCTTGTATTACTTTGGCATTTGACTGCCAAGGAAATGAGGTACAGAGGACAGGTTAGTTTTAAGCAGAGTTGGGAATAAGAGGAAATATCTTAGGGTGAACAGCCCTTCCCAAAAGCCAGGTCCCTGTGAGTACCTGTAGGGTACCAGACAGCTAAATGTCTGTCCAAGAGAGAGGCTCTTAAATGGAGCATGGTAACTACAGCAAAGATAAATGTCCCCATTTATCTCAGGCTCTCTGATGAGTAAGCTTGTAAGTGGGTCCTGATGAGTTGACAACCATTGTCCCCAGGGACTCTTCTCTGGATAAGATTCAAATTGATCACATTAAAGGTTTCCAAGGTGAGACAATGTCTCCTTTGTTTCTCCCTATGCTCCTGTGGTAGTTCAGTTTGTGTGTCAACTTGGCTGGGCCTGGTTGAGTGGCTGGGCAGCTGGTGGTAGTTATTCCCTATGATGAGACTGGCAATAAACTCCATGGTGGGATCTACCACAAGCAGCTGAGTAGCTGCCTTTGGGTATGTGGTCTGCTTCCTGTATATAAAGAGAAAGCTGGGGAATAGTCTCTAGCTTATGGCACGCTTGGACCCTGCATGTAGCCATGTCGTTGTTCAGCAGCCTGCTATGCTCTGCCAACCTTGGGACTTACAATGGACTTAAGTTAATGGTCTGCTGTGTGGTTTGGTCACATCGGGACTGTGCCCTTTTTACTTGTCAACCTTGGGGCTTCTCAGCCTCAGGAGCCAACAGCTGTCTGAGTGAAGAAATGCCTCTAGCTCCAGTGGGCCGGGAGCAGGAGGTAGAGCTGGACCCCAAGGTTGAGTGGCTTTCACCTAGCCCCTAGTGCCTGGCACTTTGAACTTGGACTTAAAGCCTCTGAATTATAAGAATAAACTCTTGTTTGTTAAGGCCATCCCATTTGTGGTATATTCTTGTCAGAGTGACACTAGGTAACCAGATTCAAATTGATCACATTAAAGGTTTCCAAGGTGAGACAGTGTCTGCTTTGTTTCTCTCTGTGCCCCCAAGGCCAGCATTATATCTGACATACACAAAATACTCATAAATTGAGTCAGTGGGTGACTAGAAGAATAAATGAATGAGACTATCAGTAGATGTAAAGATGTGGTTTTGGGGTTATCCCATCAGGGGTCAATATGGGCCAATGAAAGGAACACTACGTTTGGAGGCATACATTTCTATCCCTGTTCTGCCACTTACCAACCAGACATAATCATGGTTCTTAACCTCTCTGAGCATTCACTTTTTCCATTTTGTAAAATGATATTAATAATACTTCATAGGGTTATTGTAAGGATAATGTGAGTAATATGTGACAATGCCACACATATAGTTAACATATAATAAGATCGTGTCCTTATTACCACTCACCAGCCACTCCTCAGAAAGAAGATTGGGTAATCTACTTTCACAGAGATACTGCCTGAGAAACCCAAGGAGGGGTCGCTGTGAGTCGAATCAACTCTACGGCAGTGAGTTTGGTGGTTTTTGGTTTATTATCATTATGATGGAGAATTAGCTGCAATTTATAGAATTCAGCAACCCTCAAACAAAATAGGGGAGGGAAAAGGACACTGCCCTATTGAACCTAAGTGGCCCTTGGATCAGAACTGATGCAAAATTCATTTTAATATTTATAATTTATCCCAAACTCAACATCTTCCAGAAGGGGAAAGATTCAGTGACTTTGCTCTCCTCATGCTCTCACAAGGCATGAGGCCACGCACTATAGTTCTGAAGTTGCAGAACGTACCCTCTCCAGGAGAATGAATAGAGTGGGTAGGGCCAAACTTCACTTGAGCCACATCCCTAGCCCCTGATTGGCAGGTGTCTTAGCTAGCCTTACCAGTTATATTCCTTGCCACCCACTCCTAGATGAACCTTCACACTTCACTCCTCCATTTCAGCTCTCTACCCCATTAGACTCCACCCCTTCCCCCTCCTACCTCCAGGATAGATGAGAATCCAAATAGGGAGGCAGTGCTCCACATTTGGCTGATGGGGCCTGGGCCACTGGTTTGAGAGAGCAGATTGTCCTGGCTCATCTTCAACAATCTTCCAGTCAGCAAGGATGCACTGTCTACTGGGCCAGTGGAAGAAGCTCACCTTGTCTAATAGTCTGTCCAGTGGTCAGTCTGAAGAATAGAGTGAATGGTGTGCACATTGCCCAGGGTCTCAACAGTAAAGAGAAAGTAAACTCAAATTATGAAAATTTGAGGAGAGCATATTTACAAAGGAACTATTTACAAACATGTATTGAAATGTACAGGAGGCATAGAGATAATGCAAGAGTTGAGCTGTTTCACTCCCAAAGAAGATGAAGGAAGTGGGAGGAGGCAGTGAACACTAAGGTTAGTGTCACCTTGTGCAGTAACTCACAGTGTCACCTTCCCCCTTGGACCTCCTCCCCTACCAGACCATACAGAATCTTTGGTACGGTTTATTGTCAATTTTAATCATAGAATAATACGTGCAAACTAAGTTGTAAATTGTTTAACTTTAATATTTCTTAGACTCTGGTAACACAGTGCCTAAGGCACTTGACTGCTAACCAGAAGGCTGGCAGTTCAAACCCACCAGCCACTCCTCAGAAGGAAGGGTGGACAATCTACTTCTGTAGTGATACTGCCTCAGAAACCCAAGGAGGGGTTGCTATGAGTCAGGTCCGACTCCACAGCACATAACAACAACAACAATATTAATATGAATACTAACAAAACTGGTTTGTAAAATCTTTCTATATTGAATTGCATTGTTACAATATTATAAGTAACTAGGTGGAAGCCTTTTTTTATTTTTCTCCTTCTTTTCCTTCAATTATTACTTCATTCTCAAAAAAAAGTTATTGATATAGGTTCACAAATACTAATTACCACAGTAGCTAAAACATCAGAAAATTTGACCAAATCAGTGACTATAAAAAAAACAGCAGCAACAAAAACAACAGCATATGTTGTAGCATGTGCAGATAAAACTATGTGATTCAGAACATCATTATAAATGGGTAATAATGACAGCGCTGACCAGAGCACATTAGAATGTTCAAAAAGTAAATTACCATAGAGTTTTAGCCTTGTAGGTATATTGATACATGTAAGTTGGGCTTACAAAAATGTTTTTGTGTTAAAACTACCAAACCAAAACCAAACCCACTGCTATTGAGTAGATTCTGATTCATAGTGACCACCATACAGTTTCCAAAGCTGTAAATCTTTACAGAAGTAGATTGCTTCCTCATCTTCCTTCTGCGGAGTCACTGGTGGGTTTGAACTGTCAACTTTCTGTTTAGCAGCAAAACCCACTGTGCCACTTGAGCTCCTTATAACTAACTACAGAGGTGTTTTTTAATACATAAAAAAAGAAATTCCTGCTGAAGTGCTGCATAAAAATTTTATAGACAGTTATATTGGTATCCTCTCTGGCACTCTCACCTGGTGCAGTCTGTACCCCCACAACCTCCTACTGACACCACTGGGTGGAAGTTGAATGAATCTGGAGAGAGTGGATCATGTAGAAAAGGTCACCTTGAGAGAAGTAAAGACCTTCAGCTGAGTGGACCCAGCCAGCCCCCAGAAACCTTGTAGAGAGGATACCAGGAACTCAGTCTCCTCATTGCCATAGATCTTTTCTGGGACTCCCCGTTGGCTGAATGGGTAGCTCCAAGGCAAGAGAGCTTCCAGGGACAGACACCAGGGAGAAGAAGGTCAGAAGAGAAGCACAAGGGGCAAATGGAAGCCTCCAGAGCAGTGTATTCATAGAGAGGGGTCAGGTCAGGAACACTGTGCAAGGAAGGCTGGGGGAGGTGGAGTTATGCCCAAAGAAGAACTCTGAAGAAAAAGAAGTAAAAGAATATTGGACACTGATCACAAATTATTCCAGGTGTAAACTCAAACCCACTTGAGACATTCTATATGCTCTTAATGGGCTTTTTTGTACAGTATATAGATCTACACAGGGACTTCGTCTCACCTACTTTGGTCATGTTGTCAGAATGGACCATTCCCTAGAGAAGAATCTCATGCTTGGTAAAGTGGAGATTCAGCAAAAAAGGGGAAGGCCCTCAACAAGATGGCTTGACACAGTGGCTGCACAACGGGCTCGTGTATAAAACTGATTGTGCAGCTGGCGCAGAACCGGGCAGTGCTTCGTTATGTTGTACACAGGGTCGCTATGAGTCAGAGCTGACTCAAAGGCACCTAACAGCAACAACAAAATGTGTTTTGCTTACCAATTCCCCATACCATAGCTATATTCTGATCTATCTTGAAATCTTAATTTGTCAGAAAGGCAGCTTCTTCTAACTAAATGGTCAATCATTGTCTAATTCAGATTGAAGAAATTTAAAAGCCAAATATTTTATAATACATATCCTGGATTTAGCAGTTAATAAAATAACATTTGAATTACATTAGAGCTCCCCTTTAACAATAATGAACAAAGATGATACTGTATAACTTAATGGAGAGTAAAATGCATCTTGTCAGGAAAGAGAATGAGAGAAAGGGAATTTAAGAAATTATGTACCCAGAGACTTCCAGTAAAATGGAGGAATAAGCAGAAAAGCTACACAGACCCTCTTCAACAAACTAAAGAGAAACCAATTGACAGAGATACAGAAGATAATCCTGGAGCCCTGTGCTTTGAAAGGAAGTATACAAAAGTGGATTAGGCACTAGTGGAAAGATCTGAATGAGAACAGGACCTAAGAATAGGCTCCATTTGCCATGGATGACAGGGACATATGGGAGGCTGACAATGGAAAGGAGACAGGTGGTGAATGTATAAGTGCTGACAACTAGTGAATAGAGGAGCACAGCACAGTACCCTGCTTATATAGATAATATACAAAGAAAATGAAAATCATTGGCAAGCCACTCCAACATAAAATTACCAATTAAATATAAACACAAAAACATCACAATGCCTCAAAGACAACAGAGCATCACAGTCCACACAAAGAAGCAAGATAAAACAGTAGAAACAATGGACCAGGATACAGACCCAAAATACATCCCTGAGGAAGATGCAGCATAAGAACTCTCTGATAGGGAATTCAAAAGAATGATATTTAGGTACCTTCAACAAAATGAGAGACAGATAAAGGAAAACACTGAGAAAATTGAGGAAAACACAGGAAAAAACCTACAATTTTGAAAGACAATACAAGAACAAAATGACAAAATAAATGAAAAATTAGAAATGATACAAAAATCTACACACAGAAATCCAGAAGATTAATACTAAATTTTCAGAAATAGATAAGACATTGAATGGGCAAAGGAGTAGAATTGAATCAATGGAAGACAGAATTAGTGGCATTGAAGACAAATATCTGAACACTTCTTTGGAAAGGGATCAATCAGAAAAAAGATCAAAATAAAATGAAGAAAGCCTAAGGTTCATGTGGGATACCATCAAAAGGAATAACCTACATGTAATCAGAATTCCAGAACAGGAAGAGACAAATAAAACCACAGAGAAAATTGTCAAAGACTTGTTGGAAGAGAATTTTCCTGGTATGATGAAGGATGAGAATATATCCATTCAGGAATTCCAATGAATCCCAAACAGGATAGACTACAAAACAAAGTCACCAAGACATATCATCATCAAACTCACCAAAACCAAAGACAAAAAAAGAATGCTGAAAGCAGCAAGGGAAAAAGGAAAAGTTACCTTCAAGAGACAACCAATCAGATTAAACTCAGATTTCTTGGCAGAAACCATGCAGGTGAGAAGACAATGGGATGGCGTATGTAAAACCCTGAAAGAAAAAATTTCCAACCAAGAATTTTATACCCAACAAAATTGTCCCTCAAATATGATGGTGAAATTAGGAGATTTCCAGAGAAGCAGAAATTAAGGCAATTTGTTAAAACCAGACCAACCTTAAAAGAGATGCTAAAGGGAGCCTTTTGGACAGA
>NW_006921762.1:1397060-1480415 GCF_000298275.1 Orycteropus afer afer
TCATAAGAAAAACAAGCTCAGCACAGAAAATTATATGGAACAAAGAAATCAACACCACAAAAAAGCACATAATAAAAATGACAGCAACGAATTCATACTTGTTGATAATTACATATCTGGCAAGGGAACTATCTCTAAGATTTACAGAAAACTCCAATGCCTCAACAGCAAAGGGATTAACAATCTAATTTAAAAATGGGCAGAAGACATGAATAGACACCTCACCAAGGAAGATATTCAGGTGGTCAGCAAATACATGAAGAGATGCTAACAATCATTGGCCATCAGAGAGATGCAAATGAAAACAACAATGAACTACTGTTTCACCCCAACACTGATGACAAGGTTCAAAGAAGAAAGAAAATAGCACATGCTGGCAGGGATGTGGAGAGACTGGGACTCTCATATACTGCTAGTGGAACTGTGAAATGATACAACCATTGTGGAAGGCAGTATGGCGATTCCTTAGAAAACCCGAATTGGAGATACCATTTGACCCAGCAATCCCATTACTAGGTATATAATCTAGACAGGTGAGAGCCAGGACAGGAACAGACATATGTACACCCATATTCCCTGCACCACTATTTACAATAGCAAACAGATGGAAACAACCTACGTGCCCATCAGTGGAAGAGAGGATGACCAAACTATGATACATACACACAATGGAATGATATGCAGCACTAAAGAATAACGCAGAGTTTGCAAAACACCACATAATATGGATGAACTTGGAAGACATTATGCTGAGTGAAATAAGTCAATTACAGAAGGACAAACATAGTATTAGTATAGTTGTTGTGGAGGGTCAAGGAAAGGTTTATATACAGAGGGAAACTTTCTTTGTTGGTTGCCAGGGGTGGAAAAAATGCATTGATGCATGTCACTTTAGTTTTGTGTATTTCACTACATAAATTATATTTCAATAAAATGCATTAAAAAAAAAAAGAAAAGAAATTATATACCCTGAAAAACCACTCTCTAAAGTAATGAGGAAAGCTTATCTGGGCCTTATTGACTAAATAACTACAACATAAGATAAAAGACAGGAAAAAAAAATAAGTCCTTTGAGTTTTTCAAGTTAGAATTTATCTTTGTGGCCAGTTCTAACCACAGGTGCCAAAGGGTTTCTAAATTATGTCTTGCATCTGCTTAAAAAGCACTGAAGCCTCAACAAGTCCACAGAATACAAAGGAAATTTCTAAATGTGCCAATCAAGGCTCTCTGACATCTTATTACTGCTCATCTTGAATACACAGAGCGCCCCATGCTTCACTACCTTCAAGCATACCTGAGTTTCCTCATTCACTACCCCAACTGCCCCTACCTCCTTTCACCATCTTTCTCATTCTTCTTGGGCCAGCTCAAAGGCCACTTTTTTTTTCATGGAACGTTCCCTAAGTTTCACAATTGAAATGCTTCCTTCTGCTGGGCTTCCAGAAGAGTTTCTCCACACCACTAGCATGCTACTCACCATGGTGTGCTACTTATTCTTGTTACGTGAATGCCATCTTTCCCCCAATTATACAGTGTATCACATTTAGCCTACTCCCAGCATCTTGTATGGTACCTAGCCCAGCTCTGGCATGCAGTTAGTGTGTAACTGAATTTAATTAAGCTGTTTGTGCCCTATACACCAGTCCTTTCAGCTTCCCCAAATTTCAGTTGGAAAATAATTACATTATTTCATGCTCTAGAAGATATACTTCACCTGCTTGTAGTCTTTGGTTCAGGTGGTGTTATTTCATGCTCTAAAAGACGTAATTTACACAATGAAGCAAATAACCACTAGAGATTAAATTTTGTAAGTTGCCAATTTCAACATACAAGCCAGTCACCTGAAGAAATTAATGAATATCCAGTAAGAAAGAATTTATTCTGTCCTTGCTAGAAATAGCAGCTTCAATATAGTTATGTCATATAATTGTCATTAGGTATTTTTAGATCAGATTAATTATCTGGTATTCTAGATGTGGGTAAGTATAATTTCTTAAGGTTTCTACTCCTAAGGTTTTTGTTTGTTTGTTTTTTCTAAAGATGTTCATTGCCCTAGAAATCAAGTAGCCAATGCCTATGTTTATAGTTATACTTAAGTAGAAGATCTGTGTCCACATTTATAAACTGGCATGACCCAAATTGGCCTCCTGGACTCACTGGTCCCTAGACATCAAGGCCTGGAAGCATTACTAATACATGACCACCTCCTTTAGCACCTAGCCACACGTGGGGCATGCATGTATTATTTTCATCGCCTAGTTTTAATTTATTTTAAGTGTTTGTAAACACTGAGGATGGTCCCCTCAGAGGTAGACTTCTTTGTATTCCACCTTCAGACTCCAGTAATCTCTGCTTTTGCTGTGCCCTTTGTCCCTTTCACCACCCTTTCTCTGTAACTACCTGCCTTTCCGACCCACCTCTCATCTGGAATCAAACAACACCTCTTCAGGACACATCATTGGCCACTTCTCCCTCACTGGGCTCTATTCACCTTTAGGAACATCTATTAAATTTATAATCAATGATCTCCAGTTAAATACATAAAATGGATTGCCTTATCTTATCCTTTAGTTTATTAGTCTAGTCTCTCAAGTAGATTATAAGTCCCATGAGGACTGAAACCATGTTTTACGTTCTGAACCAATTTTTCAAATTACAGGAAATAGAGAAATCATTGATTTGGGCTGTAGTCTGGCTGACAATCTTTCTTGCAAGGAATTTCCTTTGCAGTTTTAGTAAATGTAAAGGAGAGGAAGATGAAAGGTAATATGCTGACTCTTCAAGAAGAATAATTGAACAGAAAGTGGTGACATGGTGTTCTTCAAGCTCAAGAAACATAGACAAAAAAGTCAACATTAATGGCAACTAAAGGTCAGATTCTCAGATGAATTTTTGACCAAAAATGGTAGAGATTGATTAAGAAATCATTATTTATATCCTTTCTACTTCTAAGGACAGATGCCACTAATGGAGGGAGACTGTGGTATCTACTGCTGAATTTGAGAGTCTGGAAACATGATTCTGGATTTAGCTTGGTTTTAAATTACTGTGTGTAATTGGGCACATCATTTCCATACTTTAAACTTCATCTGTAAAATCAAATAATCCTATGGACTATTGTGAGGAGTAAATGAGAATATATGTATTCTGAAAAGCCATAGCTTTGAAAACTTTATGGAGCAGCTCTAGTCTGCACATATGGAATTCCAGTGAGTCGAAATAGACTTAGTGGCAACTAACAACAAGAAAGAAAGGAAGGATGGGAGGGAGGGTGGGAAAGACAAACAGAGGAGGAAGGGAGGGACAGAGGGAGAAAGGAAAGAAAAAGGGAGGGACGGAGGGAGGGAGAGAGAGAAAGGAAGCAAGGGAGAGAGAGAGAGAGAGAGAAGGATAGAAAGAAAGACACATGTACGTATCTATCACTCTCTGCCAATATATATACTGCTAAATGCTCTAGGAGCTCTGGTAGCATAGTGCCTAAGGCACTTGACTGCTAACCAGAAGGCTGGTGGTTCAAACCCACCAGTCACTCCTCGGAAGGAAGGTTGGGCAATCCTACTTCCATAATGATACTGCCTCGGAAACCCAAGGAGGGGTCACTATGAGTCAGGGCCAACTCAATGGCAAACAACAACAACAGATGCTCTATAAATGTTAGTAATTCTCTGGAGTCTATAAAATTGAATAAACTCTTACCTAAATAGGATTTCTATTTCTTAAAAATCATAGGAAAATCTAAATTATGCATTGCAAACGTACCCCAGTGATATTAGAGGTTTGGTTCCAGACCACCACAATAAAGTGACTATCACAATAAAATGAGTCACATGAATTTTTTGGTTTCCCAGTGCATACAAAAATTATGTTTACATTATATAGGAGTTCTGGTGTTATAGTGCCTAAGGCATTTGACTTGCCAGAAAGCTGGCAGTTCAAACCCACCAGCCTCCCTCCTTGGAAGGAAGGTTGGGCAATCTTTTTCCATAGAGCTACCACCTCGGAAACCCAAGGAGGGGTCACTATGAGTCAGGTACGACTCAAGGGCAGTGAGTTTGGTTTTGGTTTTTGGTTTATACTGTAGTCTATTAAGTGTGTAATAGCATTACGAAAAAGTTTGAAATATTTTAAGAATTACAAAAACATAACCACAGACACAAAATGAGTACACGCAGTTGGCAAAACGGCACCACAGACTTGTTCAATACAGGGTTACCACAAACCTTCAATTTGTTGAAAAAAAAAAACAGTATCTGCAAAGTGCAATAAAGGAAAGCACAATGAAATGAGATATACCTGTATAACATTTTAGAGCTGAAGTTACAGGAAGGCCAAATGCCTATCAGCCAGAGCTGCCCTAAAGGAGACAGGCACCCACCCCCTTCCCAGTGTTAGAATGCTCCCAGCCTTCCCATTTTTATTATTAAGTGGGAATGCAAAGCTGGATGACCTCATATTCACTTCCACTCTTGAGATTTTATTACTCCCTTGGTATTGTTCCCTTGATTAATACTCAAGATCACATTTTTCATAGGAAGACAGAGTTGCTCTGAGAGGTCAGGTCAATTAGAATTTTCCCAGATAGTACAAGACAGAGCCAGAGGACCAGAAGTCACTTCCTGGTCACTGTGGTTTCTTTAATCCATGCTGACACAGACCACACACATATCAGGCTGGCCACATTTGCCAAGAAATGTCTCTGGACCTAGGAGGTGCTGAACCAAAAACCCTTCCTGTGATTCCCACATGAAGATGCATCAAAGTGAACATGGGTCTGGGTGTGGGGTACCCAGCCTAGTAGGAGGCATTGCCCAGGGCTGGCTTCTCCTCCCGACCCCTCTGTGCTTGGTCCTGACAGCTCTGGGCAAGGCATGGAGTCCTGTCTGTTGGGAGTTTTCTGCCCTCAGGTTCTCTTCAGAAATCTGACAAGCCTAATAAAGGCCCAATGTTGATGGAGACAAGCAGGCTCTGAGTTCTCCCAGCAGCCCTGACGTTGCTGCCACTGACACAATGGGGCTGGCTATAATCACATTACACCCTCGTCTTTCATAATTACCCTCTTTCTCCAAGTGACAGAGCATCCCAACCGCAGGGAAGGAACTATTTTTAAACTAATTTTGACTGGAAAAAAAAAAAAAAGAAAGACACAAAAAAAGGATGTCATTTGCCACAGATATGGTTCCAGTTTATAAATCACCCCTAGGGACAGAGTTGGTACTAAAGTTGGCAGAAGCTAAAAATTCACAGCACTGGCCACCACTCCCTGGAGATCACCTCTCCCTACCTGCCCAATAACATACACACTCATTTTTGCTGGGGTATTTGTTTGATTGTTTCTGAAGTCCCTCTGTCCCACACTCATCAATTCCATCCCCTCTCCAGCTCTAGGGGGAAAAACAATGGTGTAGTTTCGATTTGAGTGACTTCTGTTATTTCTCTTCCTCTTCTTCACCTCCTCTGCATAATTCTTCCCACTCTTATACCCCAGGCTCCTTGAGATAAGTTTTCTCTTCCCTTCTCCTTAGTGTCTGTGAAAATGTAATGGCTCACAGAATATTTTTCTAAGCTTAGAAAATCTCTTCAGTGTGAATAAATAAAGCTAGAAGAGGGTGGGGGGGAGGGAAAGAAAAGCCACTTAAAAACAACCTTACGTGGGGGCAAGAGTTTCAGCCAAGCTGGAGTGACCAAGCCTTTCCTAGCAGGTCTCCTTAGAGAGAAATGAGCACCTCATTAAGTCGGCACTAAATCAACCTTGAGGACGATGCTCTTATCCACCTCTTACAAATTACCCTGAGACACCTCTGGCACTGACCATGATAATTATATTGATAAGGAAGCTGGGAAGGAGGAAATGAATCAATAGAACCACACAGATTTCTTTAGTATCAATCTATCGAATTACTGCAACTCTCTTGCACTCTCATTTGTAGGGTCATTAGCTATCTGTCTGGCTCACAACTGTTAGTGTATCATTGAACTCTGGGTATATTATCTGTCCCTCAGTTTTATGTTTTCTCATTCTACCTGTAGAACTCTTGTTTGCTTGCCTCACCAACTTGGCATGCTTCTGTTTTTCCTTCTCTGTCTTCTTTTCTCCTTTTCCTTCCTACCCTGCTCCTCCTCTCTTACCCCTTCTCCTACTGCTACTTTATCTCTTTGACTGGCCCATTTTGGTTCTAGTCCTGGAGTTCAGTCTTATGACTTGTCTGAGAGATGGAGAGGGAGAGAGAGGAAGAGAGAAAGGTCTGTTAGTCCCCTCAAACCTCCTAAGGTCTAGGCATCACCCTTGGAGATGGACATTTTGTCTATGCCTTAGAGGGGCAGCCACCACCTTACACTAAAGACAGAATATGTGTCTCAGAGTAGATGGGTCCCCTTTAAAGGAGACAAACATGTTAAATGCAGCACTCCTGAACACACCACAGAATTAAGCCAGGCTCTGGTGGCATAGTGCCTAAGGCACTTGACTGCTAACCAGAGGGCTGGCGGTTCAAACCCACCAGCCACTCTTTGGAAGAAAGGTTGGGCAATCTACTTCCATAGTGATACCACCTCAGAAATCTAAGCAGAGGTCACTGAGTCGGGGCTGACTCAATGGCACATAACAACAACATCCTTGTGGGAAGCCACCAACATCTACCCAGAACTCATCAATCCCCACCAGCATTGCTGAGAAGTGCCAAAGGAAAAGATCACCTGTAGAACAGTGACCATTCTTCAAAATAAAGAGGCTCAGGAGGTGGAGAGAGAGAATGAAGGCAGAAAAAGAAGCTTTCAGAGGCACAAGAAACAAAAGCCCTTTGAGAAATTTACTAAGTGACATGAGCTTAGCAAAACTAAAGGCACATTTATAAGCAGGCATTTAATAAATGTTATTTTACTTTGCTTCCCCTTCAGCTGGCTTCAGATGAAGTGAGAAAAATGGAGCCCCTCATGCCATTTATCCCACACTTTCTCTCTTCTTTCTCCCAGAAAAGCAATTTTAAGTCAAATGGAGACACAGGGAGAAACAAAAAAGTCTATTGTGTGGTTAACAATGGCTTGTAACTGGCAGCCACTCCTCACTGAGCCCAGTGGGAACATGCCAGAGAGAGCTCAGAGGAGTAAAGGAAGCCAGAGGGATCCTATAGAGGCCCTGGTTTTCTGTAACTGCTGACTTAGTGGAGAATCATCTTGGCAAAGGGCAGGTTCCAAAATGTCCCCCAAGTCTTCCAGAATCAAAGTTTGTTGTTGTTGTTAAGTGATGTGTTGTTGTTGTTGTTGTTGTTGTTGTTGTTGCTGCTGTTGTTGCCATCACTACTAACCAGAAGGCTGGAGGTTCAAACTCACCAGCCACTCCTCGGAAGGAAGATGGGGCAATCTACTTCTGTAGTGATACTGCCTCGGAAACCCAAGGAGGGGTCACTATGAGTCGGGTCCGACTTGATGGCACATAACAACAACAACAACAACATCACTACGGAAGTAGATTGCCTCATCTTTCTTCCAAGGAGTAGCTGGTAGGTTTGAACCGCCAGCCTTCTGGTTAGCAGTCAAGTACCTTAGGCACTATGCTACCAGAGCTCTTGGGCTAGTGACAGAGAAAATATGGGGAAAATATGGCACTCCTTTAGGTGCTGTGTAGTCAGTTTCAATTCATAGTGACACTGTGTACAACAGAATGAAACACTGCCAGGTCTTGCATCCTCACAATCGCTGCCATTCTTGAGCCCATTGTTGCAGATACTGTGTCAATCCATCCTACTGAAGTTTTCCCCTTTTTCGCTGACCCTCTACTTTACCCAGGAGCTCTGGTGGCATTTGACTGCTAACCAGAAGGCTGGCAGCTCACTTCTCCAGAGACTGGCCCCTTCTGACCACATGACCAAAGTACGAGAGAATCAAGATTTTCTTATCAAGAATTGCCCCTGATTCTTTGGGACACGATGAAGGCTGAGCACTTTTTAAATGAAGAGTCATCAGACAAGCCTTCTCTTAAAGAGAAGAGACTAAAAGCAATTTCTGTGGGAATAGCCTGGATTGGTATATAAAACATTAAGCTAAAAGTCATCGTTGTCAGAAAGTTCTAAATCTGAGCCCAGGAGGAGAGTGTTGACTTGTAAAAGCTCTAAGTCTTTTCATGAGAATGTTATGTGGTCACTGAATAAAGTTGGCTGAAAAACAGCAATTAAGAGCACAGACTAAGGTCAGCAAGATCTGAGTTCAGTCTTGGCTCCTCTGCTCATTAACTACAATCTTGTTCAAGTTCCTTAGCCTTTCTTGAAGTCCATTTTCCTCATCTCAAATAATAGAAATAAAAAGAGGTCCTATTATCATGGCTCTGGTAGCATAGTGACTAAAGCACTTGACTGCTAACCAGAAGGCTGGTGGTTCAAACCCACCAGCCACTCCTCGGAAGGAAGATGGGGCAATCCTACTTCCATCGTGATACTGCCTCGGAAACCCAAGGAGGGGTCGCTATGAGTCGGGGCCGACTCGACGGCACATAACAACAACAACAACATCATCATGGCAGTATCCAGCAGGTCCTCACCAAAAAGCCCTACTGCTTCAATCCAACAGGCTATCTGTTCTGATTGATAGACGTCCCGTACTCAGTGGTTGTTGCTCAAGCCATGTTGTTGTTAGCTGCCATTGAGTCAGTACCCCACTCATGATGACCCCGTGCACAACAGAATAAAAGGCTGCCCAGTCCTCTGCCATTTCCATGACAGGCTGCAGAGAAGACTGCTGTGATCCATAGGGTTTTCACTGGCTGATTTTCAGAAGTACATCACCAAGCATTTCTTTCTAGTCTGCTTAGTCTGGAAGCTCTGGAAACCTGTTCAGCATCATAGTAACACAAAGCTTCCACTAACAGATGCGTGGCAGCTGTGCCTGATGTGTTTGGCCAAGAACTAAATGTGAGTCACCTACATGGAAAGCTAGAGTTCCACCACTGCACCATCAATGCCCCAAGCCATGCCAGTCATTAAGTATCTTGACTACCACTCTTCCCTAGTTTATAGGGTTGTTGTGAGGAATAAATAATGTGAGGAGAGTGCTTAGTCCAGTGTTTGGTAAGTGTCCAATAAATATTAACTATTGGTATTATAGTGGGGAGACACCTCAAAGACCACAAAAAAACATGAATTATATCGGGGGAAAAAAAAGACCTTAACATTCATTTTAGTCCAATCTCTCATCTGATTCTTGAGAGCTCCTCTTCATATTCTCACTGAATAGTCTTTGGCTTGTACTTGAACACCTCCAGTGACCAGGAACTCACTACCTGTCATGACAATCCACTCTGTGGTTATGTAGCTCTGACTAATAGAAAAGTTCCTTATATTGAAAAGGAGGACACAGAGAGGTGCACAAGAGGTACCAACAACAAAGACAAACACTTTTACATATACAATACTGCATTATCAGTGATAACAAGCATTAACCTACAGGTAAATAGATGGGTAGACAGGCTGAATGATCAGATATGCCTAGGCAAAAGGGAATATACCATGAACATATATAAGGTTGGCAGACAATATTTGTACATATATATTTGTATATGCTGTAAGAATCATATAAATAGAACTGTGGGCAAAGTTATGATACCTTATTAGGCACAGTCAACCATCTTGATGGGGCAAGTTGTTGGACCTGTGGGCTCAGGACCATGGTCACAGGGGACATCAAGCTCAATTGGCATAACATACTACACAAAAACTTTGTTCTACATCCTACTTTGGTGAGTAGCAACTGGGATCTTAAAAGCTTGCAAGCGACCATCTATACATAATAGTTGGTGTCCCTTTTTCTGAAGCAAAGAAGAATGAAGAAAACCAAAGACTCATGGAAACAATTAGTTCAAGGGACTAGTGGACCATTTGAACTTCAGCCTATATGATCACGAAGCCAGAAGAACTAGATGGTGCCCGGCTACCACTATCAATCACTCAGAAAGGGATCAGTACAGGAGATCCTGGATAGAGTGGGAGAACAATGTGGAACAAATTTTATGATTTTCATAAAAGAAAAAAAAACAGGCTTACTGGTCTGATAGAGCCTGGTGAAATCCCCAAAACCATGGCTCCTGGTTAGCTTTCAGGCATGGAATTGAACTCAAAGCTTCCAGACAAACAATAGACAGGCATATAGGGCAGACAATTACACCAGGTAGATACACTCCTTAGAATGATGAGTCACAGAACAAAAGGGCAATATTTTCACAGGGAGATAGCTCAAGGGGCGGGAATGCATAGGTAACTACAGGGAGAAAGTGGGAAGCAAGCTGTTAACTTGTAGGGACTGCAGTCAATGTCATGAAACAAAATGTGTATGGATCGCTGTGTGGAAAAATAAATTTTCTCTGTAAACTGTCAACAAAATCACAATAAAAAAAAAAAAAAAAGTTATTCCTTATATACAGCCAAAACCTGTTTCTCCCATTTGGTGCAAACATCTTTTCTAGGACCTTCTGCCATATGACAAAAGTCCAATCTCTTGGCTTTTGACAGCCTTAGGCCTTCAAATACTTGCAGTTATTGAACCAAAGGATGATTTCTCTCTTATATCACACATCCACTATGTATCTACAGGGCACCTCTATTTATTGTAGTCTCTCAGGATTCTAGGTTAAATAGCAGCCACCATCTTGAACATTACCATGGGAGAGAGAAATTTCTGGAGGTCTCTTATCAGGAAGTAAGTGCATCAGCCCAGAGGTGACACTTACCAGTTCCTCTCACAAGTCATTGGTCAGAACTAGTGACAACCAATCAACAGGGAGTCAGAAAATGTACGCCTACCATGTCCCTGGAAAGCCAGGCCAGAAATACCTGACAAATAGCACTGATGATTACCCTACCCATTCATGTAGCTTTCCATGCTGAGTCATGTGTCAGTCTTCTCAAAGCCAATATTCTTTGTGATTTACAATGTCATGCATAATCTGGCCCCCACTAATTTTCTGACCTCCTCATCCAACATCTGCTACTTCACTCATTTGGCTCCAGCCACTCTGTGAATCAACCTCACCAGTACTACTTCTGCCTAGGAGCTTTACATTTGCTGTGCCCTGTAACTGCGATTTGCTTCTTCAGCCATCTGCTTGGCTCCCTACCTCAGAAGTAACCTTATCAGAGAGTCACTACTTCCTTGACCATGGGCTGTAAAATATCACATGATCCTCTTCCCTGCTAAGTCCTCTTTCTCTTTATTATCTTCTTGCATTTTTCTCCACAGCCAGTTATCACTTCCTGATGCGCACACACTAATGTATATTGTTGTTGTTGTTGTTGTTATGTGCCATCAAGTCGGCCCCGACTCATAGCGACCCCTCCTTGGGTTTCCGAGGCAGTATCACTACGGAAGTAGGATTGCCCAACCTTCCTTCCGAGGAGTGGCTGGTGGGTTTGAACCGCCAGCCTTCTGGTTAGCAGTCAAGCGTTTTAGCCACTATGCTACCAGAGCTGTGTTAAATATCATATGAATGTGTTGCATAATATATTTGATATAATTCTTTTTGATTCTTTATATTGTCATAAATACTTGAATGTAACCTTTATGAATAAAAGCAGTGGGATATAGTAGAACTCAATAAGAATCTTTCAAATAAATGAATGATAAATGAATGAATGAATGTACCCTGTGAGTCTTCATTTTCTGGATCAAAATGCTCAATTCCCACCTCTCATGTGACAGAATTTTGAGCCCTTTCAATTCAACATTCTAGCCATCAAGAAGTGAACAATGAACAATGCACTGCAGAAACTCTTGGCTATCCTTTATTCTATATTTCAGTTAATAAAATCTGAGATTAATTACGACTTTGGAGGTAATAAAAATCACACTATTGACTGACTTATATTAAGTTTAATAATTGACTAAAATCTTAAATGTATTTTCAAACTTAAATTTGCACCTTTCCTCCTCTATTTAATTTTGTAGTTGTTGTTTGCACTTAAGTGTAGGATCCAGCATTTTTTCTTCTTAATTCTTCTGTTATTTGTCTTTGTTTTCATTTATAATATCCTTAACATTTTCACTTACTCATTGAGTGTCTACTATGTGTAAAAATCTGTGTTAAATGTTATGGGGTGTTAAATACTAATTATTTTGCAATTCCTAAAAAAAAAAAAAAAAAAAAGTTTTTCAGCAATATCAATTTGGATTAGATAGAAAAACTTTAGTGAAAGAGAGAGCTAAGTCCCCTTTTTGTGTAAATGATAGCAGAGCCATTCCTATGAAAGGTTGCAATGACAGAAGGTCAGAGACAGTAATTCAAGGATGCAAATGCCCAGTACACTTGTAAATGGGACAGCAGTCAGAGCCCTATATTGTGGTCAACTCATGGCAAATGCATGTGATAACCAAGAGTCAGAACTGACTTGACAGCAACTGGACTTGGGCATTAGGGATTTAGATGAGGGGACAGGAGGGAAAAGATAAGAGAAGAATGTTTCATGGAAGAGGTGACAATGGATCTGATTCTAGCAAAAATTTCTAATCTCCGTATTTCTAGAAATATCCTAGAATGTACACAGTTTCCATTGGAGACAAGAGAAAATCGATCCATCCTTTTTGAGAAGGGCACTGGAGCATAGCATTTAAGAACACAGTTTTCTCAAGCATGTGACATCAAGAGGGCAGCTTTTGCCCAGGGATAGAGCTGGGAAAGCAGGAGGGGATAGGAAGGAAAGATGAAGGGAAGGAGTAAGTGCAGGGAGGAAGTTGGATGAATGCTGGTACAATGTGGGGATTGCACTAGATGTCACAAAACAGAATGTGTATGGAAGTATGGATTGTTGGATGGAAAACCAATTTTCTCTGTAAACTTTCACCCAAATCACACACACACACAAAAAAGAGCATGGCTTTGGAGTCGGGTAGTTCTAAATTCAAATCCTAACCCCTGTAGGCAGAATTTCCTTAGTTATGTGATGGAAATAATCATAATGTCCCATCACGGGGTTGCCCTGGGGATCACATAAAATCACACGTGAGGTGCACAGCCAGCCCTTGTACACAGTCCATATTCAGTAAATATTACCTGTCATTTGTTATCTTCTTAGATCTCATAGTCTCTCTCATTCAATTCCTTCATCCTTAATCTTCTTAGTTACTCCAATACTACCTTCAGAACCAAAGTTTGTAAGCTTCTTTTCTCTTTTACATAAGGAATTAAATAAGAATATAATTTCTGTAAAACTGATTTACATTATCGTGAATTTATTATACTCTGTGGTTCTTAGTGACTTGATAACCAGCAGAGGAGCTAATTCATTATTTTAGCAATTTAAACAGGACCTTGGAAGAAAGACACCCTGTGGTCACAGAACACTGGGACTATACTACTGAGAAGATTAAAAGAAAGTTCGGCTCATGCAGATGCAGATAATCACAAATGTACCCAAGGATTAACATCCACAATTCCCTGGAACTATATTATCTGCCTGGTTGGTTATTCTAAGGTCAACCTGTATTGAATAGATGAACTCAGAGGAATTTATGAATAAGTTATTTTGAAGTGGCTGGTGGGAATCCCTTCATAATAAATATTTGGAGGAATGTGACAGTACAACTAAGGCTTCATGGTCCCATTCATCCTAATTCTCACCCAGAAGTGAAGAGAAGCTCTGAGTTCTCCTCAGAGGAAGACCTATCCACCCTATCCACAGCACCCCCAGTAGAGTTGCATGTGTCTTTGCTGGAATCCTTTGCTCACTATGGGGCTGAGGCTTATGCATCTTACATAAGCCTTTTGGGGGGAAAATGGCCTCCTGCCAAAGCAGTGTCCATTTTCAGATTTCCATCCCCCAAGGGGTCAAAGCCTTGGGTTTTATGACCCTGGCAGTCATTTCTCTTCCCAATCTCCCCTCTTAAAATTCTTTCTGGTTGTTACTAGCTGCCAGCATGTCAGCTCTTACTCATGGCAACACCTGCACCATCTCCATGATTGGTTGCAGATCAGACCATTGTGATCTATAGTGTTTTCATTGGCTGATTTTTGGAAGTAGGCCACTAGGTCTTTCTTCCTAGTCTGTCTTAGTCCGAAAGCTCTGTGGCAACCTGTTCAGTATCACAGCAACAGGCAACCTCCACTGACAGCTGATGGCTGCACATGAGATGCATGGGTTGGGAATTAAACTTGGGTGTCCTGCATGGAAGGCAAGAATTATGCCACTGAAACACCACTGATTTTAGCTTGAAAATGCTTAGCTGTCTCTTTTTAGCTTTGTAGGATTGTGCAGAGCCCTGGTGTCAAGGCACAGGTCTCAGAGGCTTTCTTGTTCTTTAGTTTCTCTTGCAGATTCTCACAACTCCATGCTGTGTGCTGCAGGCAGATCTTGAACCCAGTGCTCTGGCTAAGAGGATGAGGGCCGATGGGGAAACCGTGGTCCTGAAGAATGTGCTCATTGGTGTCAACCTGATCCTTCTGGGCTCCATGATCAAACCCTCAGACTGTCAACTGGAAGTCACCACAGAAAGGGTCCAAAGACAGGCGGCAGAGGAGGAAGGCAGCGTTGCCAACTACAGCACATCCAGCAAAGAGCAGCCCATGGTCTTCAACCATGTGTACAACATTAACGTGCCTCTGGACAGCCTCTGCTCCTCAGGGCTGGAGGCCTCTGCTGAGCAGGAAGCGGGTGCAGAAGATGAGACTCTGGCTGAGTACACGGGCCAAACCTCAGACCACGAGAGCCAGGTCACCTTCACTCACAGAATCAACCTCCCCAAAAAGGCCTGCCCATGTGCCAGCTCAGCCCAGGTGCTGCAGGAGTTGCTGACCCGAATTGAGGTGCTGGAGAGAGAAGTGTCAGTGCTGCGGGACCAGTGCAACACCAACTGCTGCCAAGAAAGTGCTGCCACAGGTAGAGTCTAGGGGACTTGCAGTGGTCTCAGGAGGGAAAAGAGAGGGTTGAGGAGGGAGGGAGTGTGAATGAGAGGAAGCAATGCACCTGCAGAGAAATCTGGCATCTCTTCTCACACTCCACAAAAAAAAGTGCCCCAGTCTATAGTCTCTGTTAATGTCTCTAAGATCTAAATGTGGTCCTTCCCTGGGGATTCAATTCAGGGATTCTCGACACAGCTCAGCCAGTTTGAAATACATTAACCTGATTTGGGGGGGGATGAGTCAGGTAATGGTACATCAGTTCAGCAGAGCAACTTCTGTAGTGAGCAAGGAATTTGATGTCTGTCTTCATTCATCTTTGGTTTTCACAGGCTGCTGAATTGATATCTATCCATGTTAACCTGAGGGACTAGAGAATACAGGCGCTCTGTTCACTTAATCGCAGCCTTTCTGCCACCTGTGTAAATGATAGTCATTAAGGTCTCAGAGGGCTTGTCCCCATCTTTTCCAGCAAGATGGAAGATTTATCCCCTGGCCCCTCCACCCCTCTGCATGCACACAGACACACACATACACATGCACATGCACATGCACACACACACAGCTTATCCTGAAAAGCCTGAATGTTCAGGGAATTTTCCTCTAGCCTCACCCACCCCTTAACTAGTAACACTTATGAATTATTATTTTTACCTCTTTGAGAGAAGTGATTAAGTCTTCAGAGCCAGACTTCCTATGTTCAAATTCTGACTCTGCTACTTACTAACTTTGTGGACTAAGTACCTTCCTTTCCTCATGTACAGAATGGTGGTAGAACAGAACAGTTATTAAATACAAAAGGATCTATTCAGAAGAGAGCATGGCTTCTAGTTACACTGTATGAACAAAGCTATTATCAGTTGACCCACCATTGAGCAGAAATTGAGGCTGTCCCCTTTTGTGCCCTCAGTTTTTCTCACCGAAAAGGTATCTCAGACTCATTTAGTTCCATTCTTCACTAACCAGAGGAATTTTTTCTTTATTAACTTGGGTTCAAGCTTTCACTCCTGTAGGCTCCAATATCTCAAGGCAGGAAGCATGCAGGAGGTGTTGGGAATGAAACTTTAACAGAACTTTGGTGACCAGCATCTCCAAAGAGATATCAGACCCATTCATCCTGAGGCACCAAAATCATAGGAAGTTTTTGAGTAGTGAAATATTTCATGGATTTTTCTCGCCTTCTTCTTTCCCTCATAAGCAAGCCATAAATAAACAATCTGAGGAAGAGAGGAGAGAGTCCAGTCATTCAGTTTCTTGTTCTCCGGGAGAATTGTCAAGTCAGTTCACCTTTTCAATGGAGCTTGGAGAACAAGGGATGTCATAGATTTCCATGGACTGGAACATTTTGTTGCTCATGAAGCTAAGTGGCTTCTCTAAATGGGCTTTTTACCAGCCTCCCACCAAGCTCCTTGGCAAACATGACAAAAATCTACAGGGAAGAACTATATTAAGCAATATCCATGTGGTATCATTTCAGGCGAAGGGGGGCTGTGTGAAGTGGCAGAATTAAACAAGAATATAACTCACTTACCTTCATATCTCAGGGTCAAGTGCAAAGAAGGATGCTGAGCAGGTACTCAGTTTATATTTGTTTTAAAAGTTTGTTTGATTCATGCTTACTGAAAAACTCACTGCGATTGAGTCAATTCCAACTAATAGTGACCCTCATTGGCTTTCTGAGGCAGTAAATCTTTACAGAAGTAGATTGTCCCATCTGTAAATTAGCCACTGTAGCTATACTATGGTAAGGGCTAGGACAGAAATATGCATTGAATTCTAAAGGGTTGCCAGCCAACAGTAACTAAATGAGACTGAGGTTCCAGGAAGCCTTTGAAATGACCCTGGTCCTGAGTTTTGATGAATGAGTAGAGTTTGTTAGGTAGCAGAAAGGAGAGGGAGTAAGGTGGGTCTGTAACACAGGACCTTCTTCTGTGGAGCAGATTCTGTCAGTGCTCAGCCTACATCCCCTTGATCTCTTTCACTCCCACAGCCAATACTTGGGCAACTTTGCCAGAGGGTTGTTCTCTGGCTACTAGAAACATCTTACCTGCTGAAAAGAGAATGGAAGGGCATGGGAATTTACATTCCTCCAGGACAGACCTTAACCCATAAGGAGGTGTGGCCTGCATTATTTCTAGATCCCCCCAGCAAGACTGAACCCAAGTTACCCTCAGCAGAACTTTCCTGATAATGCACCCTGATTTGGACCTCTTCCCTTCCCAATCTTCTCCATTTCCTTTCCTACCAGTCCACTCCCACCACCACCACCACCTCCAGGATGCTTTCCAATAAGTCATTTTCACACAAATCCTCACCTGTCTACTTCTAGACACCTGGAAGGTGAGCTCCTGACCCGGGTCTCATTCATCTTTGTCCCAGTACTGTTCTAGGCACAGGCAAGCCATATTAGGCCATATTAGGTGAAAATACTTACTAAATTAAATATATACCAAACTTAATTCCCACAAAAACAAGTCTGATCAGAAAGCAAGGTCTCTGCCCAATGCTCTGCATGCACCATTGCACAGGAGATGTCCCTGCTGCCCTTTGACCTTCTCCTTGACCATTCCAGGACAACTGGACTATATCCCCCACTGCAGTGGCCATGGTAACTTTAGCCTCGAGTCCTGTGGCTGCATCTGCAATGAAGGCTGGTTTGGCAAGAACTGCTCGGAGCCCTACTGCCCCCTGGGCTGCTCTAGCCGGGGAGTGTGTGTGGATGGCCAGTGCATCTGTGACAGTGAATACAGTGGGGACGACTGCTCCGAGCTCCGCTGCCCAACAGACTGCAGCTCCCGGGGGCTCTGTGTGGACGGGGAGTGTGTCTGTGAAGAGGCCTACACAGGCGAGGACTGCAGTGAGCTGAGATGCCCTGGAGACTGCTCAGGGAAGGGGAGATGTGCCAATGGTACCTGCTTATGCCAGGAGGGCTACGTTGGTGAGGACTGCAGCCAGAGGCAGTGTCTGAATGCCTGCAGTGGCCGAGGACACTGCCAGGAGGGGCTCTGTTTCTGTGAAGAGGGTTACCAAGGCCCTGACTGCTCTGCAGGTAGGAAGGGGAACTCTCTGGGGTGTTTGGCAAGGGACGCCCAGCAAAGCAATTGGAGGTGGGAAGAAGGGTGGCAGGGAGGTTGATTTTAGGGAAAATAGTTCCCAATTGAGTTGTACTCATTTGCTTTCCAAGAGAGCTTATTTCATAAGCCAATCACTATATCAACAAGGCAACTTAAAGGTGAGGAAAGATAGGAATCAGAAAAAGTCAAGTTCATAAAGCACCGTAACAAAATCAATGGCTGTAATGATAACCTTCCACTCTGCTTGGGTAGTGGGGGAGAGGGAGAGTCAGGTCATGAGATCACCTTATGCAAGGCCTTTTTCTAACTCAGAGGGACTCTGAGAGCTCCATTTGCCCAAAATCACCTCCCTCGCCTATTGCTGCGTTCCAGCGACACCTCCTTTTACAATGCTTCTGTGTGTGATGGTGCATAGTCTGTGAGACACTCTGATTATCTTGGAGCTTACAGATTGCGAGGTGTTCTTAATTCATGAAATTATCTAGTGTGCCCACATGAAGAAAAGCATTTGTAAGCAAGGAATTAAATAAAAACAATAATAAAATATTAAAAGCATCAAGCACAATAAATACCTAATAATAATAGTAGGAGCTCTGGTAGCATAGTGCCTAAGGCACTTGACTGCTCACCAGAAGGCTGGTGGTTCAAACCCACCAGCCACTCCTCGGAAGGAAGGTTGGGCAATCCTACTTCGGTAGTGATACTGCCTCGGAAACCCAAGGAGGGGTCGCTATGAGTCGGGGCCGACTCGACGGCAAACAACAACAACAACAACAATAATAAAATAAAAGCATGAAGCAGCAACTCACATTCTAACAATCAGTACAGAATATCTGTTCTAACATCTTATTTTCAGATTATTATATAGCACATTGGAACCAACCCCACAGATAGTCTACACTGTGGTAAACTGATAGAAAGGTGATGTCTTAAAATGAAGATCCAGATCCAGCAGTGGGAAAAATACCAATATATCACTGATAATTTTTTCCAAAAAAACATATTATTTTCATCATTTCTTAACTGCTCATCCTCTTCTGACTAAATCAATGAGAATTGCTCATACATATGTCTGTGTTTTTAACAAAACACATTAAGCAATTGATCCTTTCCATTTAGGGCCCAATCTGTAATGATAGCTTCAGAATGACCATTGAGAAGCTTTAAAATTAAAAAATGACAACAAACAAAAACATGGATAGACCTTCTGGGTGGTCAATTACAGGAATTTTCTGATCAGTCTTCTGATATAGGTTGAAGAGAGACATAAGAGAGAACTCCTGGGAAGCCAATTTCACCAGTATTTTGTTCTTCAGAATCATCGATGGTTTCCACTTAAATGGCAGGCTATTCAAAGTCAAGGTTCCTGCACATGTGACTTCAACTTGAATTCTCCCAGAAGATCAATGGCAATAACAAAGAGAATAACAAGAAGAATGCATTGCTTAGGGGAAAAAAAGTTATATTCCTGAAGGTGTTTTTTTTTTTGTTTTTGTTTTTTTTTGGCCATATTCAATTATCTCACTGAGTTGAAATATCTTTCTAAAAATATAAGTAGTTATCATAGCCATTGTCCCAAAGGAAATAGACATGAAGCGTCATTATTTCTGAATCCCAAGTCAGTAGGCAGTTGTTGGAGAAGCCAGACTGAAGAATGCTCCTAGTTCCCACCCAGAGGATGAGATAGTCCAAAGAGACTCGATGAGGCCTCATCTGGGGGTGCTAGGGATCATTTGGGCCATCATTGTATTATGAGTATTTGAAAGCACACATGCTTCTTAATAAAGTTGATCATTATTGGACCAGACATACCTGTCATGTTCTTGACTTGCTTTTCTACAGAGGGGGGTCCATTTGCAAACAGAATCTTAATCTGATCTAGGGTCCAAACCAAATTGAAGATAAACCTTCATGGTCACCTCAGGGATGACCCAGCAGTTACTAATGTAACTACAACTGGGTCAAGCGCAAACAAGGAGCACATGTTTCCTCTGAAACGATACCTCTGTGCTGTCTGAAGAAGGCTGCTGTAGGTCCAGCAAAATTACTTTACAGGCTCCCAAAGTGTGTGAGGAAGGACAGTTGTGTAATCTCCATCTGTTTCTATAGCAACCCTGGAGCCACCAATCATTGCAGGAGGTCTGCTCTTAATGCCTGCCTTTTAAATCAAGTGCCACGGGTCTCTACCAGAGAAGAATCTAGGTCATTATCTAAAGTGCTACTTTGCTTGTTCTTTGTGAGAAGGCTGTAGGATAGGAAGCTATTCATCCACTGTTTGACATTTCTGGCTAGGTATACACACTATAGCTCCCCTTGCCTATATGATTGAGGAGAGGGGACAGAAATGGATAGAAAGGTGAAAATATGGGGGCCCACAAAATACCTCTTCATTGGTCATTCTTTTCTCTTTGGCAAGGCCATGAAAAATAGCTGCCCACTGTGAGGATTTAGTTCTGAAGTCCCCTAGGTGTCTAGAGCGTGAATGCAATTGAATAGTGTTGGCAAGGCCACTGTATTTGACTCCTAGCCTTGGTCTTTGTTCATAGTGGGCCATGGGACACAATGTCAACCAGTCTGCCTGTGTTCTTTCACATGTAAATAAATAGAACGAAAAATTCATGCATATGAGCATTTAAAATATGCCTTAGAAGTAAGTTACTCTGGGCTTCTCATTTTAAAAACTAAAAGAGCAGTAGTCCAGACAGACAGAGATTTTTCCCATTACCAGATATCTAATTAATGATAGGAGCTCTGGTAGCATAGTGCTTAAGGCACTTGACTGCTCACCAGAAGGCTGGCGGTTCAAACCCACCAGCCACTCCTCAGAAGGAAGGTTGGGCAATCCTACTTCCATAGTGATACTGCCTCGGAAACCCAAGGAGGGGTTGCTATGAATCGGGGCCGACTCGACGGCAAACAACAACAACAACAACAAATTAATGATGGAACAAGATGAGAACCCTGGTCTCCTACCAACTTCTAGCACACTTTAATCTTCTCTGGGATGCTAAGTAGAAAAGAATTGAATAATAAGAATGTCAAAGCCACACATATAAAACATTGACTTTTGATATGAAAGCTGAGCCCTGTCACATGATAAAAAATTAGGTGTTAGAGATGGAATAGAGAAGCACATTAAACCATTTGTCTGCATCTGCCCCATTGAAGGTGGTTAACGTGGGAGCTGGCCAGTGAGTTGGCCAGAACTCTTAGTGAATCAGCAGGATAAAAGAACTATTGGAGCAGGGTATTGAAACAATCCAGAAAGCTGTTCACTGGACTTCAGTCAGACTGTAGAGATTCATCACTGTCAGCCTTCTGACTCTGCCAGGCCTACAGCCAACCCAACCTTTGGCACCTGAAATCACTTGCTCTTTGGAGCAAAACATACCATAGAACTAATTCCAACAGTTTTCTCCACACAAGGGTAAAATTTGTATAATATCTAAAGAGTCAACGATGTGGCATCTTTGCAGATAAGCAAGTCTGCTTCTTCAAGCCACAATTCAGTCCATTTTATCATATCAGTCCGCTCTTTACCAATATCCCAAAGTTGGAACCCCAAAGAATGTAAGACTAAGAGTACTTTTGCACCCACTGTAAATGCATTGAATCAAGGCATATAGCTTTTTTATCATTTGATTCATAGTTCAATTTTATTTAGTAGTATAATAATTACTGTCACTCACTGTACGCTGTTAGCTACTGTTGAGTTGGGCCCCAACTCATGGTGACCCCATGCACAACAGAACAAAATGCTGCCAAATCAGACCCAGGTGTCCTGCATGGAAAGCAAGAATTCTACTACTGAACCACCAATGCCCATGCACACAATATACACAGCTACTGATACATTTAAGGGCAAGTGGTAATGGTCAACTCCATTGAGACATGGCTCACAAAAGCACTTCCACCGCGAATGACACCAGTCACTGCTTTCTCAATCAGAGGCAAAGACCATGTTTAGCACTAGGCTTGGTTCCCAAGCCATGTTGACATGACAAAAAAAAAAAAAAAATTCTGCACTTCTTTTGGTACTTCAAAATTCCAGAGTGTTCTGCTCATATCACCCTTCACTGCCATTATTGGCTTTATTTTGTGGAAGAAAGAACCAAAAAGGAATATACTGACCTACTTCAGATGCCCTGAGAGTTGTTACCAAACCAAATTCACTGCCACCGAGTTGATTTCAACTCATAGCAAGCCCCTTTGGGTTTCTTAGGTGGTAAATCCTTATGGAAGTAGATTGCCCAGTCTTTCTTCCATGGAGTGGCTGGTGGGTTTGAACCACCAACCTTCTGGTTAGCAGTCAAATTGCTTAGGCACTTGGAAGGGCCATTTCTGTCATTATAACAGCAGAAGTCCTACACAAGAAACTTGGAGTCAGTGTGTATAATTACTATAAGAAGGCACTAAAGAACTTTTTCCAAAGAGGTTTTTTTGCTTCAGGAAAAGCATCAGTCTGGAGATCACATCTTATAAGATAATCTGACTTATTCCCTAATAGAATTTAGTTTGGAGGACTGTTTGTAAATTAAATTAAACACCTGGCACAATCTGTAAACTGCTCTAGAAATTGAATGGAAAAGAACATCAAACTTAGAAGATTTGGGTTTGAGAGTCAGTTCTGCTATAACCCAACTCCCTGACTTTTGGCAAGTTCCTTTATCTGGGACTCAGTTTCCTCATTTGCAAAACTGGAATACTCGTATCTACCTGATCTATCACGTAAGATTACTTCAAAGATTTTTTTTTTTTTGATTCTAGTAAGATGGTATGTATGAACACATTTCTCTGAAAAGCTATGCAAATGTAAAGCAGTATTGTATTCTGGCTAAGAGGTTCTAGAATCATTCTGCCTGCGTTCAAGCCCTAGGTTCTATGTTTGTGGGATATATGACTCAGTTTCCTCATCTATAAAATAATAATAATAATAATACCTATCCCATGGTGCAAAGGATGAAATGAGATAATCCATGTAAGAGTGTTTAACATTGTGCCTGGTGTATAGTATGCGTTCAATATTATTATTCAAAATATCAGCATGTTCTGTATATATATAAAAAAAAAAACAACTCATTGCCCTTGAGTCAATCCCAACTCATAGCAACCTCTCCTTGGGTTTCTGAGATAGTATCTCTATGGAAATAGGTTTCACAGTCTTCCTTCTGAGGAGTGGCTGGTGGGTTTGAGCCACCAGCCCTCTGGTTAATAGTCAAATGCCTTAGGCACTACATCACTATATATATATATATATATATATACACACACACACACACACACACACACATTAGCTCTTTTCCCTTGGTCAAAGAGTCACTTTGTATACAATATACAATAATATTTCTTTATTTATAAATAAATAAATAAATATACAGGCTGCTCCAAAGGTTCTTAGTATAGTTCTAAGCTTTCATAATCTGAGAATTATAAATGATACCAACTTATAAAATTTGAAAATGTAACTATTGAAATTTTATTCATACTTATTTAATTTTGTAAAGTTAAAAAAAGGAAATTTTATGTTTTCTTTCAGTCAGAATTTGCCATCATTTGCAATCAGAGGAAGCACTGGTTTCTAGACTGTTATATACAATGAATAATTTGGGGCAAAATCAACCAAAATGTTAGCACACTAACATACATTCCTAATTTCTATTCCATGATCTTGGATCAAATTAAATGATTTCATTTCTGCCATTGCCATGGATTTGAAGGTGCATATGTGTGCACGACAGAGCCAGCAGGCACTTTCCAGTCACATGGTTTTGTGAAACTACCTCGCCTACCTTGTCCTACTTACCTGTAATGGTGAAAAGAGTGAAATTACCCAGAGGAGAAAACAATGGCAACTTTTTTAGTCAAAGCCTCCATTCCATATCAACTTATGCTAATTATTTATGACCATTCAAATATTGACCTAATCTTTTATTTAATCTGTTAGCAGGGCCAATTATAGAGACACTGGAATTAATTAGCCTCCTAATTGGTCTTAAAAGTTCAGTTATTTAAGGCACACATTGCTGCTAAAGGTAAGGGTTAAAATGAAAGGTTATTTCGATGAGGCTTAGTCTTTGGAAATTCTCTCAGTAGGTTTTGAGAAGTAGGACAAGAGAGAAAAGCAAAGCTTAATACAAACTAGTTGAAGACAAATTATATTTCTTTCAAAACTTAAACAGTCTCCTTTTAAAAAGGAAAATGCTATAATAAGAAGCTATTAAATGTTTTTATCCAGTTGTGGTAACTAGGACTTAGCGTTTTGGCTTCTTATATTTTGCAAGATAACTAACAAAACAAATCCCATTGCCATTGAATTGATTCCAAGGCAGCAATGTTATCAGACAGAGTAGAGCTGCCCCATAGACTTTCCAAAGCTGTAAACCCTTACAGAAGCAGATTGCCACATCTTTCTCCCACAGAGTGGCTGGTGGGTTTGAACCACCAACCTTTAGGTTAGCAGCCACTTTAACCATTGTGCTGTCAGAGCTTCAAAAAGATAACTTAGAATGACATTTTATTTCCACTTGCCAAATTAGATGATGGTTCCCAGAAGGACCTGGTGATGGTAACTTATTTAATTCCCAAAACTCTTGGCCAGAGGTGTGTTATTAAATATAAACAACCGGTTTTATAAAGAAGAAAAAATTGAAAGCTCTCATTTGTAGTATTTGCCAACCCAATTGTGTAAATACTTCCTCCATGGCCAATTTCATACTGCCAACATGACATCATTAAACATGGAGTTGGGGAGAGATGTATAATTATACGATTATATAGTCTTTCCATCACACAAATACAAGTAAATTACCTTAGTGAATAGATTATAGTAATGTATAGTGAAATAATTTGGAAGTGATGTGTTCTGAATATTTTGTTATTAATATAATTTACTAACTCATGAGTTTATATAATTTAATCTTTAATAATGGCTGTGTTTAACAGCCATCTTGCAAAATCTCTGAAACTTGAACATTCAGCTTTCACGAGCCTGTAGGAGTTGGCTCCAGCACACCACTGGCTATGGCCCATGGAGATAGGGGAAAGACGAGAACCTGCCCACAAAGGGAATCACTAATCTCTCAAGGCCACTGAAACCCAGAAGTAAGATATAGACATGACACGTGGGGTGAGATGTGTAGAAACAAAGTTGAGTCCAGGATAGGGAAGGCAATCCGCTGAGCTCATGCTATCTGTGTATTGCCTCCCGGTAGTTGCCCCTCCAGAGGACTTGCGAGTGGCTGGTATCAGCGACAGGTCCATTGAGCTGGAATGGGACGGGCCGATGGCAGTGACGGAATATGTGATCTCTTACCAGCCGATGACCCGGGGGGGCCTCCAGCTCCAGCAGCGCGTGCCTGGAGATTGGAGTGGTGTCACCATCACGGAGCTGGAGCCAGGTCTCACCTACAACATCAGCGTCTACACTGTCATTAGCAACATCCTCAGCCTTCCCATCACTGCCAAGGTGGCCACCCGTACGTACCATTTCCCCTTCCTGCTTCATTTTTCTTTTCCCCTACATGAGATCATGGGCATTCATGATAGCAGTGTCTTTTCTTAATTCTTCAAGGATGCCTGCAATATCACTACTTTTGAGGAGAAGGCCTTCAGATGTGACCCACTTAGGAAAGGGTATGTCATTAAAAAAGGAACTTCCTATTAACAGAGTTTCCAAATTCAGGCAGCTACCACAAATTGTAGAGCCAAAAGAACAAAAAGCGCTTTGATTATTGAGTCTTGTCATAAGCTAGACTCTGATTAGAAATCAAGTAAAGTATGACACATATCTGGATGTTCAGTCTAGTCAAATTTTCAAAACCAGGAGAGGTGAAACAGGACATATAATAAATAAGCAATGGTATGTTGCAGATTGTAAATGTATAGCAGAGTGGGGAGTGGGTTGGGAATCTTATTTAAAAGCCAGAAATGACAACATCCACTTCTCCTCAGAGAGAAGTAGCATAATTTCTTCATGGTCTTTTCTTTAGCAAAATATTTTGACAGCTCATTATTTAAAAAATAATTTATTTTATATTTGTTGTTGATGAGTTGGCAGTCCTTTTGACTATAAAAGTTGATGTTCCAGAGCATAGATTAGAAAGATTCAGTAGGAAAAGAGGAAATAAAAGGTGAGAGAGAGAAACAGAGAAACAGAAAGCAAACTAAACTGTTCTCCTGAAGAAAATGAACAGCTTTTTGTTTGTTTTCAACAGGGAAAAAAAAATCCTGTAAGTGTGAATTTATATATTATATAAGTGTATTTAAACAGAGAAAAATATGAAAAGTTCCATACTAATTATGACTACATCAAAGAGTGGAGAAAGAAAAAGATAGGAAATTACTGTTTTTTCTTTATACATTTCTGAATTCTTAAATTGTTACAATGAGCCTCTATGACTTTAGAATTTCAAACACCAGAAGGAGGATCTGCAAAGAAATTTAGGCCAGAGAAATTTCTAGTGGTGAGGACACCATTCTACACCCTCACACCCCAAACATACTGCTATATCTATCATGCACCCAAATATTTCTGTGTTTTGTGGGGAACCTTGGAGGACATCAAGGAAAAAGGGCTGGGAAGAGGGAAGAGAACTTCCACAGGAAGTGAGCTACCGCATGACACAGAGATTTAGCATCAGCAAGAAATTGGAACAAGGGGTGACCACAGAAACATGGCCTCTTAGAATTCATAAAGCTCCTGGGTTAGTAAATGGGAATTATCACCTAACATAGGATAAGGGATTTGAACTCATTTTACATAAGTAAGTCTCAAATGAAAAGACAATTGGGTTACAAATGCCGTGAGAGTTCAGAAAAGGGCTTGGTCACCACAGGCAGAACGGACTGTTGAAGCCTTCATGGGGGTCCAAGAGCTTGAATTGAGCTTTGTAGTACGCTCAGGATAGGGAGAGGCAGAGAGGAAAGGGTTAAGAAGCCATTGTGCCCCCTTGCTTTTCAGGTAACAAAAATCCTGTTATAATATTGGACTCCGCCTATGACTGTCTGTTCTTATGCCTATAATTATCTGTTTATGTTTCACTTTTTTTTTTTAGTTCCTCTGGTGCCAGAGGACTAGTTTTAAATATCTGCTAGGATTGTGTAGGGAGGCTTTTCCCACCTTGCTCTGGGGTGGGACACAACCTCTAGTGCTTGGCCTGACTCCCAGAATCTCCTCTGATCCACATTCACATGCAGTGATGAGGTTTCCCTGTCCCGTGGCATTTATTATGCCAATTCAGGGCATTCCCTCAGGCAAGCTCCCAGGTGACAAGGACAAAATCATGTAAACTCACCTGACATGTCTTCAAGAGGGTCCAGGATCAGCCCCATCTTTCAACCATGAAGCACCAGGAAACTTCCAAACAGGAAGGATGAGAATCTGTCAGTTTTCCAATAGAAATATCCCACCAGAGGCAAAGCTAAAACGGGAACAGGCTCCCTGGGGAACTGAGAAAAGTCATGCTATCATATCTCAGGGCTGGTAATTGAAACTCCATTAGGACAAGCATACTTCCACTTCACTAAACCTATGCATGTGTATGTGTATGTGTATGTGTACGTGTATGTGTACATGTATATGTACGTGTATGTGTATGTGTACGTGTGGTTGGGCATGGGGAAAAGGCTAGGGGAAGAAAGAAAGGGAGGTTAAGAGAACAGAATTAAAAGTAAGAACAGCAAGGCAAAGGTGAGTAAGAAAGAGAAGAACAGTGAATGCAAGAGGAGAGGAAGAAGTAGAGAAAAAAAAGAAGTAGATTGAGAGCAGAATTCCAAGCATCTGGCATTGTCTTCTGTATGTGGCTTTACTTTGCTTGCATACAGGACATTAAAAATTGAGATTATCCTAGGCTTGGTTTTCCAAAAGAAACAAAATACTCTTAACACACATCAGATAATCAAGAAAAGCATTACAGTCTTCATTCTGAAGCTGGCTTGTTCCACAGCCCTCTGTGCCCCTCTTTTCCTGTGTGTGGAATGGGACCACTGATATTGTCCATGATCTTGCCCCTGGGGAACCCTTCTAAGATAGAATATAAGTCCTTTGAAGGAAAGCATTCTACTAAATACCAAAATTCACCCCATCAGTAAGGAAATGAAAGTGTTGCTTTTAAATATTAATGTTTACCACTTCTGCAATAGAAAGTATTTAAAAATGATTTACTAGATTGTGTTTGTTAGGTTTGCTCATTTATTCCACCAACACTAAGCACCAAGGCCACAAGGCCAATCCTGCCCCAAACTCACTGTGTTCAGAGTAAGATTAAGGTTGCTCACCACTTGGCACCGCGGCCTTGGTACAGAGGGAGTTCACCAAGACAAAACACCAGGTGATGCTCTTTGCCCCTGCCAGGGACAGCCATAACATTGTCACCCATATTGCTGTGTTCCAGATCTCTCCACGCCTCAAGGGCTACAATTCAAGAGGATCACAGAAACCACCGTGGAGGTGCAATGGGAGCCATTTTCATTCCCCTTCGATGGGTGGGAGATCAGCTTCATTCCAAAGGTAACACCCACCTGCCAGACTGCTAAACAGTCTTCTTAGAGTGTTTATATCCTCAACTTAGAATTAGTAGCAGCAAGGAAGGTGTTATCTAATGACTCCCTCTACTCCATTAGGGAAGGAATCCTGGTGGTGCAACAGTTAAGTGCTTGGTTGCTAACCGATAGGTTGGTGGTTCAAACTCACCCAGCGGCTCCCCTAGAGAAAGACCTGGTGAACTGTTCTGCAAAAATCATAGCCTAGAAAACACTGTGGAACAGTTCTATTGTTACACGGGGTTGCTATGAGCAGAAAATCAACTCAATGACACCACCACCGATTCCATTAAGGATCCAAAATGGCATGTTGGGGGTGCCTGAGTTGTAGACTATCTCTTGCACAAAGAAACAGTGATGACTGGCTAATAAGAGTGGCCTCAAGCCTAGCACTCTGGTCTTGAATAGCAGGAAGATTCAGGAAGCAGTTGCCAGCTCCAGATCTCTGCTCAGAAAACTCTAGGGTTTGGTTAGCTGTGACTTTAGCAGACCCTCAAAAAGGTTGGAGCTTATCTTTAGGATATAAGGAAAGTCAAACTGAATTAGTCACATAGCCCAAACAGACTCATTCTGTTTACAGACAGTTGCCCCAAAAGTCTTCTCACATAGCTTCAATCTCTAAAGGTTTGAGACATAACACAAAGCACTTTGGCCTACCTGAATTTTTTCATAATGAATTTATAATTGAGCAAATTTCCCTTTAAACAAATAGTCAGCTTTGAGTTAAAAAGTATCCTAAGATTCTTTTCCACTCTTTAAAGGAGATATTAATTTGTTTTATTAATCCTAAAACTAACTTTTCCAAGTTACCAGAGGTTCCTGCCTAGTTCTAACTACCCTTAACCACTTACCTATATTCCCCCAAACTGTACAATTCATGAAGATATAAAGTTCAGTCATACTCCTTGCCTCTGTCTTCATTGTTCCATATCAAAGAGCTTTTTTTTCTTCAGTCATTTGTCAGAGTTAAGTCATTTTTAATGACAGATGACATGTTTTTGGTTAACAAGATTGTGATTTCACCATTCTTTTATTTCAAAATTCTTAGACCATGGAGAGCTACAAAAGATCTTGAAACTCACAAACCACAGCTTCTCATTTTACGTCTAGTTTAGTTTAGTTACAGAAACTAAAAGCTAGGGAACTTAAATGGCATCACACAGCTTAAAGTGAGAACCCAGGTTTTCACTTCCTAGTCCAGTATTCTGTTCACTAAAACAGGGATGGCCCACTCTCATGTGTATGTAGTCATGTCATGACAAGCTAAATACATGTAAACAGACATTCTATACAAACATTTTATAATGTGTTCTGTTGTTAGTTTTCATCGAGTTGATTCCGACTCATGGAGAACCCATGTGGGCAGGGTAGAACTATGAGATAGGGTTTTCCAAGCCTGTGACCTTTTGGAATAAGATTACCAGGCTTTTCTTCCAAGGAGCCTCTGTTGTTGTTATTAAGTACCATCCAGTCAATTCTGACTCATAGCGACCCTATGGACAATAGAATGAGACACTGCCCTGTCCCGCATCATCTTCATAATCCTTGCTATGCTTGAGCCCATTGTTGCAGACACTGTGTCACTCCATCTTATTAAGGGTCATCCCCTTTTTTGCGGATTCTCCACTTTACCAAGCATGATATCCTTCTCCAGAGACTGGTCCCTTCTGACAACATGACCAAAGTAGGTAAGACTAAATGTGGCCATTCTCACTTCTAAGAAGTGTTCCAGCTGCACTTCCTCCAGGATAGATTTGTTCAGGAGCCTCTGAGAGGGTTCAAACTGCTGACATTTTGGTTAGTAGTTGAACACTTAACCATTTGCACCATCCAGTGTCTCCCATATTTATCTTTGTTGAAGTGACCAATAAAGTACGACAGGCAACTGGATTTATAAACAGGGAAGAAAGAATCATGTCACTTACTACTTAGGCAGAAAAATATTATGCCAGGTTTGCCTGTTTTATATTCAATATGTAAAATTGAGTAAGAGATAGGTTGACCAGGTCAGGCCAAGGTCAAACACATGGACAAACATGGTAATAATGCTTGATCTATAGGTTGAGGCCACTGGGGAGATCTTATCAGACTTGTTTATATGAGTATGACTATCAGTTACATAGATGTTACATCCATGTCATGGATGACATGAACAGACATCAGAGAGCAAGGGAGAGAGGAATGCCAGTAAAAAGGCCCCTCATATCTCCGGCATTTCCAAGGACACCCATAAAAAACACTACCCTGGACCCAACATCATCAAGATGATCTATCTCATTTCCTTTTCTACCAATTCTTCTCCTTTCTCTATCCTTTATATTCCTTTTCCCCTGCTTCCATCTTCTTTTCTTTGTACTTCATAGTCAATGTGTCACTGAGCCCTAAATTATCGAGGTTAAGGGGAAACAAAATATTGACAGATTTGTACCCCAGGTAAGACTTTGAGAAACCCCAGATACAGCAAAGTAATAGCTCTGGCTCATAAAAACCTGGGAATGTCTTAGTTTAAAATATGTTGTTGCATGTGTATATAAAGATGTTTATACACATATACACACAACTCTGTCTTCTAAATAGCCAAGGGCATATTCATCAAGATAAATGCCAAAAAAAAAAAAAAAATCTGATGGATGTTAACCACAACCATTAAACATTTAATCTTTGGCAAAAGCCATTCTGCATCACCTCATGACTAATTTTTACTGGCAAACTCAATAAACTCAGGAGAAGCCAAAGAAATGTTCTTGAAAATTTGCTCTCCAGTTGCCAAATCTTCATACAGTGGTGGCAATCTTATTGCAATTGTTGGAAGTTGTCCCTGGCCCCAGACACTCAGCTGTCAGAATGGAAGAAACCGACCTGGTCCTATTTTTAATTCTCAAACCACAATCAGTATTCCACATCTTTATCTTTTTTTTATGAAGTTTCCTTCCCATTGATTTTCTCTTTTACTTTTTCTGCTTTTCCTTTCCTCCCCCCACCCCCCAGAACAATGAAGGAGGGGTGATTGCTCAGCTCCCCAGTGATGTTACATCCTTCAATCAGACGGGGCTGAAGCCTGGGGAGGAATACATTGTCAATGTGGTGGCTCTGAAAGAGCAAGCCCGGAGCCCCCCAACCTCGGCCAGCGTCTCCACTGGTGAGTGTCTTTAGCTCTTCTCCCTGTGGGTACCTTTTAGCTCACTCATGAAACAGAACTGCAGAATCTCCCAAGAAGTAGAGGGAAAGAGGTATTGGGATGTCTCTCAGAGCTGAGAATGCTTTTGGTACTCTGAAGATAGAGCTACTCTACCAGAAACTTAGCTAAGCACCTTCCCTACTGCTCATCCTTGCAAGCACAGAAATCTAGGAGCACCTCCTCCAGTGAAATTCATCTGATCTTACTGTTTCAGAGGCCTCATTTGTCAGTTCCTACTGTTAAGAGCTTTGGAACCAAAAAGAGTTGACTCATTGCTTGAGAAAAGCCACTTAAACCTTCCCAAGCTTCAAATGAGGAACAATAACAAGGGACAATAATAACTCCTTCATTGAGTTGACATAAGGATACATGTGATCAACACTATATTGATGAGAGCCAGTACTCAATACTTGGTAACTGCCCATATATCCAGAGAACACATTTGTAAGTGAAAGCAGTAGGAACCAAATAATTCAAAGCCAGTGAGTGCAGGTTTGGCCAATGTTCAGGGTGATAATTTAAGATGATCACTGTTTCATCCCTACAATTCATCTCATTCATGATCATTGTATTTCCAGGTTTGATTTTTATTTTATTATTTCCTTATCTAACAAAGGAAGTTCAGTTTCAATACTGGAAATGATGATTGTAATGCATGTGTATGTGCCCTCACCAAGAATTTTTCAAAAGTTATAAATGGCATCTGTTATCATTCTTGATCACCATTTTATTGAAGTGATAACTGAGACTCAGTGGCTAAGCAACTTTCCACATCAGTAACAGAAGCTGAGATAGGTGCATATTGGTATGGCTTTATTTTTCATAAACAGAAATTGACAACCAAGGAAGCCTGTTTTGAGTCCAGGAAAGCTGAGGTGGCCAGAAAAGGAAGCCACACTATGTAGTGGGACCATGTTTCTGGATTAGTGGTTCCTGCTTTGCCACTTGGATCCAAACTAAACAGAATCAGGTGCTGAGGCTTATGCTTAGTGTAGAAAACATTGGTTGAAAACTATTGTGGCATTGGTATATGTTCCATTAGAATTCTGTGGTTCATCTAATCAAGGCAGGTCCACTTTCATGTGTTTTATATTTTTTATAGACATTAAAGATTTTGTTATTTAAAAAGAAAAGTTTTACCGAAAAGCAAAGAAAGCTTGAAAGTCACTGTTTTAATCCAATTTTTTTTTTTTTTTTAGAAGAAATCCTAGTAGCCATGAAACCTCAAGTGTTTTACAGGAATCTTTACAGATGTCAATGGCCTAAGTTTTTCCATAGACTCTGCCCTTCCCCCCACCAAGGTTATTCTTGAACTTGAAGAGTTGGCATTTGCTAATATTGTTGATTCCTCTCTTTTGACATGTAATGGTTTCTCCAATGACTGGAGCTCCAAGTCATTTCTGTGATTTGATACTAAGAAGTCATGAGTAGAAGAAAATTTGCTGGAAGAAGACAGTTCATGAGAGGGCACAGAAGAACATTGCAGTTATATATGGTTTTCTTCCAAAGTATTAGTAGTCCAATCCTGCTTTAGTCTTATACACAAACCACATTTTAATGAAATTTGCAGTATTTTTCAGCCTGGAAATTCCTTTAGATTAAAAGTCTCAGATCTAGAAATTTGCGGTAAGCTTGGGCAGAATTTTTTCCCATTAAGAAAAAAAAATTATAGTTAAAAGTTTGGCCTTGTGTGCAGTCATGAAGAAATGGAAAGAAAAACATTTATTCCAGTTTATTTTCTGAGTAGGACTTGTGTTTGTTTAGAAATTAGGGCCTAAGTTGATGCCTCCTTGTCTGGAATACGACATCACTACTAAGTGGCCAACCAAAGGGCAAGATCCAGGGGTGGCTACAGAAAAGATGGCTGGCTCCCAACCTCATCTGCTGTTTTTAGGAAATGATTGTCTAATTACTTCCTTCTGCTAAGGTCTGACCTACACCAAGTCCCTGCCCCCTGCAAAGCTCTGAACCCTCATCAGGCACTCAGACTGGTTTCTTCCAGGCAGACCATTTTGTGAATGCAAATTACAAGACCTCCTGCAGCTAGAGCCCTCTGTGCTACATAATCACATTCTAATATGGTCAATCCATTATGATTAGTGTTCTTTGAATTTACAGTTAAAGGACAAAAGCCTTATTTGGGCATTTGCGTTTGGGTGACAATTTTTATTTCTTCAAAAACTCTGGTGGTGGTGGTGGTGGTGGTGGTGGTTGCTGGCGAGTTGGACCCAACTCATAGCGACCCCTCCTTGGGTTTCTGAGGCAGTATCACTACGGAGGTAGATTGCCCAATCTTCCTTCTAAGGAGTGGCTGGTGGGTTTGAACCACCAGCCTTCTGGTTAGCAGTCAAGTGCCTTATGCACTACGCTACCAGAGCTCCCTAGTACATTGAAATGCTTCCCCCTTTTTTCTCATGAAAGTACAAGATCATCTCTTCTTTCATTTACTTAACACTCTTTTTATTGAGTGTGTGCCAGGTATCATTCAAATACAGCAGCTTGGAGGCCATTTCCCCCATTTCATATTTCAATTAAATTAAGCCAGAAAGGCTAAGTTATCTAAAACCACTAAATGCAGCATGCTGAAAAGACAGAGAGCATAGATGTGTTCTGTTCAATCACATTCCCACTGCCATCAAGTGAATTTTAACTCATAGCAACCCTATAGGACAAAGTAGAATTGCCACATAGGGTTTCCAAGGCTCTAAATCTTTATGGGGCATAGACTGCCTCATCTTTCTCCTGCAGAGTGGCTGGTGAGTTCAAACCACTGATCTTTTGGTTAGCAGCTGAATGCTTTAACCACTATGCAATCACATTACTGACTGAAATATGAAAAATAGGACTTCATTTTAATTCCAACCTAGGTGGTACCAAAATGGTCTGGTGATTTTCATTTTGGCTGGTGCTAGACCAAAATCCTAAGTTGCTTAAGACAGAATAGGACCAGGCTAGACCCAGAAAGAGGGAGTGACTAAGGACAGGCCCAATTCTGAAAGTTTGAGAGGCTTAATGTCAAACAGTCTCAGGTCTATAAGAGGTGTAAGAGTTAGAGGTGGTCCGGATGATAGCTTGCTTTTCAAAGAATCATGCCTTAGTCAAGACTTTGTGGAAGGAAGAGAAACTTATTTGGACTAGCTGAAAGAAAAGAGAGAAGTTATTGGAAGGACATAGAGTATCTCAGAGAACCTCAAGGCTACATGTGCATCTGGGCCTCATGAAAGACTTGAACAAGAAAATGGAAAGTCAGGAATTTAGTTAACCTTTATATCTTTCTAGAGACACCACATGGTCACTCATTTCTGCTTCTATCTATACATCTGCTCCATTCTTTTCTTCCTTTCTCTATCTCATTCTCTCTCTCTCTCTCTCTCTCTCTCTCTCTCTCTGTCTCTCTCTCCCCAGACCAGACAGACATTTTCTGTTTCTATATGAATATGGTAGAAAATTGTCACCCCAGGGCTGGCTCCACATGATCCAATAAAAACTAACCGAAGAATCAGAGATTCTGATTCCAAATCCAGGAATTCATGAAGAATATTAACATTAGTTTTGATCAGCTCCAACCAGAGGGGTGTATCACATAAAAATGAAAATACAGAGGCTGGACCTACTATTTTATCCATTTATGGGTAATTCTCAAAGAAGGGCTTGTGAGCCAAGTAGTCATCCTATGAGGGGTTGAGAATACCATTTTCTGTTCTCCTCACTAAGCCCTTCCATTTTCTATTTCCTTTCTATATTTTCTCACCCTTCCCCAACCCCAGGAAGCTCTGGTGGCATAATGCTTAAGACATTTGACTGCTAACCAGAAGGCTGGCAGTTCAAACTCACCAGCCACTCAGAAGGAAGATTGGGCAATCTACTTCTGTAGATACTGCCTCGGAAATCCAAGGAGGGGTCACTATGAGTTAGATTCACTCGACAGCAGTGAGTTTGGTTTGGTTTCCCCAACCCTAACATCTGATTCAATATGATTAGGACCCTAAGTGAGTCCTGGAACCATGGCTTTCTAGGTCCTATAAGAAATCACCCAACTTTTCTAGGGGATTATCTTTCCAATATAGTGTGCCTTTCAGCTACACAGTGCCACAAATTATGTTTATGGATTAGTGAATCTTTTTTTCCCTCTTAGATCCAAACTAAACAGCATCAGGTGCTGAGAATTATGCTCAGTGTAGAAAACAGTGGTTTAAAATCATTGTGGCTTTGCTTCATGTTCCATTAGAGCCCTAGGGTTCCATAGCAATACCTCAAGGCAAGGATCAGGTGGAGACCCATACCTCAATTACTCTCTCCCACATCCATGTAAACATCCTCCAACCAAGGCAACTCCACTTTCATCAATTTTATATTCTGAATAGCAATTTAAGATTTTGTTATCATTTCTATAAAGTGCCCAGAGGCCAGGGCTTATGAGGGACATGTGCTAGAAAACCTTGAGGGCCTATGGGCAACTACAGTTCCCTCAAGCTCAGGAATATGATGAAAATGTACCCCCCCCCCAAAAAAAAAAAAAGTATGACTTACAAAAGGCTGTTCTAAAACTGAGATCTTTTTTATTCAAAGGTCCAGGTTTCCCCAGGAGATGTGTTTCATGTCCACAAATACAAATGTCTGTTGAGTTTCAGTACAGTCTTAGCATCTGGGTTTACTGGGGAGCTAGTATAGCTGAGTAGTGTCATCGTCTGGATAGTCATGATGACCTCAGCAGCCAAGTTGAAAGTCTAAATGTCTAAACAGGGCTGGTTATTTCTTAGATCTTTCCTCAGTTCTCAAAGAAAGTGATAGCTAGGCAACAGGGTATATACCAGCAGCTCAGTATTCAGTTCTCTGTCCCATTACCTTCAGGCAAAAGCAGTGCTCAGGCTCTCAAACCAGTCAGTGACCTGTTGTTGTTGTTGTGGTTATGTGCTGTCGAGTTGTACCTGACTCATAGCGACCCCTCCTTGGGTTTCCAAGGCAGTATCACTATAGAAATAGATTTCCCCATCTTCTTTCCAAGGAATGGCTGGTGGGTTTGAACCACCAGCCTTCTGGTTAGCAGTCAAGTTACACACTACGCTACCAGAGCTCCCAATAAGTGACCTATCCTTCTCTAAACCATGAAATTCCAACACTTGAAAACCATAGCTTGGTGGAAGGGGAATTAGACCAAGATTCAGGGGAACTGAGTTTCAGTCAGAGTCCCTGGGTGATACAAGTGGTTAACATGCTTGGTTGCTAATCAAAATACTAGAGGTTTGAGTCCACCTAGTGATGCCTCAGAAGAAAAACCTGGCTATTTACTTCAAAATAAATAAATAAATAACCATTAAAAACCCTATGGAACACAGTTCTACTCTGACACACATGGCATCATAAGTCAGAGATGAATCTATGGCCATTGGTGGTTTGGAGTTTCCGTGTCAGTTCCCCTATTGTCAAACTGTGTTCTCAGGAAAGATATTTATTCTCACTGTGCTTCCTTTTCCCCATCTATAAAATGGTAAAAGAATTCCCATCCTCTTTTTGATTGTCCAAGTGAATGTAAGGAGAAAAGGAAAAAGCTGATGTTGAATGCTTATTTCTCAAGCTTTTGTTCTGTTTGATTCTTCTCATTCAGTGATTGATGGGCCTACACAGATCCTGGTTCGAGATGTGTCTGACACTGTAGCTTTTGTGGAGTGGACCCCACCTCGAGCCAAAGTCGATTTCATTCTCTTAAAATATGGCTTAGTTGGTGGAGAAGGTGGGAAGACTACCTTCCGGCTGCAACCACCTTTGAGCCAATATTCAGTGCAAGCCCTAAGGCCTGGCTCATGCTACGAGGTATCAGTCAGTGCAGTCCGAGGGACCAATGAGAGTGATCCCATGAGCACCCAGTTTACAACAGGTAAGTCTGTGGTGGGGGAGAAGCATGGAGCAGAGAGGGTGTGGAGTCAGCTGGTGATAGCATCATGACAAGGGGAGAATTAAAGGAGTGACATGATGTGTATGTGAACATAAATGTTGTTACAGATGCTGCAACAAGGAAGTGAGAGGTTTTAGGACCTCCTGACAGTATTGAGGAAAAAGCAGTGCACCAGTAGAGAGGAGCACAGGGTTCTAGCCTTGCCTTGGCCACCAGCTAGCTCTGTGACCTGGTATAAATCCCTTCCCCTTGGAATCTCAAGTTTCTCATTTGTAAAATGAAGTTTGTCCTGAAGACATTTAGCATTCATGTTGCTGATACAAATGGCAATTCTGTGAGAGTTCGGAAGAGTGTCCTCTTCCCCAAGACACTTTAATGCTACTTGCTAGAAATCATTATAATAATTACATAACCCTATAATAACTACAATACCATGATAATGGCATTATCATGTTGTGCAAACCACAGCCACAATCAGACCCTCCATCTGAGTTTGTGGTTCATACTCCCACTTGAAAACACTAGCAATTAGGCTCAATTTGAGGCCTGGATTCCTAAAGACAGTCAGTTGAATAAGGCCCATGTCTATACCTCCTGCCTTGCTCTCATGATCACCCCTCTTCTCTTCCCAAGGCTGTTGGAACCTTTAAAGAGCTTCACCACCAGTCTGGAAAGGCTAGACCTCAGGATGACTTGCTCCCTGGCCCTCATAGAACCCATCAGGCTGGTCAGCAGTTGGCTAAGGATGATGGAGACCATCCAAAGGACTGAAAATGGAACTAAATTCTGCCCATTTCTCTTCCCTTCTCCTCCTTCACTTTGCCAACAAATGCTCCAAATGAGCATAAGAAGGGAACTCGTGAAATATGCCTGCTTAGTTTATTCCAAGCTCATTCTTTCCTTCTGCAATCCCTACACATGGCTTGCTCAGGATGGTGTTATCTCATGCAGACTATGAGTCTTACATTCTTTCCTTAATTTCAAGATAGCTTTTGTTTGAAAAGTAGTTTCTTTGTGTTTTGCTCAGATAAAGAGTTTGAAGAAGCAAAAAAGGAGAAGACAGCTCTCTAGCAGCCTGATGAAAAGCAAATTCTTGACGTTTAAGACAACAAGATGGAAGCAGGATTGGCTGGTGGCCCAGGAAAATTCTAATCAAGACAATTACATTCTGCCTCCTACGTCTCCCCCTGAGTTTCAGTTCACTGCTGCATGATTCTCTGTTTCCGGTTGCCTTGCAGATTGGCAGCTGTCAGGCAGCTGCCTTCTCAGGCCAGCCTCTACCTGTACCACAGCCTCACTCCTGTCTGCTCAAGGGAGGGTGGGGAGAGCTGTGAATGGTCTTGCAGACAAACTCTTAAGTCTGGGGTTGGCAGGTGTCAGTTGATGATGAGAGTGTGCCCAGACCCTCACGGTAGGGTCCTCAGTCATTTCAGAACTCTGCTTAAATTCAAATTAGCCAAAGTGCTTTTCCAGGTGATGGTTTCGACACTAGGAGTTCACTAATTGCACAGGCAATTAAAACAGAGATTTGCTTCCTGCCTGGTGAGCGAGCAATTTGCCTGCATCTTAGAGTTGCTCTGGAAAAGAAAAGAGCCTTGATCAGAGAATGCACAGACACAGTTGGAGAGAAGCCAACCCAAGGATCATGGAAGGCCAGTCTCCAAATTCCCATCCTGCTACCAGCTACTTTGGTTTCTGTTACTCTTGAGGGAGTTGGGAATGGAAGAAAGGGAACTCCTGAAACAGTTTCCCCATAGAAGGCCTTCTCTTTAAGTCCATCCCATTGGGGAGCAGGATTCAGCCAACCAGCCATTGGTGCTTTAACCTGAATGCCCAAGACCTCCCTTTAATGCTCAGATCACAACAGTACAAGCCGCTACCTGCTTAGCAGTAATTTCATTCCCCAATCATCTCTAGGATTCTCCAAAGACAGAGACTCAACTCGGATGGCCTTTCCCACTCTAGGCAAGATTCTGACCTCAGACAGTAGAGTCGGGGCTTCCTGCCTTTGTAAGACCACCTTCTTTCAGTCAAATATATTCCTTTCCCTGCTACATGCACCCTGTGGTAGTTAAGGTTGTGTGTCGATTTGGCTGGGCCTGGTTGAGTGGCTGGGAAGCTGGTGGTAGTTATTCCCCATGATGAGACTGCCAATCAATTCCATGGTGGGATCTACCACAAGCAGCTGAGTAGCTGCTTTAGGGATGTGGTCTGCTTCCTGTACATAAGAAGCAGCTTCAGGAATGATCTCTAGCTGATGGCAAGCTTGAACCCTACATGTAGCTGAGTCATTGTTCAGCAGCCTGCCATGTTGCCCTGCTGATCTTGGGACATCTTCAAGACTTGAATCAATGGCTTGCCATGTGGATTGGTACTATCTGGACTGTGCCATTTTATTTGTTGACCTTGGGCTTGTTAGCTCAGCAGCAGCAGCTGCCTGAGTGAAGAAAAGCCTCTAGCTTCAGTGGGCTGGGAGCAAAAGGCAGAGCTGAAGCCCAAGGTTGAGGGGCTTTTTTCACCCAGCCCCTAGAGCCTGGCACTTTGAACTCAGACTTCTAGCCTCCAAAACTGTAAGAGAATAAACTCCTGTTTGTTCAAGCCATCCTATTTGTGATATTCCTGTCAGAGTGTCACTAGGTAACCAAAACACACCCCAAGCACCATGAAAGCTCTACAGCTAAGATACTCAATAAAACTTTTCTAAATGTTTTAAGATAGCCAACTAAATAGAAAATGGACGATATTCATTCAGTCACTTAGCATATGTTTATTCAACACCTACTAGGTGCTCCCACCACTCATCTGTCAGTTTGTCGTGCTGTGGTAGCTTGTGTGTTGTGATGTGGAAGCTATGCCACAAGTATTTCAATACTAGCAGGGTCACCCATGGTGAACAGGTTTCAGCACAGATTCTAGACTAAGACAGACTAGGAAGAAGCGCATAGCTAAGGTAACTTCTGAAAAAAATTGGCCACTGAAAACCTTATGAATAACAGTGAAGCATTGTCTGATATAGTGCTGGAAAATGAGCCCCTCAGGTTAGAAGGCATTTATAGTATGATTGGGGAAGAGCTACCTCCTCAAAGTAAAGATGACCTAATGACATGGAAGGAGTAAAGCTTTTGAGACCTTCATTTGCTCATGTGATACAACTCAAAATGAGAAGAACAGCTGCAAACATCCATTAATAATCAGAATGTGGAATGTACAAAGTATAAATCTGGGAAAATTAGAAGTTGTAAGAAATGAAATAGAACACATAAAGATTGATATCCCAGGAATCAATGAGCTGAAATGTACTGGTAACAGCTGTTTTGAACTGGACAATCATATAGTCTATTATACTGGGAAGGACAAATTGAAGAGCAATGCCATTGCATTCATTGTTAAAAAGAGCATTTCAGGATCTATCCTGAAGTATAGTGTAGTCAGTGATAGGATAATGTTCCCATGCTTATCGGAAGGAAGTTTGGGCAATCGACTTCCGTCATGATACCACCTCGAAAACCCAAGGAGGGGTCACTATGAGTTGGATTTGACTCGACGGCAGTGAGTTTTGTGAGTATACGGAAGACCAGTTGATATTACTATTATTCAAATTTACTCATCAACCCCTAAAGCCAAAGATGAAGAAATTGAAGATTTTTACCAATTTCTGCAGCCTGAAATTGATCAAACATGCAATCAAGATGCATTGATAATTACGGGTGATTGAATACAAAAGTTGGAAACCAAGAAGGATCAATAGTTAGAAAATATGGCCTTGGTGATAGAAACAACACTGGAGAGCACATAAAATATTTTGTAAGACCAATGACTTATTTATTACAAATAACTTTTTTCAGCAACACAGACACCAACTATATATGTGGACCTCAGCAAATGGAATACACAGGAATCAAAACAACTACCTCTGTGGAAAGAGGCAATGGAGAAGCTTGGTATCATAAGTCAGAATAAGGCCAGAGGCTGACTGTGGAACAGACCACCAATTGCTCTATGCAAGTTCAAGTTGAAGCTGAGGAAAATTAAAACAAGTCCATAAGAGCTAAAATATGACCTCAACTATAAAGGTTGGGCAATCCTACTTCTGTAGTGATACTGCCTCGGAAACCCAAGGAGGGGTCGCTATGAGTCGGGGGCTGACTCGACGGCACATAACAACAACAACAACAACATATACCACTTAAATCTACAGACCATCTCAAAAATAGATTCGATGCATTGAACACCAGTGACCAATGAGCAGATGAGTTGTAAGGTGACATCAAGGACATTATACATGAAGAAAGCAAAAAGTCATTACAAAGAAAAGACTAAAATGGATGTCAGAAGAGACTGAAACTTGAGCTTGAAAGGAGAGTAGCCAAAGTAAATGGAAGAAATGATGAACTGAAAGAGCTGAACAGAAGATTTCAAAGGGGAGCTCAAGAAGACAACGTATTATAATGAAATATGCAAAAACCCAGAGTTAGAAAAGCAAAAGAAAAGAACACATTCATCATTTCTCAAACTGAAAGAAATGAAGAAAAAATTCAAGCCTCAAGTTGCAGTATTGAAGAATTCTATGGGCAAAATATTGAACAATGCAGGAAGCATCAAAGAAAGATAGAAAGAATACACAAAATCACTATATTAAAAATAATTGGACAATATTCAACCATTTCAGGAGGTAGCACATGACCAAGAACCAATGGTATTGAAGGAAGAAGTCCAAACTACACCAAAGGCATTGGCAAAAAACAAGGCTCCAGGAACTGACAGAATATGCATTGAGATGTTTCAACGAAGGATGCAGCACTGGAGGCACTCTCTTGTTTATGCCAAGAAATTTGGAAGACAACTACCTGGCCAGCTGACTGGAAGAGAGCCATATTTGTGTCCATTCCAATGAAAGGTGATCTAGTTTAATGAGGAAATTATCTAACAATATCTTTAATATTACATGCAAGTAAAATTTTGCTGAAGATTATTCAAAAACTATTGCAGCATTATATTGACATAGAGCTGCCAGAAATTCAAGCTGAATTCAGACGAGGACATGGAATGAGGGATATCAGTGTTGATGTCAGAGGAACCTTGGCTGAAAGCAAAGATTACCAGAAAAAGGTTTACCTATGTTTTATTGACTATGCAAAGGCATTGGACTTTGTAGACTATAACAAATTATGGATAACATTGTGAAGAATGGGAATTCCAGAACACTTAATTGTGCTTAGGTAAAAACTGTACATAGACCAACAAAACAGGGGATACTACTTGAATTAAAATCAGGAAAGGTGGCATCAGGGTTGTATCCTTCACTACATACTATTCAATATGTATGCTGAGCAAATAGTCTGAGAAACTGGGCTATATGAAGAAGAACAGGGCATTAGGATTGGAGGAAAACTCATTAACAACCTGCAATATGCAGATGACACAACCTTGCTTGCTGAAAGTGAAGTATATTTGAAGCATTTATTGATGAAGATTACAGATTACAGCCATTAGTACAGATTATACCTCGACATAAAGAAAACAAAAATCCTCACAACTGAACCAATAAGCAACATGATGACAAATGGAGAAAAGAATGAAGTTGTCAAAACTTTCATTTTACTTGGATCCACAATCAACACTCATGGAAGCAGCAGTCAAGAAATCAAAGGACATATTACATTGGTGAAATCTGCTGCAAAAGACTTCTTGAAAATGTTAAAGAGCAAAGTTGTCACTTCAAAAACTGAGGTGCACCTGACCCAAGCCATGATATTTTCAATTGCCTCATACACATGTAAAAGCTGCACAAAGAGTAAAGAAGAGTGAAGAATTGATCCATTTGAATTATGGTGTTGGAGAATATTGAATATATCATGGGCTGCCAGGAGACTAAACAAATCTGTCATTGAGGAAGTATATTCTCTTAGAAGAAATAATAGGCAGATTTCATCTATTAAACTTTGGTCATGTTGTCAAAAGGGACCAGTACCTAGAGAAGGATGTCATGTTTGGTAAAACAGAGGGTCAGTGAAAAGGAGAATGCCTTCGAGATGAATTGACCAGTGGCTGTGGCAATGGACTCAAGCATAGCAATGACTGTGAGGACCGCACAGGACTGGGCAGCATTTTGTTCTGTGGTACATAGGGTCTCTGAGTTGGAAGTGACTCAACAGCACATGATGACAACAACAACTAGGTGCTCAACACAGTACCAGGCACAGAGACTGCAGAATAAACAAGATATACAAGATTTCTGTTCACAGGGAGTTGTATTCTAGTGGGGGAAACTGGACAATGAAGAGGAAAAATATATAAGATGATGATATGGAGGGAGGGAGGGAGGCTACACTATCATGAATGATTCAGACAGGCCACCTTGAGAAGGTGGCATTTTAGCTAGCAGCTAAGTGACCTAAGCCATGTGAGCATCTGGGAGCATTCCAGGCAAAGGCAGTAGCCAGTGCAAAGACCCTGAGGTCAGAATAAGCTTTGATGTGTTTTGTTGTTGTTGTTGTTGTTATGTGCCGTCGATTCAGACCCAACTCATAGCGACCCCTCCTTGGGTTTCCAAGACAGTATCATTATGGAAGTAGATTGCCCAATAGGAAAAAAAGGCTGTATGGCTGCTGCACAATGAATAAGGGTGGAAGTGTTACAAGGTGATGTCTGAGAAGCAGACAGGGTCAGATCATGCAGAGCCCTGCAGACCACGATACTCTAGCACTATAGAAAGGAACAAGAAAATTTTAAGCAGGACAACCACATGATCTCATTTATCTTAAGCACTCGGGTACTAACTGAATGGTTGAAAGTTTGAACCTATCCAGAAATGCCTCGGGAGTAAGACCTGTAATCTACTTCCAAAACTGAAAACCATATGGAGCATCATTCTCTGCAACACAAGATGGTCATGGAATCAACTCACCAGCAACTGGTTGGTTTTTTGTTGTTGTTGTTGTTGTTGTTTTTAATCCACACGGCACTGGAGTGTAATCTTGCCCTATCACCAAAAAGAAACAAAAACCATAGTCAAACACGTCCAAGGTCAGGTGTTTTTCAGTTGTAAAGAGCCCTATGTACAGTATTCTCCCTTACCTCTAACTTCTTTTTGCTCCAGTCCAGCCCAGGCCCCACACCCCATGCCCAGTCCTGCTCCTTTGCCAATACCCTCTCCCCTGTATAAGGGTCCAAGGTGTCCCTCCCACAGGCCTGTCCGCCCAAGCTCCTCTCTCCATCCAACAACTGCTAGAGAATTAACACACATAGCTCATGAAGAAGGCACGCTCTCTTCATTGAGTAAGGAAACATTTCTCGGAAAGATAAGCTGCAGAAACATAAATCTGCTAAAAGATTCATCCAGTTTACATCACTAAACAGAACACTTCTCACTCCAAAGCATCTGCATTCTGATTGATTCACAGTGTTAGGTCTCCACAAGAACAATGGGTGGATACTTGCCTTGCATTTGCAAATTAAAACCATCCACTGGAGGTTTTCTCAGAACAAATGGCTGGCCCACTCTAAAGTTAAATTCAAGTCTCAAAGACAAGAACTATTTGGAACTTTTAAAATGGCAAATTTTCACCATAGCACCTCATGACATTGCATGTTGTTTAAGTTGAAAAGATAGCCAGTCCTGGAAGAGAGAGGGAAGCAACCTCAGGACTGTAGCAGAGTTCCCGATGCCATTGATCCTTTCATGGTGTTGAAACCCCAGACAGCAAGTATAGGGGTGCCATGTTGTTAGCACTTTCTAAGAGGTTCAGAGGCCTCTGGAAGCCACCTAATTTTGCATCAGGCACCATGTCACACACTTCACCTGCATTATTTAATCTGTGTGACAATCTGAAATGATGTATTATTAACCCATTTTACAGATAGGGATATCAAGGCCCAGTAAAGTGAAAAGACTTGCTCATAGTCATGTTCTAATAAGTGACAGAGCTGGGGCTTGAACTGCAGGTCTGACTCCAAAGTCCAGATTCTTTTCACAGCATTTCATCTCCTGTACTCATACTCCTGTACTCTTAATTAATGCCCTTAATTTTTCTATGTCTAAGCTCTGGTGGCATAGTGCCTTGGGCATGTGACTGCTAACCAGAAAGCAGGCGGTTCAAACCCACCAGCCACTCCTCGGAGAAGGTTGGGCAATCTACTTTGGTAGTAATACCTCCTCGGAAACCCAAGGAGGTGTCACTATGAGTGAGATTTGTCTTCACGGCAGTGGGTTTGGCTTTTTTTTAAGCAAGTAAGTCTAGGTGAAGACATCTTATACTTTAAAATTTGAAATCAGTCATCTTCTTTTTGCTTGATGTTCAAATCCAACATTACTCTATTCTCATTTCTCTCTTGGGAGCTTTCTCTGATTTTCTATTACAGGTTTTTTCTTGCTTTTTTAAAAAAACATTATTTTATTTTTATTTTATGAGATAAATTAGTTCATTTTATAGTTTCTAGCACACCACTGGAACTCATGAATGGAAATGAGGGCAATATGAAGTGTGTTAATATCTAACTCCCAAAATTCCCTAACCCGCCCAAGGAATTAGTCCTGGCTAACCTGCCAGATGGGGGCATTGGTGATTCAGTGGTAAAATTCTTAGCTTCCACGCAGGAGATCCAAGTTCGATGTCCAGCCAATGAATTTTATGTGTAGCCACTACCTGTCTGTCAGTGGATGCTTGCATGTAGCTATGATGCTGAATAGGTTTTAGTTGAGCTTCCAGACTAAGATAGACTAGGGAAGAAAGGTCTGGTGACCTATGTCCAAAAATCAGCCAATGAAAACCTATGGACCCAATAGTCCTGTCCCATTGTGTGTGGGGTGGCCATGAGTAGGCTGGCTACAGGAGAGCTAAGAACAACCACCTGGCAGACAAAAAGCTGAGGGGTAACCACAGGTTTCATTCAAATGTAAAGCAGAGAATCCCGAGGTGTGACTTCTCACCCAAAACCTTTTTAAATTCAAGATTCAGGACAAATGTACATTATCATGTGTGATGTTGGTGATATCTGACTCTTTCTAGAGATTGATGCCCCCAAGAACTTGCGGGTTGGTTCCCGCACAGCAACCAGCCTTGACCTTGAGTGGGACAACAGTGAGGCAGAAGTACAGGGATACAAGGTTGTGTACAGCACCCTGGCGGGTGAGCAGTACCATGAACTTTTGGTCCCCAAAAGTGTTGGTCCAACCACCAGAGCCACCCTCACAGGTGAGTGAGTCCTATTTCCTGGGGGCACATTGGTTCCCTCACAGCTCTCTCCCCAACCCACCCATCCCACATATATCCAAACTATTGCCAAATCCCCTTAATTTAATCTCCTGAACACCAATTGAATATGTCTAGTACTCTCCATGTGTACAGCTATCACCAGATCTAAGCTACTATCATCTCTTGTCTGAACCATTGCAATAACCTCCCAATATTCTCTCTTGCTCACTTCTAACTTTGTCTTCACACCATCAGATACCTTACTGGAGTGCTTTTCTGATTCTGATTAGGCCATCCTATGGTGGATACCTCTCAGGAACCTTCTCATTGTTTTTAGAATAACACTGCAAATCCTTAGTGTGGTCCACACAGCCCTGTATGGTTTATTCCCTACCTTCTTCTATAATCTCACCTCCCACTGCTTCCCCAGGACACATAGTCACAGTACTCCAGGCCCACAAGACCTCAGACTCATCTCCCCTCCTGCCAATAGGCTGTGCACATGCTTTTCCCTCTACTGACAGGCTCTCCCACCCACCTCCTGCACTCAGTTTACATGTGCTTCCCTTTCAGTTCTCAAGTCATTGGTCAGTTTTCAGAGAGCCCTCTCCAGTTCCCAGGCAAGGTCAGCTCATCCCATCATCCAGCTTCATCTCACAAGTCACCGTTTTACACTTGTGTGTGTCATTAAGGAGTCCCTGTTGTTGTTGTTGTTGTTATGTGCCATCGAGTCAAACCCGACTCATAGCGACCCCTCCTTGGGTTTCCGAGGCAGTATCACTACAGAAGTAGGATTGCCCAACCTTCCTTCCGAGGAGTGGCTGGTGGGTTTGAACCGCCAGCCGTCTGGTTAGCAGGCAAGTGTCTTAGCCACTATGCTACCAGAGCTCCCAAGGAGTCCCTAGGTGGTGCAAATTGTTAAAATGCTTGGCTGCTAACTGAAAATGGGTGATTCAAGTCCATTCAGAGGTGCCTCAGAAGAAAGACCTGGAGATCTACTTCCAATCAGAAGTCAGAATCAACTCAATGGCAGCTAGTAATGTGTACTTCACTGTCTCCCCTCTAGACCTAAAGTTCTATGACAGTTGGGTCTTATTTGCGTTTTGCTCATCATTGAATCTCCAGTGTCCAGCACAGTGTCTTGCACATAGTAGGTCCTAAATAAACAGTTCTTAAATAAATTAATGAATGAAACTATGAAAGTTCGCTGTGACTGGAGCCTGCAAGGGGTCAGTGATCAGGTGATGGTCCAATCTTGGAGTTCCTCGCAAGCTTTAGATAGAGTTTGGGTTTAGTCTTGGGGTCACTGGGCAGTTGTAAGGGATTTTAAATAAGGTGGCATAATGACTAGATTGAAGGAGATTGGGTGGCACATTGGGTAAGACATTTGGCTGCTAACCAGAGTTTGGTGGTTCAAACCACCAGCTGCTCCAAGGGAAGATGATGACGCAATCCTCTTCTGTAAAGATTTACAGCCTTGGAAACACTATGGAGAGGTCGCTGAGTCAGAATCGACTCAGTTACAGAGGGTTAATGGCTAGATTTGTGCAGCTGCCTTGTGGAGCATGAAGGCAAGTAAGGGCAAGATGAGAATCATGGAGGTTGACCAGGAAGTTGTAGCTGGAGTCAAGGTAAAGATGCTGGTGGTGTGGACTAAGATAGTGTCCTACATCACCAGATGTCTCCCTGAGGAGGTTTCTTTGTCCCTTGGAGGTGTGGGACCCAGCTAATGCTCCTCCTGGGCCCTGCCACACACCCAGCCAAGAAAACCTACCTGCTGAACCTCACCAAGGGAGCTCTGGTGGTGTAGTGCCTAAGGCACTTGACTGCTAACCAGAAGGCTGGTGGTTCAAACCCACCAGCCACTCCTCGGAAGGAAGGTTGGGCAATCTACTTCCATAGTGATACTGCCTTGGAAACCCAAGGAGGGGTCATTATGAGTCGGATCCAACTTGAAGGCAGTGAGTTTGGTTTCTTGGTTTTTGGACCTCATCAAAAGGTAGATGACTGACAATGTGGGATGTGGTTTTTAAATGGAAGTGACACTGTGCAAAGCCCAGGGGGCTGCCCATGAGCTCGCAGACAGAGATTTTATTTAACTTGTGTTTTGGCTTCTTGCAAAAGCATTTGCCGTCTTAGTAGACAAGGGACATATAGCAGAGTGTGTACAGTAAACAAGGGCAGTGTAATCAAAGCTGTTTTCCTCCTGAGTTGAAATCCCAGACCACCTTGCCAAATGAGGCCAGTTAAAGTAAATATAATAAATGCTTTTTCCAGACAGGCGCGTTCCCGAAAAAAAACAGCAAGGAGATGGAAAGATATGCTGACCAAGCAGGTTAATGGGGGTGAATTAAACATAGAAGGAACAGACCAGCTGGCATAAGGGCCTTTTACAGAAGACTAGAGGCATTCACAAAAATAAAGCAAAACAAAAATCTGAGAATGATGCAGGAGGGAATCAATTCTAAGTGCAGCCCATCCGTGCCTCAAGCCTCAGGCTAATTTGGCAATTAGCAGTTTACAAAGACAATGACTAGTTGTTTGGATGGAAAAATAGACCATAAAATCACGAGAAATACAGAGAAGGACCCAGTCTCATCCTAGATATCATTTTCCACTATCAGGAAAAAAAAGAATATTCAACATCCTATCTTTTATGCCAGGCACCTTCATATATTAAGGCTTATTTAATGTTCACAACCTCTTGAGGCAGATATTGTTAGCAGCCCCATTTTATGGATGAGGAAGCTGAGGCTCAGGGAGATTAGAAAAGTGCCCATTTTCACAAAGCTAGCAAAGAGCAAAGCTGTGACTCAAAGTCAGTTCTTCTGAGTCCCAGCCAAAAGTCTGTTCTTCTCATGCCAAAGGGCATCCCATTTCATAGCCGTGCCTACTAAGGAAGTAAAACACAAGGGACAGTCAAAGTTAAAATGCTACTTATTTGTAAGGGATGGAAAATTATTATTGAGTAGTGGACTTCAGTTGATTTGGTAGAGTTGAGTTTATGAAATTATATATATATATATATATATATATATATATATATAAAACACATAATTATCCTAGGGAGCTCACTGCTGGGGAGATTTATAATGGCAAATAGCTTTACATGATTTAGAAGAGATTATAGGTATGCAAGGAAATCAAGTATGTCTGTACTTGCTGAGATGTGAATTACAAGGATTGTTTGCTCTCTTGCTGTGTGGTATGTGGGGGGAAGAGAAGGAAGGGCCCTGAAAGAAGGAAGGGAAAGGGAGGAAGAAGTTTGAAATCCAGCTCCAAAGATTTGTGTTTTCTTTGACACTCCACACTTTGGCCCTAAGGAGGAAAGGTTTTCAGCCTCTAAGGCCTATGTTTCCATCATCTGTCAGTTTGTCATGTTATGGTGGTTTGCATGTTGCTGTGATGCTGGGAACTATGCCACTGGCATTTAAAATACCATAAGAGTCACCCATGGTGCACAGATTTTAGTAGAGCTTCCAGACTAAGACAGACTAGAAAGACCTAGTGATCTACTTTTTAAAATTAGCCAGTGAAAATCCTACAGATTATAACAGAACATTGTACGACTCTCTTGCTTTAGATGCATCATCAGAACAAATTAATCACAGGGGAAGACATCTTGTTTGGGGACGTACGGGGCCAGCCAAGGCATGAGAGGCCATAAGAGAGATCGATTGGCTCAAGGGCCACAACAATGGACTCAAACATGTGGGCGATTATGAGGATGACACAGGTCAAGGGCAGGGTTTCTTCTCTTGTGTATAAGATCCCCATGAATCAGAGATGACTCAATGACAGTTTACAACAAGGTCTGTGTTCAGACTCTGGAGCCCCAAGTTTTATTTGAATACTTTGCTCTGTACCCCATGTGAATGAGACCAGGGTTTGGATTTTGTATCCTGGCTCTGCCACTTCCTATGTGATTTGGGGCAATTTAATTAACCTTTCAGTCTCCATTTCTTTATCTATAAAAGGCAAATGATATCATTTACCTCATGTTGTCATCATGAGGATTTAATGAGATAATATATTCAATGAGTCTAATATAAGATGTTTTTACTAACATGGTAAACTACTCAACAAGTGTTTGATGATGGGGATTAAAAATTAAAAAAATAAAAAAGGAGGAGGAGGTCCATAAACTCATAGATGGTTTAGCAGAACTTCCTTTAATCAGTGTGGTGCAGTGGTGTAGTCTAGCTTCTCAAAGTGTGGTGTGAGGACTGGCAAGACCAGAGATGTTAGAAATGTAGAATCTTAGGCCCATTCCAGATCTACTGAATTGGAGTCTGTATTTTACCAGATCTCCAAGTAATTTGTGTGCATATTGTTGGGTGAGAAGCATTCTTTTGGAGCATGGTCTCCGAGATCACCCCTCAGAAGTCACCCAACTGGAGTTTGAGTCCAAGTCCACAGATATGTATCCTTGAGCAAATTTCTTTCACTTCCTGTGCGCTTCAGTTTCCTTGTCTGGAGACATCCTAGGTGGTACAATGGTTAGCACTTGGCTACTAAATGAAAAGTTGGAGGTTCACACCCACCTCACAGATAAAAGATCTGGTGATCTGCTCCCACAAATATTTAACCAAAAAAAAAAAAAAAAACACCCAAACCCATTGCCTTGGAGTCTATTGAGACCCATGTTGTTGTTGTTGTTGTTCTTGTGCTGTCAAGTCGGACCTGACTCATAGCAACCCCTCCTTGGGTTTCTGAGGCAGTATCACTACAGAAGTAGATTGCCCAACCTTCCTTCTGAGGAGTGGCTGTGGGTTTGAACCACCAGCCTTTACTCTCACAGTTGTGTCTAAACCCTTAAAGTCCTGTGGCACTGTATTTCTTGTGCCCTGCAGAAGCCCTGTCTCTGTGGACACCATTACCCCTTGACTATGACATACAAGCCCTCCTGCCTCTCCTGGTCTCTGAGTCATTCCGAGAACACGTAGCAGGCAACCACTTCTCAACCTTTCCTTCATATACATCACCTTGTCCTTCTCAAACAGAGGCCAGGCTGGAACACAAAATACCAAACATTTTTTTCCATTATTCTTCCTCGGTAGTATCGTAGTATCGAGTGAATTCCCTTTGGAGTACAAATTTGTTTCTGAACAACAGACTTGGTGTCTACAATGATCTTTTGTTTTTTTCTCTGCTCTGGCAGTTTCTTTGTCCTTAATGCTAAGACTTTTTAAGGCTCAGCTTCTCAGTTCAGATGATATCTGCTTGACCTGTGCACCTTGAGTCCCAAAGATGTCTACACACACCTTATACACTTGTCAAGGTACCTCTAGATTGGAATTTGGCAGCATTGAATTGAGACTGGAAACACCTCTTTGCTTTCTGGGTAGGAGCAAGAAGCAATAAGCAATATAGAAAACTCCTAATGTAAAGAGGAAGAGAAAAATAAAGACAGGGGAGGAGGGAAGGAGATTCTCACTCTTTGACTGGAGTTTGGTCAAAACACCAGCCTCCTTGCCAGAGACTAATGAAAATTAAAAGCAATACTCTGGCCTTTATATCTGAGGTGACTCTTCTAACACTCATCAGAAAAGCATGTACCTACAGTGTGTTGCCTGGAGGGGAGAGTTTTCCCTCAGCCATCTACGCTCTCACAGGGGGGCCTCCCTCATGAACAGAAGTCTACAGATGAAGACCTCAGTTTAGTGGTGGTCTGTCATCATGAGACGAGATGAAACGAACTGGTCCACTTGCTCACATGCATACAGTGAGCTCACCCAGCAGCCCACGTCCTATTCATTGTATCCCCCATCCCCTTCCAAACAGTCACTTCTCTCTGCACTATGACTACCTCTATCTCCAGTCCACAAGCTGCTTGTCACAAAAAAATATCAACTGGGTTTAGGAAACCCAGGGGTCTGAAGATCGCTACAGACATCACAGTATATTTTAGGATTGCAAGAAAACAAGTTTATAGCCAGACACACAACACACACACATAAACTTCCATGCACCCTCACACACATACTCATTCACACTCACCTACAAGCTGAATTCTGAAAACTTCCCAGTCAGGCTGTGCAAGTTTCTACCTTGATTGCCTCTGGTAGCTGGGGACACAGAATGGGGCTGTTGTATCAGTATAACGCTATGGTCCCTACGAGGGAGAAAACCATCAGGGCTCGCACAGGATGTGGTGGTGAGAAGGTGGGTTCCTTAAGGTGCAAGGGCAGGCAAGAGATGTGCTTGTCCACAGGAGGATTTTCCATGAAGAAACCCGACATTCCAGAAGAAGTCCAGCTGGCAAATCAGCATTGACCAAGGCACTTGATGTTCACTTCACCCTGTCTGCACTCCCCTGACGTGCCAGTGCACAAACATAAAACTGAGTGCTAAAGCTTAAAGGCCTTTGGGCTCTTCTGAGGAGGAGATAGATGGGGCCTGGCCAGGGGCCTGGGGGCAAGGGCAAGATTGTGCTCAGCCTCCTTAGAGTAAAGTCACAGTGACCCCAAGTGGTCACTTTGGTAAGGCATCTTCTGAACATTGTGCCACCTTCCAAGGGGCTAGAAAGGGGGAGATGGGCTGCCAGGACCCACATGAAAAAGAGGAAAGGGAAGAGGCTTCTATACTCCTCTTCCTCATAGAACTGGGACATAAAAGCATCTGTCTTCTTACTTGTGCTAAAGAACTGTGGAAAAGTGAACCAGGAGGGAAGCCAGGTGGGAATTTTTCAGCTTCTGCTTTGGCTTCTTTAGCAAAGAGTGCTTGTTTACAGTAAAGACCCAGAGACAAGATGTTCCTGTAGGACAGGGGATGATGAGACATGTTTTTCATTAATTTCGCTGGCAAAAAGAAAGTTCCATCTGAGAAAGCTCCTTAGTATTATTCTTTTAAAAAATATGGATTTGTCAGGCCAATCTCCTCCTTATACTCAGCATGGAATTGGCTGCTTCTCTTAATGCTTGAACATGATCCACACCAAGAGAGGAGGAAGATGTCCTCAAAAGCCTGCATTCAGAGGACCCTGAGGAAGCACCTACTGTTTGTTACCCAAGGAGATAAGAGTGGGGAGCGTGGGAGCTTAGATCTCCATTCCATTAAAAAATAAAATAAATAGATTGTTGCCTATCTGGTGTGATTTGGGAGGCTCCCAGGAGACCCTACATCTCCAGATATTTCCCCAGCTATAAATCCTCTCATGCCCAAATTCCACTATTGGAAAATTCCCCTAGGAGGGACCCTACATTAGGACCCTGGTTTTCATAAATTAATTTACTAGATCTGCCTTTGCACATGTTATTCCCTCAACCTGGGATGCCCTCTTCTTAGCCAAAGGTCCACTGATCCTTCAAAACTCAGCTCAGATATCTTCTCTTGGAAGTTTTTCTAGCACTTCCCACCACCACCACCACTGCCATTACCATGCTGCTTCTATGCCTCAGATATTTTTTCACTATGTTTCATACTGAAGATAAAATATTTAAAAAAATAATAATAATTCCTTGACCCAAAAATCTAAAAGTCTAGTGCAAGACAGACATGTGAACTAAAAATAACAATATAATACTATGGTTGCTATAAGAGAAAAGGATTACAAAGAGCAAATTCTCTGTTACTGTGCTAATCACACTTATTTGTAATTATTGGCCTTTCTTGTATCCCCTACTAGACTGAAATCTCCTTGGGGGCAGGGTCCTCAGTTAGTTGCGCTCTGTGAGGGCAAATTCCAATGCACTAGGGCCAACCCAATTTTTAACCTCTGTTTGGTAGACTTGAACTCTCACAGACACTTTGGAGCCCAGGGATTTAGAGATGAAAAAAGCCCATATGTTCATATGTCCACCTGAACCCAACCAAGCCTGCAGACCCCAAATTTCTTATTCATGTTTTTGTTGGCAAGAAACAGCAGACTCAGATACTTGGGTTTCCTTCTCCCTACTGCTTTCCCCACTAGCAGCAGTAAGGTTAGGTTTCCTAAATGGAGGGAAGTCATTCTGGTTTAAAATCTCTGGTCATTGTAGTGCAGGTGAGATATAACTGCTCACTATGTCCCACCATGACCCTCACAGGATTCCATACTTTCTTCCTTCTACCTTTCCTAATCTTAATTAGCTTTCAAGGTACAACTCAAACCCCTTTTCTAAAAAGTCTTCTCTGGCTACTCCAGCCTATGTTCTCTTTTCCCCTCTGAAACAGCTTTCTTAGTCAGTAGTCTATGGTGTAGCATCAAATCACTCTCAAGTTCCAATTTTATTGGCCCACTCCTCACTACTGGACTGTTAGATTTTTAAGGAAAAGGACCATGATCTGATATGGCAGAAAGAACAAGGGAGTGGTATTGCAAAGAATAGACTTGTCTAAGCCTCTGTTGGCTCATCAGCAATATACTCCCAGCAGAGCTGCTATGGGATTAAATAAGATAACAGGTAGGAATCTTTAAGAAGCTATAGTGATAACAGGACCCTTTATCATCAGACACTCAAAAATCCTTTACTTCTTCCTCCTTTCCTCCCTTCCATCTTCATTATTCTTCTAGTTTACCTACTGCATGTAGTTTAGTATTTGGCATATTATGGGTACTCAGTAAATAATTAATTGACTTCTTTAGTACAGATTCCTTTTCATCTTAGTAAGGGCAAGGCTGATGTCCCTCAGATGAGCCTGGTATCCCCAGGATACAGCCTTCTGCTGGTCACAAATGAGGCACTCGGTAGTGTTGGTGGAGTAAATAAACTATATGCTTTAGAAGTTCGGAGAAGAATGGGCCTGCATTGAAATAGCTGAGAAAAAAAGTCAGTGTCCACGCTGAACAAAGGAAATTCTATAAGGGATGGGGAGCAGTGGTTTCCTATGGGATAAATTTTCTGAGTTGTTGTTACGAAAGGGAACAGAGACATTTATATGCTACCTCTTGCAGGAGTTAGATGGAAAGATAAAGGGGGCATTGATGAAGGGCAATGGGATCTTTCAAAAGTGAGAAATCCCTCAGAGTCCTCAGAGTGCTGATAGATAAGTATACTCAATACACCTCAAATACACATTTTCTTTTCCAGCAGAACTGCGTTTTCCTGTTGGCAAAGAGTAACAATTCACTTGTAGCACAGAAAGGAAGTGACTGGAAATAAAAGGAAAGCAGCAGGCACAAACCTATAAGTGAGTCCCATTTCTCCATCCCCTAGACAGAAAACCTGAGAAGAGAGTGTTTTAAATTCCGCTCTGCAGTTTTCTGGGAGAAGATGATGCTGTTATAAATTATTGAACATTTCATTTAAGCTTCATAAATAAGAAACTCGGATGAAAACGTTACATGTTAGATCTGTTTGGCAACCTATAATTTCTGTCTTACTTCCTCAATCTGTCACCCTTCATCTACATCACAGAATGTCTACTTCATTATAGGCAATTGGAGGTCTCAATCAGTTGTCTGAGAAAAATATTTTATGTCCCAAAGGTAATGAAATTTATCCAACCAAGAATGTACCTGGGTCTTGCTGAACATATTGAAGGAGACAAATGTGTGCTTTCAACAGATTCGGGGGCATTGCAATCATCCACTCAATCTAGAGACAGGTACTTGGCCCAACCAGGGGTGAGCTCCTCACTGACACCTGGACTCACTGAATCACTGGTTTCAACAGGAGCCAACAGACTAAGCTTTAGCAAACTGACAATAACAGGTGTACCTGGAACCAACCTGTGTACCTGCATGGGGCACTTTTTTGTAGCTGATGAGACCACCTACAAAGGACAGGCTTAAATCCTAGAATAGTTCTCCAAGCAAAGTAATAATATTGTTAGCTACACTCTGGGCCACTGTACTTTACACATACTGATTCATTTAGTCCTCAAAATGACATTCTGAGATAGAAACTGTTATTATTCTCATTCTGTGGAAACGGAAGCTGAAAGATGTTAAGTAATCAAAGTCACATGGGTAGAAGATGGTAGAACCTGAAAATGAACATAGATGTGCCAGACTTCAAAGTCTGGTGATGTTACCTCCACCTGTTCTGGCCTTTGGAGAAGAAAAAACTAAGGATTAGAAAAAGAATGGAGCTGGTTCAAGAAAGAGAAAAGGGAGCTGATTCAAATGCCCTTCCAGATAGGGCTTGAGACCTAAAATTCCTGAACCTTCAGATGAAAGAAACCTGGATGACTTCTCTAGCTGGTCACAGATGTACTTTTGACTGCAGTTTCATTTTATAAAAAGATGGAGAAAAGCCTATTCACCCAACCTTCTTCACAAGGCTTTGTTGAGGCTCAAAACACATTCAAGTGTTTTAAAAAACATGAATGTTGTATAAATGCAGAATAGTGTTGAAATCAGACAGATTCATGGGGTTCCCACACAGAGCTCCATGAAGAGCCTATCAGGACTCAGACTGACCATGGATGGCCCTCAGGGATGATGATTTTATCTTGTTTGCATTTTTCTACACTCCCAGTCCTAATAAATGAAGATGAGTTTGATAGCAGTGTGGTAGACTGAATCATAGCCCCTAAAGATGTTCACTTTTATGAATAGCCTTGAAACACTGTCTGATATAGTGTTGGAAGATGAGCCCCTCAGGTAGGAAGGCACTCAGGGTACGACTGGGTAAAAGCTGCCTCCTCAGAATAGAGCCAACCTTAATGATGTGGATAGAGTAGAGCTTTTAGGACCTCCATTTGCTGATGTGGCATGTCTCAAGATGAGAAGAAACAGCTGCAAACATCCATTAGTAATCAGAACATAGAATGTATAAAATATGAATCTAGGAAAATTGGAAGTTGTCAAAAATGAAATGGAATGCATAAAGATCAATATCCTAGGCATAAGCTGAAATGGACTGGTTTTTGCCATTTCAAATCAATCATATGATCTACTGTGCCAGGAATGACAAATTGAAAAGGAATGGTGTGGCATTCATCATCACAAAGAATGTATCAAGATCTATCCTGAAGTGCAATGCTGTCAGTGATAGGGTAATATCCATATGCCTACAAGGAAGACCAGTTAATACTATTATTCAAATTTACACACCAACCACCAAAGACAAAAATGAGGAAATTGAAGATTTTTACCAACTTCTTCAGTCTGAAATTGACCAAATATGCAATCAAGATTTGTTAATTATCACTGGTGACTGGAATGCAAAAGTTAACAAAGAAGAATCACCAGTATTTGGAAAATATGGCTTTGGTGATAGAAACAATGCTGGAGATTGCATGATAGAATTTCACAGGTCCAATGGCTTATTCATTGCAAATGCCTTTTTTCAACAACATAAATGGTGGCTATACAAGTGGACTTCACCAGATGGAGTACACAGGAATCAGACTGACTACCTCTATGGCAAAAGGAAATGGAGAAGCTCAATACCTTCAGCCAAAACAAGGCCAGGAGGTGATTGTAGAACAGACCATCAACTGCTCATTTGCAAATTCAAGTTGTAATTGAAGACAATTAAAACAAGTCCACGAGAGCCAAAATACGACCTTGATTATATCCCTCCTGAATTTAGAGCCCATCTAAAGATTAGGTTTGATGCATTGAACACCAATGACTGAAAACCAGAGAAATTGTGGGATGACATGAAGAACATCACCCATGAAGAAAGCAAAAGGTCATTAAAAAGACAGGAAAGGAAGAAAAGACCAAAACGGGTGTCAGAAGAGATTCTGAAACTTGCCCTTGAATGAAGAATAGCTAAAGCAAATGGAAAAAATGACAAGATAAAGAAGCTGAACAGAAGATTTCAAAGAGCAACTTGAGACAACAAAGTCAATTATTTTAATGAAATGTGCAAAGATCTGGAGTTAGACAACAGAAAGGGAAAAACATGCTCAACATTTCTCAAGCTGAAAGAACTGAAGAAAAAATTTAAGCATTGAGTTCCAATATTGAAAGATTCTATGGGCAATATATTGAATGATGCAGGAAACATCAAAAGAAGATGGAAGGAATACACAGCATCACTACACCAAAAAGGATTGATGTTCACCCACTTCAGGAGGTAGCATATGATCAAGAACCAATGGTACTGAAGGAAGAAGTTGAAGCTGCACTGAAGGAATTAGTGAAAAACAAGTCTCCAGGAATTGACGGAATACCCATTGAGATGTTTCAATAAATGGATGCCACACTGCAGGCATTCATTCACTCAGCTATGCCGAGAGATTTGGAAGACAGATACCTAGCAAACTGACTGGAAGAAATCCATCTTTGTATTCATTCCAAAGAAAGGTAATCCCACAGAATGTGGAGATTTTGTAACAATGTCATTAATATCACACACAAGTAAAACTTTACTGAAGATAATTCAAAAATGGTTGCAGCACTATATTGACAGAGAACTTCCAGAAATGCAAGCTGAATTCAGAAGAGGACATGGAATGAGGGATATCATTGCTGATGTCAGATGGATCTTGGCTCAAAGCAAAGAATATCAGAAAGATATTTATTTGTGTTTTATTAACTATGCAAAAGCATTTGACTGTGTAGATCATGACAAATTATGGATAACATCAAGAAGAATGGGAATTCCAGAACACTTAATTGTACTCACAAGGAAACTGTACATAGACCAGGAGGCTGTTGTTCAAACAGAACAAGGGGATACTCTATGGTTTAAAATCAGGAAGGGAGTGCATCAGGGTTGTATCCTTTCACCATACTTATTCAATCTGTATACTGAGCAAATAATCTGAGAAGTTGGATTATATGAAGAAGAATGTGATACCAGGATTAGAGGAAGAATTATTAACAAACTGTGACACACAGATAACACAAGTTTGCTTGTGAAAGTCAGGATGACTTGAAGCACTTACTGATGAAGATTGAAGACTACAGTCTGCAGTATACATTACATCTCAATATAAAGAAACAAAAATCTTCACAACTGGACCAAAAAGCAGCATCACAATAAATGGAGAAAAGATTAAAGTTGTCAGGCTTCATATTACTTAGTTCTACAATCAACACCAATGGAAGCAACAGTCAAGACATCAGAAAACATATTGCATTGCAATACTGCTATACTGCTTTAAAGGACCTCTTTCAAGTGCTGAAGAGCAAAGATGTCTCTTTGAAGACTAAGATGTGCCTAACCCAACCCCTGGTATTTTCAATCACCTCATATGCATGTGAAAGCTGGACAATGAATAAGGAAGACTGAAAAAGGGTTGATGCTTTTGAGTTGTAGTGTTGGTGAAGAATACTAAAATACCATGGACTGCTAAAAGAACTAACAAATCTGTCCTGGAAGAAGTGCGGCTGAACTGCTCCTTGGAAGTAAGAATGGCCAGAGTTAGTTCATCTCACCTACTTTGGTGATGTTGTCAGAAAGGACCATTCCCTGGAGAAGGATATCATGCTTGGTAAAGTGGAGGGTCAACAAAAAAGGGGAAGGCCCTCAATGAGATGGATTGACACAGTGGCTGCACCGATGGGCTCAGGTATAGCAGGGATCATGAGGCTGGCACAGGCCTGGGCAATGTTTCATTCTGTTGTACATAAGGTCATAAGTCAGAGATGACAGCACCTGAGAAAACAGCAACAACAGCAAAAAAGTTCACATCCTAATCCCTGAAACCTATAAATTTGTTACCTTACATGGCAAAAGAGACTTTGTAGGTGTGATTAAGTTTAAATCTTGTGATGAGAATATTATCCTGAATTATCCACATGGGCCCAATTTAACCACAAGGTCCTTATAAGAAGGAGGCAGAGGAATAGAGTCAGAGTAGGAGATGTGATGACAGAAGCAGAGGTCAGAGAGAGAGATTGTCAAAAAATGCTATGGTACTGGTTTTGAAGAAAGAGGAGGGGCCAAAATCCAAGGAATGTAGGCAGCTTCTCTAAGCCAGATAAAGCAAGAAAACAAATTCTTCTCTAGAGCCTCCAGAAGGAACACAGCTGCTGACTCTATTTTAGACCTCTCACCTCTTGAACTATAAGATAATAAATTGGTGTCATTTTAAGCCTCTAAGATTGTGGTAATTTGTTATAGTAGCAATAGCAAACTATTGTATCAGTTAAACAAGTTAGTCTGAAAAAGAATGTGGAAGAAGTTTTGGACAATATCAGATAATTCCAGGTATTTCTGGAGCCATCCACTGATCCTAGATTGAATTGAACCCCAAAAGAATTGCCTAGGGAGACTTTACATCCTTTCCAAAAAACCACTGCCATCAAGTCGATTTTGACTCATAGCTATCCCCATTAGGTTTCCAAGGCAATAAATCTTTATGAAAATAGATTGCCCTATTTTCCTTCCCCAGAGTGCCTGGTGGGTTTGAACCACCAGCCTTCTGGTTAGCAGTCAAATGCCTTAGGCACTGAGCCACCAGAGCTCATTACGTCCTTTAGCTGGATAATGTTAGTATTTCTTCCATCTTCCAACAGTCCTCTAGAAGTCATCCTAAGATTGGACCTTTAGCTTTTAATACCCTGGGGTATTAAAATATTATGTAATACCCTGGGGCCTTAATTATTGGCCTTGGTAGAGAGCCCAGAGCAACAGGCCGTCCTCATCCTATTATATTAAAGCCTGACAACCCTGTGCTCAGAGAAAAAGGTCCCTCCACAGCTGCTCCCTAGGAGAGACCCAGGAGTCCTCATATGGCTTCAGCCCTCTGTATAAATGATACAGCTTTGTTCTCATATATAATATTCAAGAAACGCTACAAAGGCCCAAGTTCATAGACTTCACCCAATTACATACTCCCCAATTCACAATTTAAACAAAAAATCCCTTTACCAATTCTAGCAACCTGAGACAATGAGTACCACAGGGAGGCCTTCTGTAGGAGAGCACACTTCTGAAGGTCACTGACAAGGGAGGCTTCACTGTGCTGGCCAGGCTCATGTTGTTGACACGGTATGGATTTCCAAAGTGATGAAATCGAGATTTCCTAATGGATAAAATTAGGTGCTCTGTAGCACAGTGACTAAGGCATTTGACTGCTAACCAGAAGGCTGGAGGTTCAAACCCACCAGCCACTCCTCAGAAGAAAGCCTGGGCAATCTACTTCTGTAGAGATACTGCCTTGGAAACCCAAGGAGAGGTCATTATGAGTCAGAACCAACTCAATGGCAGCGAGTTTGGTTTTGGTTTTTTGGAGGAAAGACTAATAACAAGATCTAAATAGCAGTCTAAGACCATTTGCTTCTTTCTTTTCAACCTTCCTCCATCCCCAACACACACATACACACACATAGTAATGCTTTTTGTTTCTGCATCTGCCAATAGATCTGGTGCCTGGCACTGAGTATGGAGTTGGAATATCTGCCGTCATGAACTCACAGCAGAGTGTACCAGCCACTATGAATGCCAGGACAGGTAAGTAGGAGGATTGGAGAGGTAGAAGACCAGGATTTATAAAAGCCCAGGAAAGCATAAAAGCTTGTCCTGCCAAAGGTTGGTCAGAAGGTAATGTTCCCCAGTGAACAGGTCCTTGAGCAATGACTGTCAGCCTAAAGAAAACAACTACTTGCAGCTCTTTGATTTCTGTGTGCTTAGCCTCTGATATCTGACATGCAGGATGGAGTCAAACCTATTTTACATAGATCTGTGCATGGTCCCCCACAGTCTGAAGGACTACCCAGAACTGATGTACTATATAAAACTGTGATGGTTGTGTGTGTGTGTGTGTGTGTGTGTATCAGACCTTATCTAGTTACCTAAACAATGGTGTCTCTCATTCTGCACTTCTGTGGTTCAGGCTGCTGGGATGGAGGTCTAGACTTGTAAAGCACCCATTAAATACAAAGAAAATGAAAGAGTACACTTGATAACCTTACTACTCTGGATCTAGCATATTTGCTTCTTACCTTTCAATAAATTAAAGTCACTTTAGTAGCTTAGGTTCAAGCAGCCTGAGCTGGAGCTGGTTATTTGGAACAATCCCAAATTTTCTAGTATAGACAACTTCTCTTAGAGAGGTCAAGAACAATCTGGACCTAAACCTGAAGAGTCCTCAGATCTAGTCGACCGCTAAGCCAAATCAAAATGGCCTCAGGGAAGGGAAGTAGTTACTGCTGCCAGGAATAGCATATCCCTACTTGATTCTGGCTCATGGTTTGCCCTGGTTGGCTTACTGAGAAAGCCTGGGAGAAAATGAACATGGAGAGCTTGAAAATCAGCAGCCAGCTTTGCTCCAGAGGTGGATGTATTCCAGTCATGTCAGAGCTAATAATGTCTTTCTGCAGATTGTCCATCTGTTTGCCAAGCCTGTGGCCATCTTTCTAAGGGAAGATGCTTAACAAAGTGTGAGATAAGTGTCAGCAATGACAAGCTAATCCTCATGGCCAGCAGACCTGTTGATATCTTAGAATTCTTCAGGATTAAAGGTAGTCCAATTAATCCTGGCCCCCCTTGGGACCTATGTAAAATATGCCACTTGTGTTGATCCACAGAACTTGACAGTCCTCGAGACCTCATGGTGACAGCCTCCTCGGAGACTTCCATCTCCCTCATCTGGACCAAAGCCAGTGGCCCCATTGATCACTACCGAATTACCTTTACCCCATCCTCTGGGATTGCCTCGGAAGTCACTGTGCCCAAGGACAGGACTTCCTATATACTGACAGACCTAGAGCCGGGGGCAGAGTACATCATATCAATCACCGCTGAGAGGGGTCGGCAGCAGAGTTTGGAGTCCACGGTGGATGCCTTCACAGGTACCATGTAGCAGAAACCCCATGGAGGCTCCCAGATCCCAGCCAGCCAGGTTCAAGGATCAACACATCCTCAGTGTGAGCAAGTTACAGACAATCTACTCTCCTACTGACCCATTTCCTGCAGAAAAAGGAGGAATGGAGGAGAGACTAATAAATACTCAACAGGGGGTAGTTGGAAGAAAAGAGAGAGAAGAATAAATATGCTGACATCCTCTAAAGTTTATATCTGGTTTCCTATAACCTGGACATAATGGTCGACTCTTCCATCTTTCCCTACCTGTACTAAATCAGCAGTACACTGGATCCATGAAATTATGTTAAATTCCTTCCAGGATAGAAATTTTCAAGCCTGGATGAGTATTTTTTAATAACTCACAGAGGTAATTCTGACTTCCCCCTGCTGAGGGCATTTGTTTTTTAGTATGTGGCTTGGGAAAATGGGACAAGACTGAAAGTGAAGAGCGGGTGCTTCTCGGTCAGCTGGTGAAGGCCTTTATTAGCAAGGAGAGCAGATCCCTGGAGTCAGACAGCTATCCAAACGTAGTGGCCCCACCACCTTACATGTATTTCAGAATCACCTATCTCCTTTGTTTTGCAGGCTTCCGCCCCATCTCCCATTTGCACTTTTCTCATGTGACCTCCTCCAGTGTGAACATCACCTGGAGTGACCCATCCCCCCCAGCAGACAGACTAATTCTAAACTACAGCCCCAGGGATGAAGAGAAAGAGATGCTGGAGGTCTCCCTGAATGCTACCAAGAGGCATGCTGTCTTGATGGGCCTGCAGCCAGCCACTGAGTACATTGTGAACCTGGTGGCTGTCCATGGCACAGTGACTTCTGAGCCTATCATGGGCTCCATCACCACAGGTGAGGCTGAAGGCTTGACAGCAGATGGTGAAAGGGGTTCACTCTGTAGTCTTAGAAAAGTCCGTGAAATTTTAAAAAGAGAAACACCCAGGGAGTAGGCGACTGCTTCATTTGGCTACAGAGGGTCTGTAAGCTGTCCTGAAATAGCTACTTCTTCCATCTTATACATAAGATGCCTAAGATGGCAATCTCCCATCTAGAAGGTAGAACAGACCCAATATCTTGAAGAGGGCAGGGCTTGAATGCCTTGTTACAGAGGTGCTCCTACTACTTGCCTAGGAGAAATTGCACGTACAGTGAGGAAGCTCCAATTCCTATTCTAGACAGCCATCTCTTGACTGGGCTATATGAGTTCTTTGCTAAGTAAGGTCATTGATGCAAATGATGCTTACTCAGAACCAGAGGAACTAGCATGTGTCACATGGCAATGTCTTACTCAGACAGTAGGACCTATTGCATATGGTTTATCAAACATAGACATCCTGCACTGAGTTGGATGGTCATGTCATTATTTCGAAATACAATCCCAAATACGAGTGTGCACGTGAGTGAGGATGTGTATGTTTGAGTATTTCCCTAAGTACCAACAAGAACTCACAAACTGCACAAGTGGATTAAACAACCAAGTGATTTGGACTCTGTCATCTCATAGCATTTTAAAAAATAAAGCGTATAGCATAAATGAAATATAATTTAGGAAAGTGTTTGTTCTGGACTTGTGATCTGAAAGAGAACTGGTGGTGTAGTGGTTAAGGCATTCAGCTGCTAACCAAAAGATCAGTGGTTCAAATCCACCAGCCACCCTGCAGGAGAAAGATGAAGCAGTTTGCTTGTGTAAAGATTTCCAGCCTTGGAAACCCTATGGAGCTATTCTTCTCAGTCCTATATGGTCTATGTGAGTCTGAATCAACTCAGTAGCAGTGGTTTGGGTTGTTTTTTTTTTTGTTTTGTTTTGTTTTTTCAGTTTTGTGCTGTGAAGTCTCTGTACATTCAATAGACAGTTCTTCCCAACTGAACCAAAGGCAGATAATAGAAAATAAGAGATAGGGAAAGAATTGGGTTTGTCTAAGAGAAGTTCCCACAGAGAAAGTGACCATGTTATTCCTACTCCAAATCCAAAGCAAAACATATGGATTCAAAGGAAAGTTCTCAGTTGGCCTTCAGATACTAGTATTTGCTGCACAAGCAGTGACTTGCCAATTTGGCTTTATGTTATTTAAATATTCTCCAGGAATGTGGCTTAGGCCATACCTATGACATACCTCACATTTCAGGTGATACTTTGGTTTGATCATGGTTTTAAGGATGCCCTTGTATACACTCACTCCTCATATGTCAGTAGAAGTATGTGTGTTGCTATGATGCTGAACAGATTCCAACAGAGCCCCCAGACCAAGATAGACAAGAAAGAAAGACCTGGTAATCTACCTTCAAAATCATTCAATGAAATTCCTATGGATGGCAATGGTTTGATCTGCAACCTATTGTGTGATAGTACAAGACCAGGCAGTATGTCATTTCATGTGCATGAGTCTTCATGAGTTGGGGCTTAACTTTAGGGCAGCAAACAACAGCAACAGTACACAGTAAGGTCTTGTCTGCCTCTGGGATGATCATATCTTGGTCCATGTAAAACCAGGAATAAGAATTCCTTTTCACACTGTGCTTTCTGTCTTTTTCCCACCAACACCTGGGTCTTTGTAGGAATTGATCCCCCAAAAGACATCACAATTAGCAATGTGACCAAGGATTCAGTGATGGTCTCCTGGAGCCCTCCCGTTGCATCTTTTGATTACTACCGGATATCGTATCGGCCCACACAAGGTAATACAGTTACTTGATTTCTCAAAGATGAATGGAATTTGGAGCTGGGTAAGAATTATTATGGGAGAATTAGCATATTCCAGACAACATCAGCCCTCTACCCACAGTTTTCCTTCTCCACGTGGTGTATTACATTAGACTATGTGTATTGACAATGAGTAGCCAAGAAAACCTTGCACTCACCAACTCCTCTCACAAAAGGCTGATATATTCACCTAGAAAACAGGCCCTTCATCATCAGAAGTAACTGATCACTGTTTTCTATGTGGTGTAATGAGAAAGAAAAAGTCCTAAAAGATCACCTGCAATTACCTAAGAATGTGAAGTCCAAATATAATACCCTGGGGGATGCCTAAAGACATGCCTGATACCAGATGGAGCCTTGGAGGGAACCACAAGTGACATGATCCTATTTCTGCAACTTCAGTCAAGTCATGAGTCAGAGGTGCTTGGCCCTGACTGCATCTGCATCCTGCCTGTTCTGGCTGGTGCATGTGGCATTGTTGAAGTAGAGTGCATGCTCACTTCCAGTGAGGGTGCAGGGCAGTTTTTGAGGCTGTACTGTCTTTGAATGGCATGGAACCTTCTTTGCAGTCATGCCTTCTATACTGCCTTAAGGTAACTGCCCCAGAGAAGACCAGCTTGCTAGCAACCACCAAACAAATGATTCTTTTGTCTTTGCTCCAAGGAGTCTGTGAAATGAAGCAGTGGGACCAGCATATAAGGTCTCTTCAAGCTCTAACATTCTCTGTCCATGAGTCATTTCACTTCCTTCTCCACTGAGTGCTGAGTCCCTCACCGATTTGTGCATTATGGCAAAGTCCTGCCATAAGTTCCTATGTAGACTGCTCCACAAGCGACACTGATGAAAGATCTGCTGAGCTTTAACTGTGCATTCTGCTCTTCTTTAGTGGGACGGCTGGACAGTTCAGTAGTGCCCAACACTGTGACCGAATTCACCATCACCAGGCTGTACCCAGCTACCGAATATGAAATCAGCCTCAACAGCGTGCGGGGCAGGGAAGAGAGTGAACGCATCTGCACTCTCATACACACAGGTAAGCACAGGCCCAGTCAGAGCGTCCAGCCAGTGAGAACCTGCAACAAACAGAAGTGACAAAGGGTAAAGTCGGCTAATAGGGGACCCTGGTTTTAGGGGCTGAGACTCCATTTCAGTGGCTTCCCTGACTCAATGCCTCATGCAAAGAAATTGAATTTCTCAACAAGAACATTTGGAAGCAATCAGCCCTGGGACATGATGGACTTTGAGACCAGAAGAAGTAGATGATGCCTGGCTACTAATTCCAACCACTTAGGAAGGGATCAAAACTGGAGACCCTGGATACAGTGGGAGGAAAAACATGGAACAAAATCCAAAAACACAATAATGACCAGAATTACTGGTTGGATGCTGTCTGGTGAGACCCTTAATACTTTGGGCCTGGAATAAAACTCACTCCCAGAGGCTGGCTCTCAGCCCAATAGTAAATAAGACACACATGCAGACCACTCAACCCAAGGTGATACACCCACATACTCTATGGAGATGTGTCCCTTGGAGCAATCGACCACAAGGCACCAGAGGGGCAACATTCACATGGAGGAAATGCAGGACACGCAGGAGTGTATAGCTATGAGGGGCTCAGGGTGGGGGGAGATTACTGGGCAGGAAGGGGAGGAGAGTGGGTTAGGGTTGGGGATGGTAATTGGGGAGTGAAATCAAATGTACACGAAATTTTGACTGTAAAACAAACTCTGCTCTGTAAATTTGCAACTAAAGCACAATTTAAAAAAAAAAGAAAGAAATTCAATTCTCCCCCAACTGACCTTCCCACCTAAAACTAGAAGTTTAGAGAGTCACCTTCTAGGAGTCTCACTGGTTTAGGTTAGTGTCATGGATTGAATTATACCCCAAAAATGTGTCAGTTTAGCTGGGCAGTGATTCTCAGTAGTTTGGCAGTTATGTAATGATGTGATTTGGCAGTTATGTAATGATGTAATCATCCCCCATGATGCGATCTGATGTGATCAGCCAATCAGTTGTAAGAGGAGTAGGGTGGGATGCAACACCCTTACTCAGGTCACAGCCCTGATCAGATGTATGGGAAATTTCCTTGGGGTTTAGCCTGAGTCACCTTTTATCTTACAAGAAATAGAGAAAAAAGTGAACAGAGAAGGAGGGACCACAGTACTACCAAGAAAGAAGAGCTGGGAGTGGAGTACATCCTTTGGACCTTAGGTCCTTGCACTGATAGCCTGCAAGATGCCAAGACATATAGTGATCTCCAGGGACACCGGCCCCACAGATGTTGAAAGGAGACAAGGACCTTCCCCCAGAGCCTGCAGAGAGAAAGCCTTCTCCTAGAGTTGGCACTCTAATTTTTATTTCTTGCCTCCTAAACTGTGAGAGAATAAATTTCTGTTTATTAAAGCCACCCACTTGTGGAATTTCTATTATAGCAGCGCTAGATAACTAAGACAGTTAGAAATTGCCCTTCTGCAAAGTGACCTTTCAAAGACACATGATGGAAGGGAACTCCAGCAAAGACATCTGAATCATGCCAGATGAAACCATCTAATTTTTCAAAGGGCCTCAGAGAAGAAAATTTCACCTCAGAAAAGGAAGGGGTTGTTATTTTAATAACAACTTTTATTAAAACCCTTACTAAAATAACAACCCTTGAAGTCAGGGTTTATCATATGCGGCCAAAATCCCCCAGTAGTAGCTGCATTTGCTTTTGTTCTGTGCTGAGGAGAGGAAAAAGGCAGTGGCTTTCCTCTGGAAAACAAGGCCTTGGATGGGCTGGAGCCAGGGCTCCTTCAGCAGCTCCACTGCCCCTCCCTTCCTGCCCTTCAGCCATCCTACCATGCAGAACTAGCAAAGATTTGATGCAGAAATTACCAGAGGAGACAGACAACCCCTTGACCTGGTTAATTTATAATTTCCATAGTACATGGGAAAACATCCAGCATGCCTCATTAGAAAAACACCTGGATTTCTTGAGGTTGCTTAATTTCCTCAGAGAATAGTATTTCCTGAATGAGGGAAAGGTGACTTGGAATTCCTCAGTACTTTTGTGGACGCTTTCACAAGCCTAGAGTCAGCATCACTAAGACAGGTGCTGAAGAAATATCCCTTCAGAAGTAAAAAAAAAAAAAAAAAGCATTTTCAAGACTCCAAAGGATATTCCAATCATTCCCAGTCTCCTTCCAGGCCTATGACTGCGGATAACCCAGCCATGCTTTTTTTTCATATAATCTTACCCTCCCCTTTACATTATCTACTGTCATTAAATTATCAAAAAATATTGACCAAAACGATGTCCACTGAGCCAAAAGAAGCTCCCTTCCAACTTTCTAAGGAGTCCCCAACTGGCTCAAACAATTAAGCACTCAATTATTAGCCAAAAAGTTGATGGTTCAAACCCATCAAGAGGCACATCAGAAGATGGGCCTGGTGATCTGCCTCTGAAGGTAACAGCCTTGGAAGCCCTATGGAGCAGTTCTACTCTGCACCCACCATGAGCCAAAGTCAACTTACAGGCAACTCACAACAACAACCATCTTCCTGGAATTTTTAGAAATTCATGATAAAGAAATTAGACTTTTCACTCATTAAAGACAACAAAATAGATTTTAAGAAGCTTCATCCCCAAGGTAAAAGAGAGCAGCAACTCAGATCAGAAACTCATTCCTTGGATTCTTGGTCACTAGCAGCAAGTATGTCTAAAGTAGCTATTCAGTGATGCCCCAACTCAAACTGCCCTCATTCAGGTGTAAGGAGAGCCTTTGCGGCAACTTTCAAAATCCAGATTATTCACTGAAACGTCTTATTTTGTTGTTACTTATTGTTGTTATTTTAAATTGAGGTATATGATTTTATAACTTTTGGAAATGAGTACTATTTAGGTATCATATGTAATGTCAGAGAATTCAAGACAATCATAGTCTCACAAGAATGTCACATGAAGAATTCTGAAGGCACAGATTATGGATAAATTCAAAATCAAAAATTGTAAAAAACATTTTCTAGTTGTTGCTTTGAGATGAGATATGTAAACAAGGAGAGAGAGAATAAAAGAAACAAAAAAAAAAAAAAAAACCTTCCGTTAGATAACAGAGCTGAACCAACAATAGATCTTGGTCCCAAAAGGTGAATCACATGAGGTTTAGGTTGAGTTGATGCTTCAAGTACTATATAACATTTATTTTTAAAATAAATCCCAATTTTATGGGAAAGCAGTTTAGTAATAAAGCAAAGGCTTAGGACATGAGAAATTGAAAATAGGAAGATGGTCCTATGATGAGCAAACTCTGAATCTACAGAAAGTAGTTTGACCTCCTAATGCTGAAAGAATCCTCTTGACTATCTATGCCATGAAAAGGATACCCAAGACTCAGTATTGAATGAGCCTCATGAGTAGTGAAGCAAGGAAGAATTCAATAATCAGGTATCACATTAGGGGCAACCTGGGTTTTATTCATTCACTCTACAAATATTTATCAAGTACCTTCTAAGTTCTAGATGCTGGGGGAACACTTGCTTTCATGGAGCTCTCACCACACTTCCTAAAGTCCAATAGACAGCTTTTCACTAGGCACACTCCCTATATTTAGAAAGTGCAAATAGTCTGGCAACTGTGGCTATCTCACTAAACATAGAAATACAACCATTTCTATGTGTTCTTAATTTCTCTATCTCGATCTCAATGTCTGAAAACCAAAAACCCTACCTCATACCTCATTGGAATCCTCCATAGCATCTGACATAGTGCTCTACACATAAGAAGTTAATGAATAAACAGAAAGAAAGAGCTGGGGCAATGGGAGTCAACTGAGTACCTTTAACTCATCCTCTTCTATTCTGTTTCAGCCATGGACAACCCTGTAGATCTGATCGCTACCAACATCACACCAACGGCAGCCCTGCTGCAGTGGAAGTCACCTGTGGGTGAAGTGGAAAACTATGTCATTGTTCTCACACACTTTGCAGGTGAGCATCTGCAGACCTATACACCAGGCAGGTAGGAATAGTGTGGGTGGGGCCTGCAGAACTGTATGGAGGTGAAGAAATAAGACATTTTGTGAATCTGCGGGATAAATTAGAAGTTCCCTTGCTTTGTTTATACTATACATTCTTCAAGATGTCCTCAAGATCTGCAAAGTATATCAGCTATAAAAGTTGAGAAAGCTAAGTCTGAAAGATCCAAGAAAGAAAGACATGTAACAAAAGACAAATACAAAACAGAGGAATACCATTAGGAAGAACAAACAAATGAGCTATGACTTGCCTCTAAATGCTAAGGAAAAGGAAGCTGACTTTTCTAAATATTTACAGAGCAAGAAAAACACTGAAGGTTTATGTTTGGATCAGATAGTGCATAGTACAGGTAGCATGGGATTCAGAACTACTAAAACCTTTTGATTTGGTCTTCTGTACCCATATCCAGTTCCAATAGTTGAACCAACATGCAATCTTAAATTTCAATGTCTTCTTCACCATGTTTGTTCACCTTATGCCATTTGAAGTTGAATAGAGGAGCCCAAGCAAAATAGTGTTGAGTAGACTACGGCTATCATTTTTTTTAATAGAATAATAAAAAAAACTATAGAAAGTCATTTCCCTGCCTAAATTATACATATGATCACAGAATTTTATGAATTACATTCAAGAATCCAGAGAACAGAGATGCCAAAAGACAGAAGGCAAGCAGATGTCTTGATTTTCAGAAATGGCAGAGAAAGCCAATTCTGTACAAAGATATAAACTTATTGTCCAAGCTGGGAGGAGTAAAAACTAGAACAGACAATTAAGCGAGCTGGAGAAAAAAAAAAAAATTAATGATTATTACATACCTGCACAGGTTCAATAAGAATAATTTTACCAAAACCACTTTATGTTCATGTTTTATATTGGGAAATTGGGTGGCATATTTGTACTTAAGCAAGGCATTAGAAAACCCCATTTACCACTCAGCCTTCACTTAAGCGAGAAAATTGTATGATGGACCATATTTGGAATTAGCTGGAACTACAGCTGATTGAAGGAACCTCCTCAGAGAATGAATATCATTGCTGTGGATACATCCTAACCCCTCTGTGTGCATACACATTTCATCTCCTTCTTGCACGTCATGATCCTTCATTTCTTAGCTCTCTTATGCTTTCTCAAGCCTCTATGCATTTGCATAATCTGTTTCCTCTTCCAGGAAATTTTCTCCCCACTTGTTCTCCTAGAAAGCCCAACTTTCAAGTCTGTTAAAGCTTCTCTCATCTTCCCAAGGCAGTCAAATGCACCTGCTTTACATACAAAGTACACAGTTCCATGATAGCAATTAACTTTTATTCGTTCAACAAATGACAACAACTTTTGGTGACCACTCATGTACCAAGTACTCTACAAGGCCATAGTGATTCAGAGAAAAAATACAGAACTCATTGTTTAGAAATGTCTCAGGGAAGTATACAACTCAATGTGAAGGGCACCATAATAGAAGCAAGCAGAGAACACAATGGTCCACATGCAATGGGCTGCTATGATTTGGGGCAAGGGGGTGAAGAGAATAAAGGAGACAGGTCTTAGCTAAACTTTGAAAAAAAGAGAAGTGGAGAAGAAAGGGAATTCCAAGGAAAAAAGCAACCTGTGTGTATTTGCAGAGGTGTGAAATAGCATGAAGATACGTTTGGAGCATTGAATGATGAAAGGGTGCTGCAAAGGAGGATTCTGAAAAAAATTGGTCTCAGCCAGACAGTTAGTTTGGATTTTAACTTATTTGCATGTCTTTATTTGCCATTAAAAGCTCAGACCATACCTGCTTTGAAAATGTGCCTGGTAAACTTTTATTAAATGCTTAATGACTCAGGAGTATTCTAATGGCACGATAGAAGGATTAGCCCTGATATAAGGAACAGTTTTACCAACAGCTTGAATGAATGAATGCAGAGAAGACACGCTTACTGAATTTGTGTATAAAGCAAAACTATGATTGATAGACTCCACATTCAAAAATATTTTAATAAACTGAAACAGTGGTCTAAAATACAATCAACAAGGCAAAATGAAATGGATGTAAAGTTCTACCCAAAGTTCTAGGTCCACAGACATTAGCTGCACAATATTGGGGAAGAGATTACAAACAAGATCTTTGGTTAGCAGTAATCTCAGTCTACAACAGTATCACATGACTGTTCAAAAACCTAATGGATTAATACACATTAAAAAAGAGAGAGACCAGGTTTGCTGGTCTGATAGACCCTGATGGAACCGCTGAGTCTATGGCCCCTCACTACCCTTCAGGTCTAGAATTGAACCCACTCCAAAGGCTTCCAGCCAAACAAAAGACAGGCATATGAGCTGAACATTTACCTGAGGTAGACATACTCCTTGGAGAGAATAATCGTGGGAGAATAGAAGATCTGTGTATGCACAGGGAGACAGCTGAGGGGGCAGGAGTGCATGGAGGGAAGGACACAGGGAAGAGGTAACTATGGGGAGGAAGTGGGAGGGGAGCTGTTGCATTGTGAGAAACTGTAGTCAATGTTATGAGACAAGTGTATGTGAACTGCTGTATGGAAAGTGAATTTGCTCTGTAAACAATTTTTTTAAAAAAAAAAACCTAATGGATTAATACAATGGCACAAATAGAAGCAGAGGCAGACCCTGTTTGCTTCTTTGGTCAGTACATCTCAATTATAGTTCTCTGTTCTCTTCTGAGTTTTTGCATTTCAAAAGAGACACTGATAAACTGTTGCTTGTACAGAGAAAAGCAGCCAAGATCATGAGAGGTTTTGAAATTGTGACAATTTCAAGTGAAGTAGAAACTGAAGAAACTCTGGTGGCACAGTTAAGACACTTTGTCTGCCAACCAAAAGGTCAGTGTTTTTGAACCCACAAACCATTCCATGGACATAAGATGAGGCAGTCTGATTCCATAAACATTTACAGCCTTGGACCCTATATGGAAGTTCTACTCTGTGCTAAAAGGTCATTATAAGTCAAAATCAACTCAATGGCAGTGGATTTGGTTTTGGTTTAGAGAAGAGAGGTCTTGGTTAGGAAGAGTGGTGGAAAGGAAGGATTCATGTAAGCAAAGAATTCAGCTTATTCTTTGTATCTCCAAAGGCCTGAAAAGAAGTTATAGAGAAGACTATTTGGCCTTCATATAAGGAATATTTTTCTCTATAAAAAAGGATGCAAGGGGATCCTTGAATAGAATAAGATGCTAAGCTAGATAACCTCTAACAGATTTTTCCAAAATGTTCTACTATTTCAGCCTTGTGAAATGCCTTTGGATTTTATGGATCTTTCCTAACCTGAATAGTCTTTTTCAATCTTTATTCATATTCATCGGATTTCAGTTGCTGGAGAGACCATCCTGGTTGACGGAGTCAATGAGGAATTCCAGCTTGTTGACTTACTTCCTAGTACCCACTATACTGTCACCATGTATGCCACCAGTGGGCCTCTTACCAGTGGCACCATCAGCACCAACTTCTCTACCCGTGAGTACATGGGCACCACATACTTGGTATCTCTGGGGGTTTTTGAGGATCCTAAGAATGATAGGATTCCTCATGGTGGACTAGATTATAGTCAATAGGCTTTTAACACTGCAGCTATGACCTGTTCTTGTTTTGGTTGGTCTGCCCCAAGTGCTAGTGAAAGTGAAAGGCAGCTCTCAGACAGCTGTCATGCATCTTTTCTCTGCTTTTATCCTGGGTCTGTGTGACAGTAGCAGAGCCAGGCCAGGAGAGACTAGGGCTGGGAATGCACTTGGTCAGAAAAGTCTGAAATACTACAAGTGGGTGGCTTTAAAGGACAGATATTTATTTTCTCATAATCTAGAAGACTAGAGTCATAGAGTCTAAATACCTGAATTCAGGGCACCAACTCTAGGGGAAAGCACTCTCTCTGTTGGCTCTGGGAGAAAATCCTTGTCTCTTTCAGCATTCGTAGCCCCAGCATTGCTCAGTTCTTTGGCAATCTTCACATAGCATCTATCTTCCCTGTTTGTGCTTCCTTCTATGTATAACCTCTTTTTTTTTTTTTTTTTTGTATGTAAGAGTATTTACATCTGTTTTGCCTATGCTGACCTCCCTCTTCTTGTGCATTGCCTTTCCCTTCATGAAAGTTCATATGTGTCTACCTGCTAATTAGTGACTTACCCCTCCTTTGCCCTCCCAACCCTGGTAACCTTCAAAGAATGATTCTTTTTGTGTGTAAACCTTTTCTTGACTTTTTATATTAGTGGTTTCATACAATATTTGTTCTTTAGTGATTGACTAATTGTACTCAGCTTAATGTCCTCCAAGTTCATCCATGTTAAGAGATGTTTCACAGATTCATTGTTACTCTTTACTGTTGCACAGTATTCCATTGTGTGTATGTACCACAGTTTGTTTATATATTCATCTGTTTATGGGCACTTACATTATTTCCATCTTTTTGCCATTGTGACTAATGCTGTGGTGAGCATGGGTGTGCATACCTCTATTCATGTCATGGCTCTTATTTCTGTAAGATATATACATAGTAGTAGTATAGCTGGACTATATGGAATTTCTATTTCCACCTTCTTAAGAAAGCACCTTACTGTTTTCCACAGTGGTTATACCATTTTACATTCCTAGCAGCAGGGTATAAGGGTTCCAGTCTCTCCACACCCTCTCCAGCATTTGTTGTTTTCTGTTTTTGTGAACTTTGCTATTAATGCTGGGGTGAGATGATATCTCATTGTTTTGATTTACATCTGTCCAGTGGTTAATGATCACAAACATTTCTTCATGTGTTTATTAGCCAGCTGGATATCTTCTTTTGTAAAGTGTGTGTTCTTGTCCTGTGCTCATTTTTCAATTGAATTGTTTGCCTTTTTGTTGCTGAGGTGTTGAAGTGTTCTACAAATTTTAGAGATTAATCCCTTGTCTGATACGTCATTGTCAAAATTTTTTTCCCACCCTATAGATTCTCTTTTTACTCTTTTGATGCACATAAATGTGTATGTGTATGTATGTCATGTATTAGGGCCCCTAAGATTATCCCTATTTTCTCTTTGATGGAGAGGAAGTCAAGACTGTATTCAGATAGAATGGACTGTTTTAAACTTGGGAAGATAATAATAAATTGCAAGGTAAAGTCAAGGAAAATTAATAAGCCTTCTCACAAAAATAAAAATAGAAGAAAACCACAAAGTCTCAGTATACACTGAAACAATAGCAAAGAAGGAAATGATAAGAAAATTTGTAAACAAAATGAACTCAGCACAGGGAAATATATTTAACAAAGAAACCATCAACACCACACAAACACACACACAAGACCCACAGCAAAATGACCACAATAAATTCAAACCAACCAACACTGAATATAAATAGATTACATGCACCAGTTAAGAGACAGACTAGCGGAATGCATAAGAAAACATAACCCATGAATAGGTTATCTACAAGAGACACACTTTTGACACAAAGACAAAAAATAAGCTGAAAACTAAAGGATAGAAAAACATATACCAAGCAAATGACAACCAAAGAAGAGCAGGAGTGGCAATATTAATTTCTGATAAAATAGACTTCAAGGCAAAAACCAGCAAAAGAAACAAGGAAGGACTTTACATGAAGATTAAAGGGTCAATGTTACAAGAGGTAAAAAACATAATAATTATCTATGCACTCAATGAAAGAGCTCCCAAATACATAAATCAAACTTTAACAGAATTGAGATGAGAAAGAGACAACTCCACAAGAATAGTAGGGGACTTTAATATACCGCTTTCAATGAAGGACAGAACAACTAGAAAGAAACTCAACAAATATATACAAGACTAGAACAATACAAACAACCAACTAGACCTCATAAATGTATACAAAACACTCCACCAAACAACAGCACAATATATATTCTTTTCCAGTGCACATGGAACTATCTTCAAAATAGACCATATATTAGGCTACAAAGGAAGCCTCAATAAGTTTGAAAACAATGAAACACTACAAAGCATTTTCTCAAATGACAATGCTATAAAATTAAAAATCAACAACATGAAGATCAAAGAAAAAAATCAAATACATCAAAACTGAATGACACCCTGCTTAAAAAACTACCAGGTAATATAAATAAACTTTAAAAGTTTCTTGAGTCTAATGAGAAGGAAAGCACAACATACAAAAATCGTTGGAACACAGCAAAAGCATTGTTCAGAGGACAATTTATAGCAATAAATACATACATCAAAAAAGAAGAAAGAACTGAAATCAACACCTTAACTTAACATCTCCAACAACTAGAAAAAGAAAGCAAAAAAAAACACCTACAGTCACCCCAAGAAAAGCAGTAATAAAGACTCGAACTGAAAAAATTGAAACAGAAAAACAATAGAAAGAATCACCAAGATTGTAAGTTGTTTTCTTTTAAAGAATTAATAAACTGACAGACAACTGGCAAATTTAGCAAAGAAAAAGAAGGAGAAGATGCAAATATCATGAACAAGAAATGAAATAGTCAATGTCACCATACCAAAAATAAACCAAACTCACTGCCATTGAGGCGGATCCGAGTCATAGCCACCCTTCATTGGATTTCTGAGGGCGGTATCACTACAGAGTGGCTGGTAGTTTGGGCAATCTACTTCCATAGTGATACCACCTTGGAAACCCAAGGAGGGGTCACTATGAGTAAATTCTGACTTGACGGAAGTGAGTTTGGTTTGTTTTTGGTATAGTGACATTGGCTATTGCATTTCTTGTTTATGATAGTTGCATCAGAATGTACTAAAATAAAAAGGATAAAAACAGAATACTATGAAAAACTGTACTCCAACAAATTTGAGAACCCAGAAGAAATGGGGAAATTTCTAGAAGCACACTACCCACTCAAATTAACACAATCTGGGATAGAACGTTTGTACAGATTCACTACAAAAGGAGAAATTGAACAGGTCATTAAAAAAGATCCCAACAACAACAACAACAAAAAAAAGTTGCTTCATTGATGAATGCAACCAAACATTCAGAAAAGAGCTGACACCAATTTTATTCAAACTATTCTACAATATAGAAGAGGAAGGAGTACTCTCAAACTCCTTCTATGCAGCAAGCATGACCCTGATGCCAAACCAGGCAAAGATACCAGTAAAAAGGAAAATTACAGACCAATATCCATCATGAAAATAGATGCATAAATCTTCAACAAAATCTTAGCGATAGAAACCAACACTATACCAATAAAAATATTACATCATGACCAAGTGGGATTCATACCAGGTATGCAAGGATGGTTCAATATTAGAAAAACAATCAATGTAATCCACTACAAAAATAAAACAAAGGAAAAAAAAGACATAATCATATTAATTTATGCAGAAAAGGTATTTGATAAAATCCACCACCCATTCTTAATAAAAGCATTAAGCAAAATTGGAATAGAAGGGAAATTCCTCAACACAATTAAAGGCATGTATAGAAAACCAACGCCAACATTATTCTCAATGGAGAGAGACTGGAAACATTCCCCTTGTGAACAGAAATCAGACAAGGATGCCCTTAATCACCAGTCTTATTCCATATTGAATTGGAAATCCTACCCAGAGCAAAAGGGTGAGAAAAGGAAATAAAAGGCATCCAAATTGACAACAACAACAAAAAAAAAAAGGTAAAACTATCTCTATTTGCAGATCATGTGATCCTATACATAGAAAATCTTAGAGACTCAACACGAAAACTACTGAACTAATAAAGGATTCAGCAAAATGGCAGGGTACAAGATCAACATACAAAAAGCAGTTGGATTCCTCTATGCTAACAGAGAGAACTCTGAAAAGGAAACCAAGATAGCAATATCAATATTGTAAATGGTATAATAACCACCCAAAAGATGAAGTACTTAGGAATAAATCTAACCAGACTACACAAAAGTTCTATACAAGGAAAACTACAAAACAGTACTACAAGAAACCAAAAGAGATTTACATAAATGGAAGAATATGCCATGCTCTTGCATAGGAAGGCTTAATATTGTGAAAATATCAATACTACCCAAAGCAATCTACATATATAATATAATCCCAATCTAGATTCCATCATCATTTTTAAAGAGATGGAAAAACTAATCACAGTTTTATATGAGAAGGAAAAATATCCTGGATAAGCAAAATACTACTTAAGAAGAAAAAAGTAGGAGGCCTCACACACTTTCCTATCTCAAAACCTACTATATAGCCACAATAGTCACAACAGCCTGGTATTAGTACAATGACAGACACATAGATATTAGTACAATGACAGACACAACAGCCTGGTATTAGTACAATGACAGACACATAGACATAGACACATGGAACATAATTGAGAATTTAGAAGTAAATCCATCCACTTATGGACAGCTGATCTTTGACAAAATGCTGCAACCCATTAAATGAGGAGGAGATATTCTCTTTAACAAATGGTGCTGGCAAAACTGGACATCCATTTGTAGAAAACTGAAACAGAATCCATATCTCCCACCCTATACACAAATGAACTCAAGATGTATCAAAGACCTACATGTAAAACCTAAAATCAACCTCTTTTGTAATTCTGAAATGATTTAGTTTAAGACACTCTACACTGTTATTTCACCCAGCAGCCACTCCTTGGAAGGAAGCTTGGGCCATTTGCTTCCATAGTGATACCACCTCAGAAACACAAGGAGGGGTCATTAGGAGTTGGATCTGACTTGACAGCAGTGAATTTGGTTTAATGTAACAAAGAAAGCCCTATTCCCAAATGGGATTACATTCACAGGGATAAAGATTAGGATTCCAATATATACTTTGAGGGACACAATTTAATCCATAACAGATACTAAAGGGGTTACATATCCAGGCAAGACTTGCTGGGTAGGGTCATGACCAGGAGAGCAGTAGACAAAGGTATAGGTGTGGGAATGTTGTAAGTTCAAGAGTGAACTCTCAGACATGCAAGCTTAACAAGATTCCAGGCATAGAGAGTCAGATTAAAAGATGTCACAATCCATGCCCAGAGTTCCAGATGAGGGAAGGAGGCACTGACAGCAAGGAGGATCATGATACTGAATGATTATTTTCTGACCCAGGAGCACCCCTGATGCTCCTGTTCCAGCCAGCACTGGGGTCAGCCTGTCAGTGAGCAGCTCTGAGACTCAGAGTTGGGCATATAGATCCACATGTCTGGAATCAAGCAGAGAAGAGCTGAGAGACAGGCACATTCTGGCATGTTCTCTTCCTTGCAGTCCTGGACCCTCCTGCAAACCTGACAGCCAGTGAAGTCACCAGACAGAGTGCCCTGATCTCCTGGCAGCCACCCAGGGCAGAGATTGAGAATTACATCTTGACCTATAAGTCCACTGATGGAAGCCGGAAGGTAAGATTTTGTTGAAAAGGGGGAAAATAATTTCTATCAAGCCAGGCCACTTAAATGACCAGTAGAAATTGGTAGAAGGGCAGAGAAAAGGAAGCAATCCACTAAGAACAGGGTTCCCCATCAAGGATACACAGTATGTGGTGGAGGCAAGAACCATAACATTTGTGTTCTAGTTATGGCTCCATTATCACTCTCTATATGAGTTGAAGTAAAGCACTAAACTTCTCCGAGCCTCCGTTTCACCCCTTGGATAATAGGAGCATCTACCCCTGCAACCTCACTAAGTTTTGGTGGTGCTTCCAATATAATGATATAAAGCTTCAAAGTCTACATAAGTACATGGTATTAGGACTGTTTCTTGCTGCAGAACCAAGTAAACATGAGCTGGATAACAAATTGAATGGCCTTTTATGCCTCTTAATAAGCATTTTAAAGGCTACACCTGTCTGGCCTACAGTAAAGAGACAGGTATTGCTCTATGTCATCAGTCCAAACAGTCCATCTAGAGACCTGCTTTTGAAACTTTTCTGAGTAGTGGAATTCTTTTTAAAAGTGAAATCACATACAGAAACCAAATATACATAATAGATTTAAGCAGAGCCACTCTGCTGGATATAGGAGTAGGGAAGACCTAGAATCTTGCTTCCTCAGCTTCTTCCTTAACTCTTGAGGAAGCCCAGTTCATTCTAAAAACCAGTGGATTCAATTATCCTGGTGCACTTATCCCAATGTGCACTTGTGAGTTAGGAGGTGGCCTAAGTCACATAGGAGCAATCCTGTCTGCTTATTATTTTCCTCCTTACTGGGTGATGGAGAAGACACACATGGTCACTGCCCTGCTTTGTATCTAATGTCCTGGTTGGCCAAGGGATTTAGGCTTCCCTTTCTCACTTACCCATATTGTGGGCCCGTCACTCTCTTCCACCTCCCTTCCTCTGGTCCATTATGCAGGAGCTGATTGTGGATGCAGAGGACACATGGATCCGATTAGAGGGGTTGTCAGAGAACACAGACTATATGGTGCTCCTGCAGGCAGCCCAGGATGCCATACGGAGCAGCATCACCTCGACTGCCTTCACCACAGGTGAGAGAGCTGTGGCCACTTTGATGCTTTCTTCATCCCTTGCATGATGTTTGGCTCTTCAGCAACCTCTGCTGAGATTTGCCCTGGGAGGAGCCAATCAGAGAAACTCAATTACCTTCCTGCCAAGGAAAGGAGTCATTTCTTCTACTCTGTCCTACCTCCTAAGGCACTGCAAGAAACTCACACTACCAAGGCAACCACAGAAACCAGCAATGCACTTCCCTGGACCATCTGGGCCAACTAAACGTATGAAGTAAATACATCAAGTTCTTACTCAGGTTTTCTGCAACTGTTTTTTCCAGCAAATATTGTCCCTCCCTCCCTCTCCACCCCCTGCCTAGAATCAGAAAATTGCCTAGTAAAAGTGGCAATAGTAATCCCTTAAGGTTAATTCTATACACAAAGCACTTTGGCATCACTGTGGTCTCAATTCAACCTTTTTAACAACTGATGATGAAGACTTTATTGTCCTCATTTCACAGATAATGAGACTGAGGTACATAGAAAGCAAATGGCTAGTAAATGGCTGGGTCAGAGCTTGAGATTGTCAACCTCAAAATCCAGACATTCCTCCTGCTTGTCCTCACTGAAGTCAGCAGAAGACACTTGAAAAACACTCTTGAGAGATAAGAGTGTGCTCTGATAGCATAGTGCTTAAGGCACTTGACAGCTAACCATAAGGCTGGCGGTTCAAACCCACCAGCCATTCCTCGGAAGGAAGATGGGGCAATCTACTTCCGTAGTGATACTGCCTCAGCAATCCAAGGAAGGGTTGCTATGAGTCGGGTCTGACTCGACGGCACATAACAACAACAACAACCAATGTCTATAATGGAGTCCCTGGGGGGAGGGTGCAATTAACACACTTGGCTGCTAACCAAACAGTTGGAGACACCTCAGAAGAAAGACTTGGCAATCTACTTCTGAAAAACAAGCCACAGAAAACTCTATGGAGCACAGTCCTACTCGGATAGATATGGGGTCGCCATGAGTTGGAATGGACTAGATGGCAACTGGTTTAATATCTACATAGCAAAGAAACCAATATCTACCCTTAGAGCACTATTTGCTAGACACTGTTCTTCCTTAATTGAATCCCCACAATAGCTCATGTGCTATGTACCATTATCCCTGCTCATAGATGGGGAAACTGAACCACAAAAGGTGAGGTAACTCACCCACGATCCCATAGCTCTTTTGTGTGTGTGTGTGTGTGTGTGTGTGTGTGATTTGGATGAAGGTTTACAGAGCAAATTCACTTTCCGTACAGTGGTTCACATATACTTTGTCTCATGTCATGGACCACAGTTTACCACAATGCAACAGCTCCCCTTCCACTTCCTCCCTATATTTACCTCTTCCTTGTGTCCATCGCTCCATGCACTCCTGCCCCCTGAGCTCTCTCCCTGTGCATAAGCAGCTCTTCTTTCTCCCATGATTTTTCTCTCCAAGATGTGTATCTACTTGAGGTAAATGTTTAACTCACATGCCTGTACTTTGTTTGGCTGGAAACCACAGGTGTGGGTTCAATTCCAGATCTGAAGGGCAGTTAGGGGCCATAGTCTCAGTGGTTCCACCAGGCTCTATCGGACTAGCAAACCCGGTACCCCGCCTTTTTTTTTCTCCAAATGATTTTGAGTTTTGTTCCACATTGTTCTCTCTCTCTATCAAGGCTCTCCTACATAGATCCTCTTCCAAGTGGATGACAGTGGTAGCTGGGCACCATCTAGTTCTTCTGATCTCATAGTCATATAGGCTGCAGATTGGATGGTGTACCAGTCACCAGGAATAATTGTTTTCATGAATTTTGGTTTTCTTCATTCTTCTTTGCTCTGGAC
>NW_006921762.1:1486341-1536993 GCF_000298275.1 Orycteropus afer afer
AAGAAACAAGCAAACGTGCAATATCTGGGGATAGGACACTAAGAGAAAAAAGGTAGAGAAGGAGAATAATTAAGGAGAAAAAAATGAGAAAAATACAAAAAGAAAAACAAGGAACAGGGTTAACCACAAGAAAAAGGGGTGGAAAAAAAAATTTTCAACCAGGAACAGAGAAAAGAAAAAGTGCTGAAAACTAGGACCTGGGAGGGGAAGAATAAGAATAATAGTAAAAAGGACAAAAGTATTAATAATAGTTGTTTTAAAACAGACAAATACAAGCAAACTAATCACCAGGAAAAAGAAAGAAAAAAATTAAAAAAGAGAAAAAAAAAAAATCGGTGGAAGACAGGGCAAGGAACCCAGGCTCCGTTTGAGCACACAAACTGTGATGGAGTTCCTGTGGGCCCAGAAGGTAGGTGGGAGTGGGGGATGGCCACACTTCCATTCATCAAGCAGGTACGGGGAGAATAAGAGTAACAAGAGGAATGTGGTACCTTTTCACTCTTGCAGGTCCGGAGTATCCTTGGGTTTGCTGGAAAGCAGAACATGTTCTTAAGCCCCAGGAATCTGCGAGAGCACTGTCTCTTTTCATTTGCAAAATAGTCAAGCTGCTTTTAAACTTTCAAAATGGCGTCGTCCTCTGGACCGGCAAAAGTCCACAGCTCAGCCCGCCTTTCTCTTCAACTTCTTTGTTTATTCCCCAGCCACCAGAGCAGTCCTCTGTGCAGTCCCTGGCTAGCAGGGCTGATTTTTAGGTTAATTCTTAGGTCCTGCCACCACTCAGGAATCTCCAAGCTGTCTGTGCTGTCATGATTGCTCAGGATTGCTGCCAGGCCGCAGCTCCGTATGTCTCCTTTTTTGGTATTTTCATGCAAATTTTTCTGCTGGTTGGGGTTTAGTCCACTTCTATATCCTTCCCTTCAAGGCTCAGGGGTCCAAGATTATCTTCTGTGTCTGCATTAATTGGTTTCCCTTTTCTTTGTTGAAGAGGGTCTGTGCAGGTTTTCTGCCTAGTCCGCCATCTTTCTGGAACCCCAAGATCCCATAGCTCTTAAGTTGGAAGGCTGGGATTTGAGTTTAGATGTTCCAATCCTGGGGCCCATGCTGTTAACACCCTTCTGACACCTTCTATGGAGCCTCTCTGTGGTCTGTAGTGCGGAACTGCTCAGCCCAGACTTTGAATTCTTCCCCTACCCCTTTTCTGAGGGGTGGGTGTGCACATGTGTGGGGCAATATGAGCATGTTTCTGGGTACATCCTTGCAACTAGAGATTATCTGCTATCTTAGAGCACCAGATTGAGTTCCCGTCTGTGTCCCAGAGACTGGTCTCTCAAACCCAGAGAGAGGTGACTGAAAGTCCTTTGGCCCCAGCCCAGGTGCCTCCCCCACTGGACCTGTTCTAAAAGACAAAGTAGGACATTGGACCAAATACACCAAATTCACCATGATCCTTCAGCATAGTGAGATTTCAAATGAGACCTATTTTCCCCTTCTTTTTCCATACCCTACAAAGTTCCCACAGTGAGCACAATAATAAAAAAATATTTTTTAATTAAAAATTAAAAAAAAAAACTTTAGTCACACAGGCATGCCATCACACATGCCATCAAGGCATGAACTCAGAGATGTGTTCTTACCAACTGTAACTTTGAGGACACTTGATCTCTTTAGTGGGCCTAAAGTCACTTATGTTCACCCTCCATACCCTTTCAAAAGATGTCTTAGATCTAAGGTACTATCTGGTTTAAGCCCTTTCCTGCACATCCACAATCCTTCATGGCTCCCTTTTCCAAGTTACTAGCCGAAGACCTGTGGATTAGAGCTTTTCACTGAATTAAGAATTTATTTCACATTAAAGGAGCTATGGTGACACAGTGGTTAAAGTATTCAGTTGCCAACCAAAAAGCTGACAGTTTGAACCTGCCAGCCACTCTGGGGAAGAAAGATGAGGCAGTCTGCTTCTGTGAAAATTTATAGCCTTAGAAACCCTATGGGGCAGCCAAGAGTCAGAATCAACTCCATGGCAGTAGATTGGGTTTCTTTTTTGGTTCCCATAAAAAGAGCACAGATAACAGATATTTGAACAGAGCTCCCAATTTTCATATTTATTAGGTCTAACCTTATCATTTCATCCCCCAAATGCATGGGTTTCAATGACAGCTCAGTGTAGTATGAGCTTTGAATTCCCATCCTGATAACACCACAGCTAGCTCTTGTGAACCATAAGACAATATTCCTGACATTTTTGAAGTGTCTTGCAGCTCTAGACCCCTATGGGCTGAAAGGATTCCAGCCTCTGAGCCCACCACTGCCCTCGCTTAAATGAAGCCTCTCCAAGGAGTGTGCAAGAGTTTGGATCTTGGATCTCAAGTCTTCCACAGGGCTCAGCAGGATCAAATAATCAGAGGATCAATAGCCCACATGGAAATCTAGAGAGGAGCCTGGGTAGTATCTTTGTGTTGTAATGCAGGGGAACATTAGGATGTATTTTAGGTTTCTCTTGCAGAGACTCCAATTGGTCCTGAGCTCTTAGAACACAGACCAATGCCAACTCAGGAAAGAGAAAACAGAAGAGCCCAATCAGTATAGTTACTGACCAAGCTGTTCCACATAGGGTTTGAAGTACCAGAGAAAGACTTGCGTCTGGTACATGGAAAAGATACGTTCATGTTTGGAAACTTTTGCAGAATTTTGATGGAAAGCTCAAATTTAAATTAAGTCACTGATACACACCAAAGCCTGATGGTATTGTCTTGGAGATTCCTCAGAACCCACAAAAAAAAAATCATTTCAGGTTGCAAATGAAAAGTTCAAGGACAGAAATAATACATGTGAAAGTCTGCACAAAGCCTAGCACATAGCCACATAATTGAATGCTGGTTGAATCAAATAGTTAAATCCCATCTGCAGAGAATTCATGGAGAGAGGTGTTTGGTGAACAAAACCCTCAGGAGAAGAGGATTCTTAATACCCCTCTCAGGGATGGTACACCCAAGAAGTACTACTGCAGAGTACAAGGCCCAAAGTCCCTCTCAGTTCAGACTCTGTGTGCCACTCCAAAAGCAAATGTCCCTGAATAAATTCATGAAGCTTACACAGCTATTTTCATTTTAATATTAATGAATCCTCATTGCTTGTGCTATTCCCCCCAAATTTTGTTAAGGATAGAGGAGGAAGAGAAGATAATAGAAAGGTATCAACTTTCTAAGCATGGAAATATGGAAATGGGATGTTACAAGAAGTTAAAGAAGTAAAACTGAAGAAGAGCTGAGTGTCTTCACTTACAAGAATAGAGTGATGCTAGAGTGGCCCCCACAGGCATACACTACTGCTGCTAAACAAGAAGTCCAAGGAATACTGAAAGCCTCATATGGGATGACAAACCAGGGCTGATGGATTTAGAGGTTAATTTCATTCTGGCAACCAGCATCATTTCATTGATAGTGCCTGGTCTTTCCTCTTAGCAGCAATCTGTTTCTAGAGCTGGCTAAATTCAGCTGTCTATCATTTCTTTCTATCATTTTTCCTTATGGCATTCCTGGCTAGCACAAATGGTTAATGTACTCAGCTGATAACCAAAAGGTTAGTGATTTGAGTCCACCCAGAGGCACCTCAGAAGAAAGACCTTATAGTCTACTTCCAAGATTCAGCCACTGAAAATCCTAAAGAGCAGTTCTACTCTGACACACATAGGGTCTCCATGAGTCAGAATTAACTTGAAGGCAATTGGTTCAGTTGCTCTCTCTCTCTCTCTCTCTCTCTCTCTCTTTCTCTCTCTCTCTCAGCAAAGGAGCTTAAAAATTGCACCTCAACAAAGTCTCCATCCATTGACAAATCCTCACCTTGTCCTGAGTGGACCAAGGTAAGAGATTCATTTTAAGCAAATACCTAGGTAGTGGTCTAGAAAAGAGTTGAGATGTTTTCCTTTAAAAAAGAGAGAGAAGAAAACAAAACCAAAAAACCCTGCCCCTTAAAATCTCAAAACCTCCTTTGATCCAGACGTCTTCCCTTGTTATGTTCCTGCCACATGACATAAGCCTGTTTCATTCTTTCTATCATGTTAATAGCTTCCTGTCCTCTTGTCTCGTGTTTGCACAAGACTCTAGGGGGAATTAAATGCAAGTAGTATGGAAGAGAAAAAAGTATGGATACATTATTTATAATTTACTGTCGCCTGAAATTTTATCCAAGGTCTACTTGTCTTTTAGAGACATGAATATAAATGAGGAAACAAATATTCCCCGCAGAGCAACAGGGACTTGGTGAAATGATCATTGGAGAGGCTGGTTTCATTGTCTCTTTTAATACTATAAGAAGCAAACAAGGCTCTAGCTAAAGCTTGTCCTCAGAGACTGTTGGAGACTATAAAATAGGTTGTCTTGACCTTGAGGTTAAGTGAAGACAGTCAGTTTTCCAGCTACCACGAGATGGGTAATGCAAAGTTTCTTTTATTGCCTTTGCTCTGGCCCCTACTAGCCCACATCCAGGCTGAGCTGTCCTGCACAATCAGTGTAAACTCAGGAGTCTACTTCAGCAACAGCTTCTGTTTCTGAGCATGTGAAAATTAAGGAAGATTGGCAAATCCTGGGTTCTAAAACAAAAGATGGTGGGTCATCCAAATCCACATAGTTCTCAGATATATCCACTGGAAAGGAAAGCCAAATTGTCACTACCCACTGCTATTTACCCTCATATATCACACCCGAAGTGGTGAACTTCATACACTTTTCTTCACTCCACTAGTGAATGATAGTTTGATTTCATTAAGACAAGCAAATCTCTAAAAGAAGTCCACTTCCTCCTCTCTTTGGGACTTGGCTTAAAGAAAGGGATAGGGCAATAAGCACAGCATTCATGGAAGCCATTTCCATGAATGCTCAAAATGGATAGATGTATGGGTGTCAGTTCAGAAGTCTGAATTAATCATACTGTCCAGTTTATCACATATCACCGACATTAGCCTCAACAAGATCTCTCTCTGTATATTATTCATTGACCTATTTACTGCCATTTCTTCTTCCACCATCCGTATGTAATCATTCTGATGTGTTAAAATTTGTATTTTGTCTGTATGTGTTTTTGCAAAGTGTGTTCTTATAAAATTGTTTTGAGCGTAAATATTTTAAAGGTATCGTATTTAACTCATTTACTGTTCTCATATATCTTGATCAGCACTATTTTTTAAGAACCATCCATGTTGTTATGCATACCTATAATCTTTTGCATCCAACTGTCACAAAATATTGCATGGTGCGTGCCCATCACATTTTACTTCTCCGCTCTTCCAAAGATGGACAACAGATTGTCTTCAACTTCCCCCACAACAAATGGTGCTGCAGTAAATACCTTGTACACATTCACTACGGATTGATGAGGCAATGTCTTTGGGATACATATACTCAGAAGAGGAATTGCTTGGCCATAGAGTATGTATTTACTTGTTGTTGTTGGTTGTTGTTTGCCGTCGAGTCGGCCCCGACTCATAGCGACCCCTCCTTGGGTTTCCGAGGCAGTATCACTACGGAAGTAGGATTGCCCAACCTTCCTTCCGAGGAGTGGCTGGTGGGTTTGAACCGCCAGCCTTCTGGTGAGCAGTCAAGTGCCTTAGGCACTATGCTACCAGAGCTCCTTGTATTTACTTAGTTTAACTAAATTCTGCTCTCCCCGTGGCTGTACTAGTCAACACTCCTCTAGTAGTATGTGAAGACTCCTATTTCCTATTGCCAATGTTTGGCATGATCCACCTTTGTAAATTTTGACAGCCTAATTGATATAATCAGTATCTCTTTGTTCTAGTTTAATTTCTATAAACCATGAATTTGAATTTGAATATCTCTTCATATGCTTGCTAACTTTTTGAGTTTCCTTTTCCTATAAAATACCTGTTCACATTGCTTGCTCATTTTTCTACCAGGGTCCTTATGCTACACACTGTATTTTTTATGCAAATAATGCACACTTTCTACATTTGTTTGCCAACCACTTCCCCTCCCGCACCAGGAAGTATTTTCAGATATATTGCTCCCCACTGCAAGATGTATTCATAAGTATACTATGCTAATTTATTTCACAGCAATGTATCTGAAAATACCTCCTGAGGTGTGGGGTGGAGGTGGAGTGGTTGGCAAACAAACCTAGAAGGCACATGTTATGTGCATAAAAATACATTAAGTGATAGTGTTGCAGTTATTATTATTTGGGCTTTTGAAGTTTTTCTTTTCTCTATTTTTAATTTACTTTTATTGTGGTGAAAACATACACACCAAGACATTCATGAACATAACAACTTCCACATTTACAGCTCAAGGACACTGATGACATTTTTCATGTTGTGCCACCATTATTACTATCTTTTTCCAAAATATCCCACAACCATTAGCATTAACTTAATGCCCCTCAAATTACAGTTTCCCCTTTCCTTCTCCCTCTGATTTCTGGTAACCACTAATAATCTTTGGTATACATAGGTATTTCTTCTTCTTCTTCTTTTAATCTATCTAAAAATTTTCCTTCCCTTTCCCTCCTGTCCCTGTTAACCAACAAAGAAAAGTTCCTTCCGTATAGAAACCTTTCCTTGACTTTTACAATAGTGGACTAGTATTTGTCATTCTGTGATTGACTTATTTCACTTGACTTAATGTCCTCCAAGTTCATCCATGTTATGAGGTGTTTCATAGATTCTGCATCATTCTTTAGTGTTGCGTATCATTGTGTTGTGTGTATGTACCAGTTTGGTTATCCATTCCTCCATTGATGGGTACTTATGTTGTTCTATCTCTTTGCTATTGAGACTAGTGCTGCAATGAACATAGGTGTGCATATATCTATTCGTGTCCTGCTTCTAACTTCTTTAGGATATATACCTAGTAATGGGATTGCTGGATCAAATGGTATTTCTGTTTCCAACTTTTTAAGAAATTGCCGTACTGCTTTCCACAGTGGTTGTATCATTTTACAGCCCCACCAGCAGTGTATGAGAGTCCCAATCTCTCCACATCCTTGCCAGCATTTATTATTTTCTGTCTTGTTGAACTTTGCTGCTAATGCTACTGTGAGATAGTATCTCATAGCTGTTTTGAATTGCATCTCTCTAATGGCTAATGATCATGAACATTTCTTCATGTGTTTGTTGGCCACCTGAATATCTTCTTTGGTAAAATGTCTGTTCATGTCTTCTGCCCATTTTTCAATTGGATTGTTTATATTTTTGATGTGGAGGTGTTGGAGTTTTCCATAAATTTTAGAGACAAGTCCCTTGTCAGATAATATCCTTGTCGAATATTTTTTCCAAATCTGCAGGTTCTCTTTTTACTCTTTTGGAAAGGTTTTTTGATGCACATAAGAATTTAATTTTTAGAAGGTCCCAGTTATGTAATTTATCTTCTGCTCTTTGTACATTTGAGGTTATGCTTGATAATATATTTACACCATATATTGTTGTTGTTATTTGCCATTGAGTTGGACTAGACTCACCGTGACCCCTCCTTGGGTTTCTGAGGCAGTATGGGAGCTCTGGCGGCATAGTGCCTAAGGCATTTGACTGCTAACCAGAAGGCTGGTGGTTCAAACTCACCAGCCACTCCTCGGAAGGAAGACGGGATAATCTACTTCTGTAGAGATACCATCTTGCAAACCCAAGGAGGGGTCACTATGAGTCGTGAGTCAGAGTCAACTCAACAGCAGTGAGTTTGGTTTTAGTTTTTGTTTACTGTAACTATGGAAGCTCTGGTGGCGTAGTGCCTAAGACATTTAACTGCTAACCAGAAGGCTGGCAGTTCAAACCCCCCAGCCACTCCTCAGAAGGAAGACTGGGAAATCTACTTCTGTAATGATACTGCCACAAAAACCCAAGAAGGGTTGCTATGAGTTGGATTCGACTCATCAGCAGTGAGCTTGGTTGGTTTTTGTTTTTTTTTTTTTTTCACTATAACTATAGCTATTTTCCCTTTTTTGTTTCATATTTTGCTTATTCTCATCTTCTCTATTTCATAACCAATCTTGCCAGTAAAAATCTATATTTATGTTTATGTATCACTATTGACTTTTCAAATGTATCAATATAGTATTTGCCCTCTAACAATCCAAGTACTTGAGCATGCTTTCAAATGTCTCTGGGCTTCTCACTCCCTACCCTTTCATACATACTCAAACAAATGCTGTCTAGATTTTGGTTCTGGGTCATTACTGTCTCCTTTTCTCCTCTTTGATTAATGATTTTTAATACAAAAAATAAGAAATTTTAACTAGATATTCTGTTGTTATGTCCCGTCGAGTTGGACCCGACTCATAGCGACCCCTCCTTGGGTTTCCAAGGCAGTATCACTATGGAAGTAGATTGCCCCATCTTCCTTCCGAGGAGTGGAACTGTCAGCCTTCTGGTTAGCAGTCATATCATGCTTATTTTTAATATCTCCAGAAATTTTTGCTTTTCTTATTTGTGCAAATACCCATTGCCATAGAGTCAATTCTGACTCATAGTGACACTGTAGGACAGAGTAGAACTGCTCCCATAGGGATTCCAAGGCTGTAAATCTTTTCAGCACGTAACTGCCACATACTTCTCCCATAGAGTAGCTGATGGGTTCAAACCACTGTTCTTTCAGTTAGCAGCTGAGTGCTTCAACCACTGTGCCACTGTGTCTCTTTCTGATTTGTACACTCATTCTAAATTCCCTATAAAGTATTTGTAAGGCAAACCTTTTAAAATCTTATATACCTGAAGAAGTATTTTTTTAATGACATTTGATATTTCGATTGCAATTCAAATATATTTTAAAACCCATGTTTCACTAACTTCATAAAATAATTTGAATTGTATCTCACATTTGAGTTGTAATTTGATGAGATGTAAAATACTAGGCTTAAATATTTGTTTCCTTCTTATTTGCAAATATCATTCGTTGCCTTCTTGTATGCATTGTTGGCTGTTCAAAAGTCTGGTGTTAATGCATTTCTTGTTTGGTAAAGGGCTTTCTTTCTGGAAGCTTTTAGAATATTTCTCTTTCTTTTTGACAGTATTACACTTAATTCCATGTCTTGGAGGTCACTAATCTTTTTATCTTCCATTTGACATTTTATGAGCCTTTTAAATCTGAGGTGTGTTATCTTTACTTCAGGGAAATTTATATTGTTTATTTTCTTTAAACATTTCCTCTTGTTATTATTTTTCCCCTTTCTAGAACTTCTATTAGCTGGATGTTAGAATGTATAATGTGTCTCTTAGCTTTTTCTTTATTTTTTTCCCCCATTTTATCAGTTCCTTTTATCTTCTCAGAAAGTTATTCAATATGACCTTCCAATTCATTCGTTTTTTAGCCATATCTAAATTCTTATTTATCCCATCTACTGTATTCTTATGTCCAGCTATTATATTATTCATACCAAATATTTCAGCTTGTCTTTGATCTCTTGTTCTTATTTCAAATTTCAATACTATTCCTCACCTCCTTAAATAAAGTTATTATGCTTAATTTAAAATTGGTCCATCAGTTCTGATAATTCTTTATCAGATGAATGTCATACTGCATGTGGTCTTTCTTTTTCAGTAGTTTTACTTCTCAGTGAACTGATATTCTGGCCTATGAGCTCATACTCCTTTGAGATTACCAGGTCCTTGTCTGGTAAAGTGTGTACTAGAAAACATGAAGAGGAAGGTAATGATTATCCTATAGCAATGTGGGGGAAAAGCAAAAACAGAATATCAAAACTTTCTTCCAATATACCCTGTCTCTCTTTTGTACTGTTTTTATTTGGTCTTGGTATCAGAGTAATACTGATCTCAGCTGAATACATTGGAACTTTATTTTCTAAAAAAGATTGTGTGTAATTTGTGTTATTTCTTCGTTAACTGTGGTGATAAAATTCACCAGTGAAGGCTTAGAGATTAGTTTTCTAAATTTTTTTTAACTACAAATTCAATTCCTTTATAGTTATAATACTATTTAGATTATCCATTTCATCTTGGTTGAAATTTGGTAGATGGAGGTTTTCTAGAAATATATCTGTTTCATCTAAGTTGTTGAATATATGTACATAGAGTTCATTGTACTATTCAATAGAAAAGAGATATGATTTCATAATGGGGCTCAATAAATTTTGTCAAAAATAATACAATTTACAATAGGCTGGAAGATTACATTGTAAATGTTATAGAAGAGCCTACATTGTAGACCACTCTATGCAGGATTTTATTTAGTCCAATTTTGATTTTGTTGTCCCAAGTGTTTTCAGAAAATGGAATTACTCTCTCTTGTCATAATCATAGGGAAAGAATATAGTGTTCTCATGGAGTTATTCATTCAATAAATATTGATTATCTGTGAACCAGGCACTGTTCTAAGTGCTGGAGATAGAGTGATGACCAAAATGAGGCAGATGCCTTCCTCCATGGACCTTACATTCAATGTGTGAGACAGCAGTGAATAGATAAAAAGGATGGTCAGGAAATGTTTCTCTTTGAGCTGAGATATTTGAGCTGGAACATGAATGATGAAAACGAACAGGATCATTGCAGTCCTAAGGAAGCATAAGAACTATATCTTGAAGGGGTGCTAAGTTTAGCATGTACAGTAAATTAAAAGAAAGCCAATGTGGCTGTTGAGTAGTGAGAAAAGAGAGGAGTACGAAGCAGAGCCAGAGCATGCTGGGTTTGTAGACCAAGGTAAAGATTTGGAATTTTATTCTATTTGCAATCAAGGAGCCATTGGGGGAGGGGAGTGGTTTATATATGAGAAATAGCATGAGATTGGATCAAGAACTGATGGTTTGAAGAAAGAAGTCCAAACTGAACTGAAGGTATTGGCTAAAAACAAAGCTTCATGAATTGACAGAATTCCTATTGAGATATTTCAACAAATGGATGCAGAGCTGGAAGCAGTCACTTACTAATGCCAAGAAATTTGGAAGATAGTTACCTGGCCAATTGACCAGAAGAGGTTTATATTTGAGCTCATTCCAAAGAAAGGTGATCCAACAGAATGTAAAAATTATTGAACAATATTATTAATATCACACACAAGTAAAATTTTACTGAAGAACATTCAAAAATGGTTGTAGCAATACATTGATAAGAAACTGCCAGAAATTCAAGCCAGATTCTTAAGAAGACATGGAAAAAAGGTGATCATTTATGGATAACATTTTGCAAAATGGGAATTCCAAAATACTTAATTGGGCTCATATGGAACCTCTACATAGACCAAGAGGCAGTCATTTGAACAGAACAAGAGGATACTGCATGGTTTAAAATCGGGAAAGGTGTGTATCAGGATTACATCCTTTCATCATATTTATTCAATATATATGCTCAGCAAATAATCCAAGAAGCTGGACAATATGAAGAATGTGGCATCAGGATTGGAGGAAGATTCATTAACAACCTGCGATATGCAGATGACACAACTTTCCTTGCTAAAAGTGAAGAAAACTTGAAGCACTTGCTGATAAAGATCAAAGACTACCTGGTACGGATTACACCCAACTTAAAAAAAAAAAAAAAAAAATGAAAATCCTCACAACTGAAAATAAGCAACATTTGATAAATGGAGAAAAGATCAAAATTGTCAAGTATTTCATTTTACTTGAATCTACAATCAATGCCCATGGAAGCAACAGTCAAGAAATCAAATGATGTATTGTGTTGGGCACATCTGCTGCAAAAGACTTCTTTAAATTGTTAAAGAAAAAGATGTCACTGTTCTGGTTACCTACTGTGGTTCTAACAGAAATATACCACAAATGGGATGGCCTTAACAAACAGGAGTTTATTCTCTTACAGTTTGGAGGTTTTAAGTCCAAGTTCAAAGTGCCAGGCTCTAGGGGCTGGGTGAAAGCCCCTCATCCTTGGAGTCCAACTCTGCCCTCTGCTCCCAGCCCACTGGAGCTAGAGGCGTTTCTTCACTCAGACAGCTGCTGGCTGGTGAGGCTGACAAACCCAAGGTTGACAAGTAAAAAGGCACAGTCCCAATGTTACCAAACCACATGGAAGGATGTTAATTTAAATCCATTGTAGGTACCAAGGTCAGCAGAGCATGGCAGGCTGCTGAACATTGACATGGCTACATGCAGGGTCCAAGTGGCATAAGCTAGAGACCATTCCCAAAGCTACTTCTTATATACGGGAAGCATACCACATACCCAAAGCAGCTACTCAGCTGCTTGTGGAAGATCCCACCATGGAGTTGATTGCCAGTCTCATCATGGGGAATAACTACCACCAGCTGCCCAGCCACTTAACCAGGCCCAGCCAAGTTGACACACAAACATAACCGCCACAATCATTTTGAGGATTAAGGTGCTCCTAACACAAGCCATGGTATTTTCAATAGCCTTATATGCATGTGAAAGCTGGACAATGAATATGGAAGACTTCAAAAGAATTGATGCCTTTAAATTATGGTCTTGGTAAAGAATATTGAATATACCATAGACTGCCAGAAGAATGAACAAATCTGTCTTGGAAGAATGCTTCTTAGAAGCAAGGATGGAAAACTTCATCTCATGTACTTTGGCCATGTTATCAGGAGGAATCAATCCCTGGAGAAGAACATCATCCTTGGTAAAGTAGAGGGTCAGAGAAAAAGAGAAGGACCCTCAATGAGATGGACTGACACAGTGTATTCAACTATGGCAACGATTGTGTGGATGGTGTAGGACTGGGCAGTGTTTCATACACTATGCTATGAGTCAGAACCAACTCAATGGCACTTAACAACTACAACAAGATCTCACTTAACATTATAAAGAGATCATTCCAGTTGAAGCAAGGAGCATGGATGCAAGAGGAGTTAGAGTGGCAGCAGAGAGGCCAGGTAGGAGGCATTACGTAACTCAACCTTCTTTGCCGTATTAAATCAAGAGCCTCAGAGAGGGGCCAGGCTGGTCAACATAGTCATCCTTGGAACTGGGTCTTCTGATAGAAGTGAATCCAAGGAATAGCAAGGCAAATTATGTCAGAATATTCCTCTACAATTTGGATGCCTTTAACTGATCTTTAAAAAATATGTATCGGGAATCTTGTGGAACTGGCCATTGATGGGTAGAATGCAGGTGGTCTGCAGAGCTTGAAGACTTTACTCAGCATTTCTGTTTAGGATGAAGACATTGAAGCTGTCTATTGCTCAAATGATTTTTTCCCTTCCTTACCTCCTTAAGGGCTGTTGTCACCTTTTCTCCTGGAGTCCCATTTTTAACTCTGAATGGGCATCCTACCTCCACCTAATCCAGTCTCTACACTGTAATGAGATGATATTTTTAAAAAATTGAGTTTAAAGTCCATCAATTGGCTCCCCATCCTGTTGCCTGTAGAAGGTCCAGCTCTTTTTATGGCATCCCTGCTTACCTCTCCAGAGCTCTTACTTATCCATGCAGTCCAGCTCTTGCTCTGCCTTCCAGATAAATCTTCAGTTTTCCAAATGAACCATACTTATGCACACACCTGGAATACCCTTCTAACAATTTGTGGCTAACTTCTATGTTAGTTCCTAAAATAAGAAGCCTTTCCTGATTGGCATTTGCCAATCTCTGACCCCATCCCATAGCCCTGCCTCTCTTTCCACCCTTGCTAGTCCCAGGTTTCATTGCATGCCTCACTTCCATCTTCTTGCAGTCACTGTTTACCTCTTTCCCATAGCTCTTAGAACTCAGAATTGTACATTCCTGTTTCTCCCATCAGAGTATAAAACCAAAAACCAAAAGTGCAAGCAACCTGAAAAGTGAGGCTGTGTTTTTTTCCTTCTTTTTATTTCATCTCCAAGCATCATGTTTAGAACCCATAACTTTGTTGAAAGAATAAACTAGAGAATAAACACATGAATGGACTGGAAGATGCTGTGAAGGAAGCAAGCTCATATGGGCTCAACAGTTATCCTTGCTCTCTGCACAGCCTCAGAATTCTCCCCACAGTCGAGCCACTCACATTGCAAATGTAGGTCATTAATTCTAACAAGGAAAACTAGGTGAGAGCCAACTACAAGCCCATTTCCAGAAAAACAAATTAAAGTGCTGGTGGCTAGAGCTTGTCACCCATGCTTCCGTGGAGCAGCACACTGTGCTCTGCAGTTACAGAGAAATCTTATGAGGCTGCTTTCAGAGAGAAACATTGACATCATGGCTATAAGTGTGGGCAGCGGAAAGACCCTCCCCAGAGCCAATAAACCCAGCCATTTTAAAGACTGTGTCCAAGGACACAACATAAGTAAGGGATAGGGCAGGGAATTTCCTCCCTCACTCCTCACCGGCTGGGGACCTCCTGATTATGTGTGCATCACGTAGCTCACTCCATTCCACTCAGCAGTCAGCCTCCGGATGCCCAACACAAACCAATTTCTGAGCAATTCTTCCGGTGAGTGCCCCAGTCCTGTTGATCTCACAATTATGTCTAGAAACACTTAACCATGAGACATTTCAGTGTACCAATCACTCAGCATTGCTTTCCTTTTAACTTGGTAATCACCACAGTTGGTGCTGAAAAAATTCTTCCTCAGGCCAAACCAAAAGCCAAACCTACTGCCATCGAGTCAATTCCGACTCACAATAACCCTATAGGACAAAGTACAACTGCTCCATGGGGTTTCCAAGGCTGTAAATCTTTACAGAAGCAGACATTTTTCTCCCTCGGAGTGGCTGGTTGTTTCAAACCACCAACCTTTTGGTTAGCAGCCAAATACTTTAACCACTGCACCTCAGGCCAGGCCCGTCATTGCACTGAAAGGAAGAAAAGACTTCCAGTTTTGTTCTTGGTCCTACAACTCTACCTTGGAGGGGAAAATATTACTGTGATGATCTATGTTAGGGTCAACAGTGAGCTTCTGATGATATTCAATGGTATGACATCCATCTGAAGTATGCCCTGACAATCACCTCTCCCCCATATCATAAAATGTCTAAAGGCACAGGACACACACAATGAACACAGCAGAATGGGAATCAGAGTATTCTTTATTATTAACTAAATCCAAGCCTAAAAATCCTCAAAGTAGAACTTAATGGTCAAAAGTGGAGCATAGGGCTCAAACTCAAGGAAGGTATTAAATACACACTCAACATACACATTATCTAAATAGAGTCTCTTATTCCACCCCATCTAATCTTGGGATCAGCTCACTCAGGGCATGGCTATCAGTAAGGAAAGAAGGGAGAGGGAGAAGGGAAAAGAGGAAAAGTTAGACAGAGAGATTGGATGATTGGAATCTCACCCAGTAACATAGATCTAGACAAAGAAAGAAGACCATACAGCTCCTTTGAGACACTGTCCATTCCAGCCTCCTTTAGACCTAAACCCCAAAATCCATTGTCATCAAGTCAAATCTGACCCATGGCAACTCCATGTGTTACAAAGTAGAACTGCTCTATAGGTTTTCTTGGCTAAAATCTTTATGGAAGATTGCCAGGCCTTTCCTCCACAGAACCACTGGGTGGGTTTGAACCACCAACCTTTCAGTTAGTCAGGCACAAATCATTTTGTATCACCCAGGGAAGCCTCTGTTAGAAGAAGAGGAAAAAGTACCAGAGAACAAGTGGACTTCGGTTTCCACATTTTAAGGTCTGGTGACACTGCCTGCTATTGAGTGACAGCTCAGAATTTAACCAACCAATGAGAAGCTCCTTCTCTCATGGGAGAAGCCTAACTGAGGACAGGAGAGTAATACACCCACCTCGCCTAAAATTAAATGCATTATCAAAACTAGAAATTCAAAACATGGCACAGTTAATATTGTCCCATGCAAAGTATCAAAGCACTGAAGCTTGTTTTCCATTGGTCCCAAAGTAGTTCCATTAACTTCCTGTGAGGTCTCCAGTCATTTAAGGCTTTTTCTCCTTGAACATGTATTTAACACCCACAATTTTAATTTCTAAGGAGTTCTGGTGGTGAAATGGTTAAAGCATTCGACTGCTACCCAAAATGCCGGTCATTTGAACCCACAAGCCGCTCCATGGGAAAAAGATGAGGCCTGCTTCCATAAAGATTTACAATCTTGGAAACCCTATGGGGCAGTTCTACTCTGTGCTATGGAATTTCTATGTGTCAGAATTAACTCAATGGCAGTGGGTTGTGTTTGGTTTGGTCTTAATTTCTGAAATGAATCCAAGATTGGGAATACCTTCCACCATGGCCTATGGTTAAGGGTGGCAGCAAGTTGAAGTACAATCTTTGTAACTAGAAGGAGTTAACACACCTCCAGAGGGGACTTGCATAAAGTCTATGAAACTCCAACTTCTTCCTAAGACAAGATGCTTCACTGATGATCCATAACAGAAGGCTTAGATGACCAGGGCTTTCAATAAGGTTGCTATGTGACTTTTGATGTGCGAGGTTATACTGTCACTTGCTCTGTTCCGCCAGTTAGCCCTATGTCACAACTGTAGTGTACTTGTTCTACCACTAGGGGACACTGTAGTGACTGACATGTGAACTCCTTACACAGCCTCTCCTCAATAACTGCAACAATTCAAGGATGCAGAACCACATCACCACAACATGCTTTCAATGACCCAGAGGATCATTAGGTTTGCTCAGCACCCAAATCACTTCCCCAAACAGCGAGCTCTGCCTTTAACGTGCCTGATCAGCTCCTGCAATCCAGAAATGTTCTTCTGGTGGGCTCTCTGTTCCTTGGCTTGCCTGCTGAGCATTAAAATTTTCCTTAGAGCTAAGCTCTTCAGAACACATGATTTAAGTTTCTCTTTTAGCTAATTAGATATTGTTCTACAAATTGGACTGTTCTCTTTGAAGGATGAGCAGCAATTTACTTCCCCTGCCCTCTCCTTAAACTTAAACTGAACTGTAAAACATGGCCATTTGATTGTTTAGTTCAATCAGGAGATTATTCTAGGTGAGGATCAGATATCCATTTTCTTGTTAATGCTGGGGTTTGGGGCATTCTTTAATGCTGGTGTAAAGATCCTGAAAGGGTTTGCTTAGATGCCTTTGACCCTTTTGAAAGGATTTCCCTGGGCCCATTCCTCTGTAATCACTGCCTGAAAAACCAATAACCAGCTGCACTAATACATCCACACTACAAAAGTAAAGGGTGGATTTTTATTATCCCCATTCTACTGATGAGAAAACTGACTTCCAGGAAAGTCAGCCATGTGCTTCAAGTCAAATAGGTAGGTAAAGGAGCTAGACTGTGAATCCAGCTCTTTGGTTCTCAAACCAAAAAAATCCACTGCACTCGAGTGAATTTCAATTCATAGCAACTTGATGGGACAGAATAGAACTGCCACCAAAGTGTTTCCAAAGCTATAAATCTTTACAGAAGCAAACTGCCTCATTTTTCTCCCACAGGGTGGCTGGTGGGTTCAAACCATCCCATCCACCTTTTGGTTACCAGCATAATGCTTTAACCACTGTGTCATCAGAGTTCCAAACTATATACTATTTGATAAATTCAACAACAGTTGAAGAGGGAGAATGCAAGGTGATGCAGGGTTCCCTCACTCACACACTGTTTGAGATCCAGGGAGGATTTCTTCAGTTCTTGATGAAGTATCATGAAACCGTTTAGAAACTTATCTGTTCCAAGAGACTCTTACTCACAGTGAGAGAAAGAATCCTTTCTGGAAATTGCCTCTTTTCCTGTGCAGGGGGCCGGGTATTCCCTCATCCTCAAGACTGTGCCCAGCATTTGATGAATGGAGACACCCTGAGTGGGGTTTACACCGTCTTCCTTAATGGGGAGCTCAGCCAGAAGTTACAGGTGTACTGTGACATGACCACTGATGGAGGTGGCTGGATTGTAAGTATATGTAACTGCTTTCGTGCAAACATTTTTGGTGTTGTAGTCCAATTAGCTCAGCACTGTCAATCCAAAGTTCACCATCTTTCTGGCCATGATTTCAACCACTACCCAAATATCCATCCTGGGACTCTTCATGACCCTCAAGAACCTTATTCAGCAGCTTAATCATAGGCTTTGTCGGGCAGGGGAAGGAACAAACATATTGAGGCTGTAGTGGCCTAGCTCAGTGAAGGGGTCCAGGATGACAGCCTTCCTTCCTGTTTCTTCTGCAAGGACAGTTAATGCAGAATGATGCCAGAGGAGAAAGGTAGTGGCTCAGCTAGGCCAAGGGTCTTGTTTGCTGAGGATCACAGCCATAATAAAGCAATGGTAGAGGAGCCTCCCCTGCAGAAGGAAGATGAGCCTCTGTGTGAGGAGATGATTAGGATTCTTCTACTGGAGGACTGCATGTAGAGGAGCAGATGAGGGGCAGGACATGGACAGCTACCACTGATTACAAAAGCCACCCCTGCCCTTCTCCTTCCCTGGCCTCCTGCTGCTTCTTCAGAGCTTCCTCAGCTTTCAGGGGATGGTCAGGCAAAGACTGTCACCACTTTTCATCACCATCCTCCTCCCATTCCAGATGGTAGGACAGACTGGAAGGGAAACAGAATGGCTCCATCAGTTGATGCAGGCTGCAATAAGCCTGGCCCTGACACAGTCCAGTATTGACCTAGTCAGTGCAGATGGAAATACAGCCTGTCCACCCTGCTGCCGACTCTCCCTCCAGCACTACTCACACACAGCGCTGTGTTTTTCACAGAGCAAAAAAATGGGTACTTTTTGAATAGTTGCTGTGCTCATAACAGCCACTCTTGGGAAACATTTTCTTTTATGTTTCTGACATATTTGTGCCTCATTCTTAAAGCATAATTGGAAATTGAAGCCGAGGCTGATTTATTGGAGGTTAAATGGAATTAGCACTTAAACAGCTAGGAAAGGGAATGATACACAGTTGCTTTACCTGCAATCCTATGATGACGGTTACTAGTTGATTCGAAGTTGTTCCTGTTCTTTTGGTGAGAAATGCTTTCTATCACACTCCTTGGTGCAAAAGATTAATTGAGAGCTAAACCTATTTCCTCTGTCTGTTCTGGGCCTTTGTATGTATCCTGAATCCGTTCTACATTGCAGGGGTGCAAATTAGTGTCAACATCACCCCCCAGACTATTCATCAGGAGCCTCTGCGCTTCAAGGGAAGGGCTCCGAGCGTCTCCTGCAACAGCTACTGTGTCAATACCCAGCTCGGTTCTGTAATGCTCCTTACTGGGACATCTTTGTCACTGCAGATATAAAACGCAGTTCATATCAATTTACTTGATCACAGTTTTTCTTTCTTTCTTTTTTTTTAATTTCCTTTCTTTCCACAGGTATTTCAGAGACGGCAGAATGGCCAAACTGATTTTTTCCGGAAATGGGCTGATTATCGGGCTGGCTTTGGGAACCTGGAAGATGAATTTTGGCTAGGTAACAGTTTCTTTTTGCTTCCCCTCCATGTGCTGCTCTGACTTTTCATCCATCCCTCTCCTTTCTCTGTCCATCTGGGATTATCAGAAACTCTGCCTGCGTCTGTTGAGAGGCTGACAGCTCGTGAATTGCTTTCAGTACCCTTTGCTCTGTTTGGCTCCACTATTGATCTGTTTTTATCTTACTGTGGTATTTTCCTCTTTGCTCTGTCTCTTCCCATCCTCATTAATAGTCTCTTATGCTGATGTGTCTTGACAAGAAGCAACTACAAAGGGATTGAGCACCTAGTGGGGGGAGGAGGAGAGGCACAGGAAGGTTACAGGCTGGTGGGCCAGCTCACAGAAGCCAAGCCCCAACCAGCCAGTCTGCAGGTTGGGACAGAAATGAGGCCAGTCACTCCACCCAACTCCTTGGAGGAATATTATTACCTGATTTGGGGAAGGAAAAAGTGAAAATGGTATGAGAGGTGACTGGCAATTTCCTGGAGGTCTGGCACAAGCAGGAGGTGTAGATTGAGAAGTGAACTGGAGTGAGAAGGTGAGCACACATCCAGCCAAGGCAGATGGCAGGTAGCCACCCTCAGAAAATCATCAGCATCATATCGCCTGCATCTCCCTCTGGGATTTCATGGGCATTTATATAAAAGGGGCAGAGGGCAAGGCAAATAATCATGTTCCACATGTGGTGTCCTCTCTATCTCCCCTGCCACCATCTCTTTGGGATCTCACCATCTTTCTCCTGGACACTCATAACAACCTCCTAACTGGCCTCCTTGCCTCTAGGACCACTCTTATTGTCCATATGACCACTAGATTCATCTTCTTCACACCCCAAATCTCAGCAATGGTTAAAGATGTTTATAAAACTTTTCGATGACTCCACATCACCACCAAGCAAAAGCCAAACACCTGAGCTCAGGTACAAGGTCCTCTCTGATCTACCTGTGGAGCCTGCTTTCCACAGTTAAGTACCCTGACCTCTTCTTCTTCCCACTCCCACCCAGTGCCAAACTCTAAACATGTGGAATCACTGATGTTTCTTCTGCCCTTATGCTTTCTTAGCCAGCTATCCCTTCCCCTATGAATGTTGCTTGCTGTCCATTTATATATATTCAAAGACCTCTCCTAGCCATTTTTCTCACCCTTTGCCTGTGAGAGAATTGGTCACTACCCCTTTTGTAGCCCAAATCAATGTCCATTTTACTGGGTACTTCTCTTGACTATTATATGCAAGACACTCATCTTATAACCCTAAAGCCTATTATAGTGCCAGAGGGAGAGTAGGTACTACTCTCTAAAGTTTTGATACTAATCAGTCATCAATCCTGCCATTAATGATAAAAAATTATTGACTCCCTATTTTATCCCTAGATCTGTGTTTGGTGATGTAGGTAATTTAAAAATAAGGTAAAAATCATATAAAACAAGTGATAGAGAAGTCCAATGAATAGGAAAATATGCTTACCTTTAAAGAGTTTGCAAAATCTTGGGACACATGGATCAATGGAACACAAGCAGATGTAACACAAGCAATGTTTCCCAAACCTTAGCCACATGTACCATTTTCACAATTTTTGTCATATCTGGAAAATATCTGGACTATCATACACTCAAATGTCAAAACTTGTTTTATTTAATTAAATCTATTTTGTGTGTGTCAGAGAAACATTATAGCTTTATCAAAAATGGAAAACTACTTATCGTGTGCCATTTTAAACAAAATGCCTTTGAGTCAATTCCAACTCAACCCCCACTGGGTTTCTGAAGTGGTAAATCTTTATGGAAGTAGATTGCCCCACCTTTCTTCTGGGAGTAGTTGGTGGTTAGCAGTCAAATGCCTTAAGCACTGCTCCTTACCATAAATAAAAGAGAACCTTAAAAATAAATGCAATGAAAAGAAAATAATATTGTTAAATGACAGCTAAACACAGGGGCCCCAAGCTTCTTTTTGTTGTTAAAAATGGAGGTTAAAAAGTAATGGGTGCTAAATAAACTAACCACAGGGTGCTAGAACCAAAGATTATGATTATGGTTAGGGTTTTTCCTTGATCTATTAAGAAAGATGGGGTAGGAAATGGCTACAGTGAATATATCTTAGTATGTGTTAAAGATTATTTAGTACCTTATCCCAAAATCATTTCCCATATTATCAGAGATGCCATCCCACACTGGGAAATACTGTGCTAATCCATCAGCTACTGTGGGAAGGCCACAGATATTCAGAGAAGGAAAAGGTCAGCTTCATGGAGATAACACTGAGGGACAAGTAAGGAGAAAGGAGGAGAGAAGGGGACAGGAAAAGAAGGAAAGTGGGGATCATGAGGGAACCCACCCAACCAAAGGAAAAAAGAAAATGAGGTCAGGCAAGTTGAATGGAAAGGACATTGATACTTGAAAGTCAAGAAAAGAGGTCTTCAATTCATGCTTAAGTGAGGTTTCTTGAATAGAGGTGAGGCCTGGTGGTGTTAATTTGATAGCAATAGTTAGGCTGGGGGTCACACTATGATCCATGGTTTATGTCCTAAGTCAGTTTCTCTACTGCAGAGCCTGAGACAGAGAGATTTGTTTTCAAGTGACTTATTTGGGGAGTACACTCAGGAGAAGAGAAATGGGAGAAGCTGGATAGAGCAGTGTGGAAAAAAATAAATGCAAAACATGATCTCAGCTGGAAACTAGCTTCAATCTGATCCCAAAGAAACCTCTGGAGCATGGATTGCATCTAAGAATTGGTTCCCATTGGAGCAAGTGAGCAGGGTGCTTGTGTCCCCACACCAGCCCTTGAAAGAAGTCCACATGGGGGAGGGATTGAGACATAGGGGAGGAGACTCTTGTTTGGTCTAGGGCAGTTATCCAGAGAAGGCAGCTATGAATGGTTAGCAGCCAACACTTCTAGGAGTTAAGGGATGGGTCCACCTGCCTTTTAAGGGTATCTAAGCAGGACATCACCGGTAGCATAGTACCTAAGGCACTTGACTGCTAACCAGAAGGCTGGTGGTTCAAACCCACCAACCACTCCGCGGAAGGAAGGTTGGGCAATCTACTTCCGTAGTGATACTGCCTCAGAAACCCAAGGAGGGGTCACTATGAGTTGGGTCCAACTCGATGACAAATAACAACAACAACAGGCAGGACATCAACAGCACCTGCTACATATGAATAAGCATAAGTCCAGGGTAGAGGGTGGGTCAGGAACTTGGCAAACAGCAAATGGCAGTCAAACTACTGTGGACTCATTATCAGTCAAGGTAAACTTCAAATCTCAAATAGAATAGGGAAACGGAAAGATCTGGATGATCATAAGCCACTTATCTCCCTTCTCTGCACAAAACAAAGAGAGGCTGAACAATGTAATCTTGAAACTCCCTTCCATCTCTGCATTTCTCTAATTCTATATCATGTCATGCTCTGATAGATACGAAATGTCACAGAAAGCAAGAGAATCCCAGTTTACTAGGCAGATCTGAAGAACCTAGAGATCAATAGCAATACAAAGTGACTAGTTCAAGTCTGGGCAGGTAGGTAAAAATTGGAGAGTCCTAGGGCACAGATAGCAAAGGTAAGTGGACAGGAAAATGCATATGAGAAGACATGACCAAAGAGGAGCTGGACTCTGCCTAAGCTCTGGACCTGCAGGGGGCCACACCTGGCAAGAATTGATTACATCAATGCCTAGACAGCTTAGAAGCCATGGGAGAGAATAGGTGAGTGAGAATAACTGTCCAGAAAGACCATTGAAAGGATAACCATGCAAAATCTATCAGGTCAATTAGAGAGAAAGGAACTAGGGTCAAGAGGCGACAATATACTTTCTGACCTGGCTATGGAAGCCCCAGGAGGGCTGGGGCTGAGAGAAGGAGGTCAGTATTATGAAAGATGGACTCAAATATAACAACGATGATAAAGATGGCACAGGAGTTGGCAACACTTCATTCTGTTGTACGTAAGATCACCAAGAATCAGAGCCAACTCAGCGATAACAACAACATCATGAAAGGTGAACAGAGCCCCTCTTCAGGCTACTAGGAGATGTCAGGACATCCAGATATCCTGGACATCTAGGGCCTGTTCTGCACTCCTCTGATCATTGTTTCTACCTCTTGTTCCTTATGACTCACACCAACAGATTCACAACCATGTAGTACCTCTTATAATTTTCCACCATGGTTAGGGTGGAAGGTGGTGGTGGAGACAAGGCAGGGAATCCTGAGGTGCAGGACTGGTCAGCTACCAGGTCAAGACTAGATGCTGGGATTCCTGCCCTGGTCCAGAGTGATCAGTCATCAGCAGACCGAGGTTAGTTTATGTACAGGAGGAAATTCAGGATCAGGTAGAGTCTATTTGATAACAACCTGGGAAGAGCTTTGGGAAAAGCAATCCGGATACCTCTCCTAACATCAGTGTTGAGGCTACTGCGGCATTTTCACTTCCATTCTTTATGTTCTTGGGGAGCTAACCTCACTGCATTCTTTATTCTTTTCCCAGGGCTGGACAATATTCACAAGATCACATCCCAGGGCCGCTATGAGCTTCGTGTGGATATGAGGGATGGCCAAGAGTCTGCCTTTGCCTCCTACAACAAGTTCTCCATTGAAGACAGCAGAAGTCTGTACAAACTCCGCATAGGTGCCTACAACGGCACTGCAGGTACTTCACAGCCCTGAGCAAGCAGATCCTAAGATCAGGGATGTGCACAAGAGCAGGACCCCCATATTCTGGGCTTCAGCTGCACAGGGAAGTGGCAGCATCCACAGAAGGCATGAATGCTCTGTTAGCCAGTGAAGGGGGGTCAAGGCTAAGAGTCACTCACAGGCTGTAATCCAGGTTGTCACTAACCACTGGGGGGACCTGAAATTAATTTCCCAGCACTTTGGTTTCCTCATCTGGAAAAATCATAATAGTAATATCTGCCCTACTTTACAGAGTTGTCAGAAATAAAAAAGAACAAATGCCATAAAAGTACTTTTAAAGAAAAAAAGAGGGCAATGTGAGAGCAAAGGATTGTTTTCCATGTTTAGCTCAATCAATATGAGCTCTTATCCAGAAAGATAATGATTGGCCAAACCACTGATGAATCTGCCTCTGAGACATGGGAGTAGAACACCATGCAACAGTTCTGACCTCCATGGGACCCAACAATGAGACAGAGCTGGACAGAAACAGGCATAGGTTTAGAGCGAGGTGAAGAAGAAGGAGGAAGCTTAGACATGTGAAGAGGTGGAAGGGCTTTCTCCTGGGGGAGAAATAAGGAAGGATGGCTTTTATCTGGGAAAGTATTTCCCCTGTGATGATATCAAGGAAAACCATCTTTGAACTAATGAGAAAACAGGACAGATTCCTCCATTTGCTGAAACGTCCTCCTCGTCCACAGTCATAACACTGTAGTCACATGGCAAACATGCCCACTTAAATGTTCCTCCTCATTGATCACATTTCTTCTCATTTTTCCATGAGAATCACATACACTATCATGCTTTCTGGATAGATTTTATGACATTTTCATTAAACAAAACAACCATCACTATAAGCTCTTTTGCATTGATAACATCATATCTGGTCATCTTCTGAGGCATTTGCCAATCTGCTTCTTGTTCTAGTACATTACATTCCAAGAAATCTATTTTGTCAAATAATTTACTGTTTGGTATACAGAACTTATAGTCCTTTAATTCACTCCAAATTAAGGGCTAAATGCAGGTGTATGACTTTAACAACATTTTTATGCCTCTTGGGATCAAGGAGAGCATTGAGTGTTGCCCTTCCAATAACTGCATCTGTTCAATTATGTCTCTTCTCAGCCAGGTATTGTTACTCTAAAGAGAACACATATTTTCCATTGTGATTATTCATATTTGAGATAATTTCCAATGGCAATCAAATCACCTTGGAGTGCCCCAACAAAAGATCTAATTTGCTATAGTTTAGGAATAAAATAGCCATTGAAATGAAGTGTATTAAACAAGATTTCAGACTAAATCATTTCCAAAATAATCTGATGTTATCTATTCCCAAGATTAGAATTGTCTTATAGAAAAAACTCAGTCCCTTATTTCTCCTCCAAGAAGAAAATCCCTCCCACTTTTTTACATGTTTAACCTTCTTCCTCCCTCCTCTTCACTTTGTTCTAAGTCTGTGCCTTTTTCTGTCCAGCTCTGTCTTGCTGTTGAGTCCCATGGAGGTCAGAGCTGTTGGATAGTGTTCTAGTCCCATGTCTCAGAGGCAGATTCTGCCAGCAGTTTGGCCAATCATTACAAATTAATTATAGTATGATCCCTCGCCTCAAATATTCAATTCATGGTCTCATGCTTCTTCAAAAGATGAAAACCTGGATTTACTTCAATTGTCCCCCATCTTCAGGCAGACCCACACTATGCTTGTTCTTTTTAGACTTAAAAGTTTCTAGACAGGAAGAGTCCATGCCCTCTGTTTCTGCCATTTGATATTGCCCAATCCCCCTTCCCACTATCTTGAATTGTTTTTCATTTTTACTAGCTCCACTCATGCAACGATCCATCCCCCAAGTCTTAAAAAAAAAAAAAAAAGTAACAGTTCAGTCCCTTCTCCTGCTTCTTATTTCTCAAGGGTATAAAAATTTCAGTCTCCAACCAACACCCTAACTGGACCAGAAGGGAAAATTTTAAATCAAGTCATCAATGGAAGGTTGTTGAACTTCTAAAGGTTCATAGTATAAGTTGTGAAAGCTCAAAAAAGAAAAAGTGTGGCTTCTGCAAGAACTAAACATCTATTGTTGTTGTTGTTACGTGCCATCGAGTCGGACCAACTCGTGTCATCTAGTTAAAGAAAAACAATTAGGAAATGGCTCACCACACAATAAATGGTACTCACATCCATGTTAATAGACATTTAAGAAGGGAAATCTAAGTTGGCTGAAACTGTTGAAGAAAGTTTCATGAAAGCAGCAGCTTTTGCCTGGGATCGCAAAGGAAAGGGAAACATTCCAGGGAAGGCAAACCCAGAGAACAGAGGAACAGTTCCCGTGGAGGAAAGGAAGTCCATGAAGGGCCTGGCTGAGTGGAACAGGGTGTAAGTTCAGAAGGAAAGAAAGACGATTCATGGAGAGGGGTGGAGCCAGATGCTGAAGGGCCTTAAAACAGGAGTTTAATCTTAATATGGTAATCAGGGGGGCTTCTATAGACCTTGAGTGACATTGTGAAAGTGAGGTGTTAGGAAGATCAATATGACAGCCATAAACAGAAGCAAACAGATCTGAGTGAAGAACAGAGAGATCAACTGGAGGCTGTTGCCTTAATCCTGGTAGGAGATAATATTGTGGTAGCCACAGGAACTAAGGGAAAGTTATAAGAAAGAAAAGCCAGGACTTAGTTATTGTATTGACTACATGAGGAGGATGTGTGATGCAGATTTGGAGTGTTGATGAAGATCAAAGTTGGGAACATGTGCCAGACAGTGGCATAACACATCAGAGTCAAAGCTGGAGAGAATTGCTCCAGAGGAGGAATAAAGTCAAATTTCTGTCCCAGATAGTGTATAGGCACTTGACTGCTAACCAGAAGGCTGACAGTTCAAACTCACTGGCCACTCCACGGAAGGAAGATTGGGCAATCTACTTCCATAGTGACACTGCCTTGGAAACCCAAGGAGGGGTCGCTATGAGTTGGGTCCAACTCTATGGCACATAACAACAATAGGATGGGAAGATATGAATAAAGGATGTGGAACTGATACTGAAAGAAAGGGCCACTATAGAGTAGGATTAATTTTAGAATTTTTAAGATAGAGGATATGAGTATGATGAAGGGTGACAGAACATGGAAACTACTAAACAAAAAAAGCTGTGTGTGTGGGGGGGGGGGAATAAAATAAACCTTTTCTTCTTTCTCCAGGACCTGGAAAGGATGGGGGGAAATGAATTGCATGTGATGGGATTTATTTTAGATGGACACAAAATCTGAATTTTTAGAAACTGGAATGGAAAGCTGAAGAGGATGGGGTAGAAACAATGGCATGTTGAGTTAAGGACAGACCGCTGTGAATGACGTTTATCCCTGAGGAGGTCAGGCTTCTCTATAAAATAAAGATCAACCATTAAGAGTTAAGTTGAGGTAGGAAGCACTGGAGGAATTGAGTAGCCACTGTAATATGGACTCAGGGCCCCAGAATCATAAGTATGGTCTCTCCCAGCTTAAGGGAACCTCAGAAGCATCCAAGATAACTCTCAATAGCATAAGCCCCCATCACAGCATCCCTAATCACAAATCTTGCTGAAAGTTGGGTCAATCATTATAAATGAATTATAGTATACTCCCTCACTTCAAATATTCAATTCATAAGAGCCTCCTCCACAACATTCCCAATAAGGAAATATGCAGCCTTTGTGTGCTTCTAAGAATAGAAATATCACCACCTCTCTAAACAGTCTATTAGTGAACAGCTCTAATTTCTAGATAGTTTCTCCTCAAATATTTAGCTAAAATGTGCCCCTTTATGGTCTTCACTTACTAATCCTCATGACTTCCCCAAAGAGTTCATTTAACTTTTTTAAACTCAATAACCCATCAGATATTTGGAGACAGTGATCAGTCTGCTCTTCCTCAAGCACTTCTCTGTCATGGAAGGTTTTTTTTTTTTTTTTTTTTTTTCTTCATTACCCTGTTTCCTAGGAGCAGGAACTCAGATTTACTAGTGTCCCTCTTAAAGTATGGCCTCAAGTTCTGAACTTGGAGTTTTGGGTGTAGTCAGATGAGGACTGATGGTTGATCTAGAAGCTAGGCTGACATTGGACAGTGGTGATCCAGAATGGTCCAAGTCTGCATGACCACCATTGTCTCCTCTGTAGACAAAAGTAAGAACAAAATTTCTATGTTCCAGTGCTATTCTGGGGGAGGCAGAGAGGTGTAGTGAAGTAGGGTTGAGTGGACACAGTTCTGAGCAAAAGGTCAGGAGAATAAAGAAACAACTTGGATAGAACAGCAAGGAAGGAGTTAATTCCACTGGGTGAGGTGGAGTAAAAGTTCAGTAGCCAGTCTGATGAACTGGCTGGAAACAAGAGTACTAAGTGGAAGGTCCCATAAGGGAAAGGCCAGGTTTTTGTGAGTGCATTAATTGTCCAGAAAGTTCTAACAAAAGAGTGACAAATCAGACAGCTTCATGAATGCATTTTTTTTTTCTAGGGGACTCCCTCAGCTATCATCAGGGACGCCCTTTCTCCACAGAAGACAGAGACAATGATGTTGCAGTTACAAATTGTGCCATGTCATACAAGGGGGCTTGGTGGTATAAGAACTGCCACCGGACCAACCTCAATGGGAAATATGGGGAGTCCAGGCACAGTCAGGTAGGTAATGCTCTGCTGCTGTTATTTGTTATCCTGAGCTATGGAACCCATAGTCCCTTAGATGCATGTTTTAAATGCACACGTGGGTCTTAAATAAATACTTAGAGTTTTGGGAAAGCATTGTGTTGTAAAGAGAAAAGTGTGGAGACACTGGGATAAGTGTGGGACAGAGTAGAAATCTGAGGAAGAAAAAGAAAGCATCTGGACCAGGAACTAGAACTCATCCAGAGCAGCCCTCAATGACCAGTTAGATGCCATTTAATTTCCACATCTAGAGGACTTCATGGAAAAGCTGGTTCATTCTGAGAACAGCTCCACTGGCTCACTTCATCCTAGAAAGGGTCCAGGGAAGGGAGATCAGAAATGTAAACTGGACTATCTGTCCCTATCCAAGACTCCAAGTCCTGCACTCCAGGAAATCTCTTAGTCCCAGGAAAACAGAGATGACTGGTCACATTAAGGGACACCAGCTGAGTTTCCCATCAGGAGTGAGCAAACATAGTTAATGTCTTCAAAATATTTCCCTACTGTTGAAATTTTGAATTTCGCCATTGTCTACTGGTACATGCAATCCCAAAAGCCAAAAACATAAAGCTTGCAATAAGGAATAAACCCAAGGTGCAGGAGTGTTTAAGCGGAAAGCTGAATGATACTCTGCTCCCTTAATCTTTTTGGGAACTCAATCACAATGCTTCATGTTAATGGAAAATGGTTAAATTCACATCTTAAATTCCTTGCTCTCATTATTCCCATTCTTTTCAAGCTGGGTATTTTATTGGAAAGGAGCTCTGGTGGTGTGGCACCTAAGGCATTTGCCTGCTACCCAGAAGGCTGGAGGTTCAAACCTACCAGCTGCTCTGCAGAAGGAAGATGGGGCAACCTACTTCCGTAAAGATTTACCACCTCAGAAACCCAAAGGATGTCTATATTAGTCAGAATCAACTTGATGGCAGTGAGTTTGGTTCAAATTTGGTTTCTTTTACTAGAGGGAAGACTGATGTGGCCTGCTTATCTTTCTCCTGCCCAGGGAATCAACTGGTACCATTGGAAAGGCCATGAGTTCTCCATCCCCTTTGTGGAAATGAAGATGCGCCCCTACAATCACCGTGTCATTGCAGGAAGGAAACGGCGGTCCTTACAGTTCTAAGAAGAGTCCCGGGGGGCCCAAGACAACCCACCTTTTCTGTCATTTATTTGTATTTTATAATATGAAACAAGGTGGGGGTGGGTATTATTAATGTGCTTCACAACATATTAAGAGTGTTTGAAGGAAGTAGGGATGTAGCAGGAATCAATGAACAGTAACTGCTCACAGTTTCTGCTGTCCCAGGGCCTGACCCTCAGTCTCCATCCTTCCTCTTACCCTGCCATCTTTAACCTTCTCCTTCTCAATAAAGAGGGAAAGTGAGAAGTTTTCTTTAAAGCCCAATTCTCAGACAAGTCCTGGAGTGCAGATTATTATGATGATAGGCATGGCATCTTCTTTTCTAGCTCTCTTCTGAGATTTCCTTCACCTTCCAGGCATTTGTGAGCTGGTCACAGCCTTCCATGGCCAGGTTCTCACCCCAGCCCAGAAAAGAAGCCTGAAGCAAGAGAGCTCTGTCAAAAATTCCCCTTAGGAAACACATCAGTCATGCTCTGTCTTAACAACCCAAACTCTTTTTAATGAGTCAGAGAGTCTCATCTTCTGATACTCTTACTCTTACCAGCTTTCCTCTGTTGCTTTCCCAAGAGTAGTGGCCTTTTTTTTCAGCCCTGATTGATCCGATGTCTACCTGTCATTCTACCCTGAGTCCCCACAGCCCCATCACAGCCCCATAAGCACAACCATTGTTCTGGAATCTAGTTCCCAAGGCGTTACCTCCTCTTGGCCCTGGATTGCAAAGTGGCTGTGTCCAGTGCATCAGTCATAAGTCCCTTCCCTCAGGTCCAACAAGCAGTATCTTTCTTTGGAGGTGGGGATATGGGGCCAATTGTTTTTAGCATTTTTGGGGTCAGGTATTGAAGGAAGGACAAAAGAAGCAGAAATCAGGGCATTTGCCATTGAGATTAGTGGTCACATGGGAAATACACGTCTTGCCCAGCTCATTTTCTCTATTTCTGGTCCTACTAGTCAAAGATTTTCTTCTGAATTGCAGATTGAATGCTCATTTCTGTCTTTAACCAGACTGTGGGTGGCTCAATTAGAGTCAGAGGAAGAAGTTATATGACCAGCCAGCTACTTCTCTGACTGGTAGTCCCTAAGAAAAAGTGGGATTTTTGTTTTTTGGGTTTTTTTTCTTTTCTTTTTTTTGGTCCTGTAGGAAACAGGAGTGACTCTCCTAATAAGGTTAGATCATGAGAAAACTTTCTCCATCTTCTTTTATTATTCTGCCTTTGAGAGGAAAAATGAAAAGTGCCAGAGGAAATTACATCTAGAAATCCAAAGGTGAATAGGGGAGGATTGTGGGCCTACCTTCCATTTTATGAGATGTGCTGTCTTCACTAGCATGATTTGATTTTTAAGCCCAAGAGAGCTGGAGGCTGTAGAAGCCATGACCTTTCAACTTCTCCTCTAAATCAAATATCAGCTGCAACCATCCCAACGGCATCTGCTGAAATCTGTGCCTACTTCCCCCAGCCACCTTCTCACTTTACTCTCCTATTCCTTGGGGCACCAGTTCTGTTTACTGAAATCCCCAGGCCTCATCAAATTGGAGCATTTTGTACCTTTCCCAACCAGTGCCACTCCTCGGAGGGAAGGTTGGGCAATCTACTTCCATAGTGATACCACCTCGGAAACCCAAGGAGGGGTCGCTATGAGTCAGATCTGACTCGCCAGCAGTGACTTTGTTTTTTTTTTTGTTGTTGTTTGTTTGTTTGTTTCAACCAGTGACTAGATGAGCCTGAGAGCTGGCAATTTTCTAATGGAAACATCTGCAATCTAATCAAGTTTTGATAACCCAAGGGACAGTCCCTTGAGTGGACAATCACACTCCTGACCTTATGAGGATGAAGTCAGCCTGCCATTTGCTGTGGGGACTCCCCCTTTAGCAGCCTGTAAGGCCTCACCCACTGCTGTAGTGACTAACTTGTCCAGTACTAAAAAACGTAGGTGGCATTTTCATTCCTCAATTCACTGTGAACTTAAAAATTAAAACTAAAAGGAAGAAATAGAAACAATCCTTTAAAGAAAGCTGTCAATTAAATAAGAGTCATCTAGAGAGTGGAACGGAGTAGCTCTGGTGGTGTAGTGCCTAAGGCATCTGACAGCTAACCAGAAGGTGGAACAACAATGAACAGGAGGAAGTGCACTAATCTGGGAACCTGAAGACTAGGGTATGGGCTCACCTTTGCCACCTTGCCAGCTATATGACATTGGATAGGACCTCTGGTAGCATAGTGGCTAAGACACTTGCCTGCTAACCAGACGGCTGGCGGTTCAAACCCACCAGCCACTCCTCGGAAGGAAGGTTGGGCAATCCTACTTCCGTAGTGATACTGCCTCGGAAACCCAAGGAGGGGTCGCTATGAGTCGGGGCCGACTCGACAGCACATAACAACAACAACAACAACAGGCCATTTTACCTCTCTGGGCTTCAGTTTCCTCACTTGTTGAATGAGAGGTTAGATTAAAATGATTTCTATGATCCCTTTAAGCTCTGACATTCAATAATGCTAGTTGATGATGTGTAATTCTTGGTAGAAACTGGCATTAGTAAGACAACACAACAATCAAGTAATGAAAATTCACCAGGAGCTCTGCTTTATTTTTAAAAGAAAGAAAGGAAGGAAGGAAGGCTCTGAAGTCATAAGCAAAAGATACACAGGCACACTTGCACACACATGAGAAAACACTGCAAGAAAGATAATGCCAAGTAAGAGGCTGAACTAATTTTGTCCTTAAATGCAGAGCCCAAGGACCTGGGTGGTGCCTGTGCAGCCCATCTCATCAAGGGAACTGAAATGGAAAAAGATTATGAGTCTTTTTATTGTCAACTCAAGTGAAAGTCAAGAAACATCAATGGAAACCAACACCTGCCATTTATTTGAACCATTTTACCCTATGGAACATTTTATAAATAGTATCAGCAGCATTGCCTAGCCTTTCCTAGATTCATTTGAAATAATTTGCAAGCAACAAAGGAACTTAAAAAATCAGCTCACCTAACCTTCCATAAAAGGATTTATAGATTCCTTTTATTAAGTAGACAGGAGCCCTGGTCATACAGTAGTTAAACGCTCAATGCTAACCAAAAAGTCAATGGTTCAAACACACTAGCCACTCTGCAGGAGAAAGATGTGGCAGTCTTCTTCCAGAAAGAAGAAATCCTTGAAAACACTGTGGGGCAGTTCTACTCTGTCCCATAGGGTCGTTATGAGTCAGAATCGACTCGGTAGCAATAAATTTGTTTTTGTTTGTTTTTATTAAATAGAGTGACTTTCTCACTAGCTATTGCCATTTGTAAGAGACTCTCTCCCCAAGGCCCATGATCTTCTTGATTCAAGTTTTCTTAACTTTGCTCAATGATTCCTGTTTATTTTGTTTCTCCAAGCAACATGTGTTTTTCCCACAGTGGATCTAGTAAGAAACATTCATAAAACACCTGCCCTAAGCACATCATAGATTACCTCAGTAGACTCCAAAAAATTAGAAGTAGGCCCTGCCCAGAAGTCAGCTTAACTGCAGACATCGTCAAAGTATGTTTTCATTCCAAAACAAACCAAAAAAGAACAAAACAAGCAATGACGGCAAACAGACTCACTGCCTAGACCCAAGACCCAATTTCTTCTTTTTGCATTTCCTTATCAGAGAAACAGATACAGATAATTTCCCAAGATATTAAACTCTCACTCCCAGGTGCTGTCTCTGAAGAGGAAGAGAAATAGCAACAAGGCTGGCCTTTAGATCAGATTGCCCTGAAAGAGGGGCCTTGCCAAGTATGACCACTAGGTGGCGATCACAATACCACACCTGAAGCCTTTGGAACAGCTAGTCCCCTCCAGGTGTCCAGGATAATTCCTACCAAACCAAGACCCAGAAAAACTGGCTAATGATTTTCACAGGAGACTGGTTTGTAAAAAAAAAAAAAAAAAAAATGGTTTTCACAGCAAGGAAATGTGGAGCAAACTTGCACAAATACCCAAATCCCCTAAGGTACTGTTGTTAGTTGCCATGGAGTCAATTCTGACTCAGGGTGACCTCATGCATGCAGAGAGCTAGTCCACAGAGTTTTCTAACTGTGGCCTTTCAGAAGCACATTGTCAGGCTTGTCTTCCTAGGTGTTTCTGTGTAGGTTTGAATTGCCCATCCCACTACACATAAAGTGTTAATGACTCCCAGACACCTAACACCCTTTTTCTTTATTGGGTCTCTATGAGCTTTGTGCCTAAGGCACTTGACTGCTAACCAGAAAGCTGGCAGTTCAAACCCACCAGCCACTCCTTGGAAGGAAGGTTGGGCAATCTACTTCCGTGGAGATACCACCTTGGAAACCCAAGGAGGGGCCACTATGAGTCAGGTCTGACTCAAGGGCACATAACAACAACAACATGAGTTGTAATGGACTGGGTAGCAGGAGATTTGGTTTTATTGTGAACCTAGGTGGAAGGCTCTCTGAAGAAAAACCTGAAGAACCAATGTTACCAATGAGTTCAATGCCAAACCAAGCAATCTTAATCACTTTTTTACTTTCAAAATTCAGTTTCAGAACAGAGCTGCAGATTTAGGGACAAGTAGTCATTATGGAATCTTTTCAAAGAGATCTTTTGAAAGCATTAATTGAGAAAGTTTTATGAGTCTCTCTTTGTCCCAAGAACTAGAATTGGTCCTTTCCTCTAGAGAAAAGTGGAACCTGTGAGAACAGTGGGTGTGCCAGGCTGAGAGGGTTGGAACAGACTGGAATAGACTAACTGGTGGCTTTAATTTGCACATACTTTTGGGCATGAAAACATTTTTTTTTTTTTTTTTTTTAAGAAAGCCTCCACCCAACTTTTCAGGAAAGGTGGAGCCATTTACCCAGGAAATGTGCTTTTCTGGAAGTTGTTTTCTTACCACCAGACTCCTATTCAATTCTTTTAATTCCTTACTTCCATTTCTTCCCCTCCAAAGCGGGGCCAATTTATACTTTGACTTATATCTCACTATCTTCTCTTAAAACTTTGATAGGTCACCTTGGAAAGATTCAAACTTCAGCTCAGTTTCAATAATCCCACAGAATTTGGCCTAATTTGTTTTCATTTGCCTCAAACTTGCCAAGGCTGCAAGGAGGTCCATAAGATCACAGAGGCCTGGGTATATCTGTAAAGTTTAGGAATTTTCTGCCTTTCACTCACAGCTCCAGGACCCCAGAAGCTGTACACACTACACCACCTAATCTTTCTGGGTGGTCTGTTTTTTTCTGGGTAACAAGGGTAGGAAAGTTCCATACTCTGGGGAAAAGCAATTGTGCTGTACCACAGTGTTCTTCAGCCACATTTCTGAAGATTTTTGGCCAAATGTTCCCCAAGCCTTTGCTTCTTCTATAGTCTAACCCCATGCATGTATGATAAAATTCCCCTCTCAATCATATTGCAGAATTTTGGCACTACCAGACCAAATGAGAACTCGCAAACCTAATGAAGATCTCTAAGAGCAAGCAGGGAAAAAACTCCACTATGCTTAAGAGTTTGTTGGTTTAGATTCAGGTCCGTTTTGAACAATGGTTCTTTCTAATTGTATCCATTCAGGATTTGCTTATTCCAGTTCTGTGTCCTTCAAACTTTCAGAAACAGCTAAGAAGAAGAAAAATAATAAAATAAGAAGCTTTATGAAAATCAAAGGACTCTGGTGGCATGGTGCCTAATGCATTTGACTGCTAACCGGAAGGCTGACAGTTCAAACCCACCAGCCACTCCTTGGAAGGAAGATTGGGCAATCTACTTCCATAGTGATACCACCTCAGAAACCCAAGGAGGAGTTGCTATGAATTGGATCAGACTTGAAGGCAATGAGTTTGTTTTCTCATGGAGATAAAAGGAGACTTTCTACACATAACAGTACACTAAAAATAGCGTACAGCCTAAGTCACTTGACTGCTAACCAGAAGGCTAGCAGTTCAAATCCATCAGCCACTCCTTGGAAGGAAGGTTGGGCAATCTACTTCTGTAGTGGTACTGCCTTGGAAACCCAAGGAGGGGTCGCTATGAGTTGTGTCCGACTCCACGGCACATAACAACAACAACAACAAAAAAAAAAAAGCAGAGACCAGCATGAGGGACAGTGGAAAAATGACCAGCATTTTCTCCTCAAGTTCTAGCCTCTGACCTCCCACCAGAGCACCTGTCAGTTCACCCACTTTACAATAAGAAATAAACAGGAAAAAGCAGAGCACTAGGGGCCCACCATTGCCCAGAAAATGAGAAGCAGAGGGAATTTCTTTACTGGCTCTACCAAGCTTGCCTGGACCTCTCTTTTCTTCACCAGCAGTCACAAACCAGACTTATCATCTCCAGCATTTCAGATTAATTTTTCAAGGTCACCCCCTGCCTGAAACATGACTTCATCACACCTGCAGCATTTTATTGACCAAATGTCCTTGGCAAATCTCACAGTCTTTGGACAATGTTGTATTTCCTCCAAACCGGAAATCCTCCTTCCTTCCTCATGCCTAATAAGGCAATCGCAGAGCATCTAAATAACAAAATTCTTGTTCCTCCAACAAACTCTGCTCCTTCTGTTAACTTAATAAAGCACCTCCTTATTGTCTGGGTTGTGAGGTTGAGCTAATGCAAAATTTCCAGTTCAGAAACATTTAACCCTTTCAGCCTCTCAGAACCGGCTCTCCCCAGTACTGGCATTGGCTCATGTGAGACAGGGAACGTATCTCCCCTGGAAACACCTAAACCACTCAGAAGGTTTTTGTCCAGATGCATGGCCAGCAGGTAAATGCATAGATGAGAATTATTGCTTTCCCCCATCACTGGATTAGCACCCCCCAGGGAGACCCTGCATTGCTTTTTAACATCTTGACATTAATATGCTCAACATTGCATCCAAAAGGCAACCACTGGGCACACACCTTCAGAGATGAGGGGACTTTGTTGTTGTTGTTGTTTGCCGTCGAGTCGGCCCCGACTCATAGCGACCCCTGCTTGGGTTTCCGAGGCAGTATCACTACGGGAGTAGGATTGCCCAACCTTCCTTCTGAGGAGTGGCTGGTGGGTTTGAACCCCCAGCCTTCTGGTGAGCAGTCAAGTGCCTTAGGCACCATGCTACCAGAGCTTTAGAGATCATCTAATCCAATCCTCTTGTTTCACCCTTAAGGAAACTGAGGCCCAGAAATGTTAAGCAACTTACCCAAGTTCACACAGCTAATTATTAACAGAGCTGAGTCCAGGTCAGGTTCGGGTTCCTCCACCGCCTCCCCGGACTAAGGCTGAAAGAAATAGAATTTATTGCACACCTACTGTTTTCTAGATACTGACCTTATCACAACTGTAATTCAGATGTTTTCATTTTACAGATGAGGAAAAGGGGTACATGCAGATTAAGGAGCCTGACCAAAGCCTCACAGCTATTGAGCCTTAATCTGAACCTCTTTGTGTAATTCTAAAGCCCTTGCTCTTTCTACGGCGTGAGGCTGCTGCCTTTTATATTTATTTAGCCAACTGGCCGCCACCTTGGATTTTACTAATATTCTCATGAGGGGGCTTCAGATGTCAACTTCTGTGTCTTCTCTGACTCTTAAGAAAAGGGAGTCCCTGCATTATATTTGCCACATACTCCAGGGGATCCTCAACATCGCCATTAAGAAAAAGAGACATGATACGCTGGTAACAGTTTTCTTTTCTTCCTTTTTAAATTTGGAAGTGAGTGAGAGCACAGCAGATTGAAGGGAAAACAAGGACCAGGACCAGACACTATTCCCTGCTTCACACTTTAAGTGATATAGCAGCTTCTTCCTCTTCCAACATTAGAAGAGTGGGATGTTCCAAAGTCATTCTTATCAAACTGGGGCACTGTGGTCAGGACTGGGAAGGGAAAAGTCATAGAATAAATGAGGCATATGTTATTAGAACATCAGTTTTACTCCAGAAATGGAGAGGGGAAAGATAATAGTAGCAGTATATTCAAACCAATACAGATAGCTTCAAATGGAGAAATCTTATGACATTTTAGGCAAAGCCAATAGGTTGCAGACTGGTTTGGGCTCCCTCTTCTCTGACTCCCAGGGGTACACAGATTTTCATGGTCCCCTGCAGGGGCATCTCAGTGGAACTGTTTGAGAAACAAGGTGAGAAGAAGGCAGGAGACTAATTCTTTTATCCTCTGATTTCTTTCCCTACTCCTTACCTCCCCCCACCTTCCCAGGGAGTATGGAGGCTCAGAGGACAGTTGGCTACAATCCGAGCTCTCTTTACTACTTTGGGAAAAAGGATATCAGTACTTGGTAACTTGATATTTTTAGCTGCCAGGCAAAACTCCAAAATGAACCGCACTCCCTTAATTAAATTATGTTTATATATAAAGGAATAGATCTTCTCAAGAGAAAGAATTCTGCTTTCTATGGTCCCTTCCAGCATGGGGGCTGCTTGGGCAACAGTGACACTTTTGTGTAAGGAGAGACAGCAACTATGCTTTCTGCAAAAATGCCAGCCAAGTAAGTGTTCCTGTACCCATCCCCTGCCCTCTGCCCACCCACATGGGACCTAGACTTATTGCATGGTCCCACACACTTAAGATTCAGAATTTCTCTAAGTTTATTCTTATAGCCCACAGGTTGCTCCTTTCTCTCTCTCTCTCTATCTCTCTATCACACACACACACACACACAAACACTCAATTATCCCAACCACACATATGCTCTAGGCCCATGGGGACTCCCAGGTATCCTAAGCAAGTTGCTGTGACTTTGAGGGAGACGTTACCTGAGGCTCAGGCAGCTGGAACCCACCCTGATGGTCTCAAGATTGTTATTCTGAGAAATCATAAACACCAAATCCTCCAGTCCCTCCAAATTTGAGTTTGTCATTTTAACCTTAAACAGCCTTTTCTAGGTAAAAATAACAAAGACCAATTTACTGACTTTGTAGCTACAATGTGTTTGGGAAAGCATTAACTTGAAAGAAAGAATGCGCGGAAGAAATGAAGTCCGTGTTCCTCAGGTGATGCACACTTTAATGAATTAAAATAAAAATAAAAACATACAGAGGAAGGGCGAGGAAAACCCAGCTTCCCCCATCCACTCACAGCATTGTAGCTCAAAGACTGGGATCTCTGCTTGTTAACCATTGTTAACTAGTATTTTTAGTCCTGATTGCTTTTAGCCTCTGTATAGTTCCTTTTTTAAACACATTTTCTATACGTTAATAAAAGATCTTGAAGGGATGTTGTGCCTTTTCTTAGTCCTCTGGGGAATTGTGGTAACATGCCTTTCTTACTGCTCTGCCTTCACTTCTCTAGACCTCTTCCTTTTGGTGTTTGGTGTTTGGTACCACAATATCTTCCTCTGCATCACCCCTTTGTGAAGGCTAATCTCTTTCCAAATGGTCCTGCTCTACCATCTATGTCCCCACCTACTCTTTTTCTTTTTTCTCAATATATCTTCTCTCCCTCTACCCTACTCCTCTTTCCCCCATGTACTCCACTCACTTGTCTCTTCTTCTCTCTTTCTTTCTTTTCCATTCCCCCTCCCATTTTGATATCTTCATCTCATCCTTTGCTTTTACCATCAGCAAAGGTCACTGATGGCTGATAGACTCTGCTGGCTTCCCAGCATCACCCAGACTGGTCTTGTCTATGGTTTTTGAGCTGTGATCAGCCACAAAGTTGGTGACTCACTGTCTGGCTCCTTCCTGCCTCTCTCCAGGCTTCTGAACCCAAGTGCCCAGTGGCAGCCAGATCTCCAAGGCTCTAGTGCCATCTATGGGTAGTGGTAAAGAATATTCTAACCAGCTCAACTTGCTGAAGGCTGCCAGTCCCTCAGCTCAGTCTGTGCCCTGTTAAACCACTCTGATGGTGGTTCCCCAAACCACCTGCCTCTCAGAAAACATGTGGTCACGTGAGAAAACATGTTCCTTCTCTCCCTTGAAAATGAGTCTGGTGTACAATGTAAGATCAACTCTAAACTTTAGTTAGCATTAGGTAAGACCCCAGCCAGGTAACAGCCTCAAGATGAGGGTCATGAGGAAACTTCTATCCAGATCAGTTCCACAAACATGCATAGCCCAGTGGTGGAGACCAGGAAGTATAGAGATAACATAACTGACAGAGTGGGGTAGGGGCCATAAACTTTTCCCTGATGGAGAGGGGAAGGGAAGTTTTAAGAACCTGCCTGAAGGAGATCAACTTGATTGGGTCTTAAGACAACCGGGGGAAAAAAAAAAAACTCACTGCCATCAAGTCGGACCCAACTCATAGCGACCCCTCCTTGGGTTTCTGAGGCAGTATCACTACAGAAGTAGATTGCCCAACCTTCCTTCCATGGAGTGGCTGGTGGGTTTGAACCTCCAGCCTTCTGGTTAGCAGCCAAGTGACTTAGGCACTATGCTACCAGAGCTCCTTCTGAGGTCTGAGGTGGTATCACTACAGAAGTAGATTGCCCAACGTTCCTTCTAAGGAGTGGCTGGTGGGTTTGAACTACCAGCCTTCTGCTTAGTAGTCAAATGCCTTAGGCACTACGCCACCAGAGCTCCTTTTATGACAATAGGAGTTATTAAAAGGGGGAAGGTCAGGAGAGCCTTACCTGAGGGAAAAGTATGAATAAGAGTCAGGGGTCATGAAACAGCATAACCTATAGCTGCAAGGTCTCGTTCTCTGGGTCTGTGTGAGGGAGTGTGATGACATAGCTCCCCGTAGGTGCCAGGGACAGGCTGAGCACAGTGAAATCACAAGACCAACAAGGAGAGAACTTTCTCCACATTCCATGTTAAAAGGGAGAGATAGTGAGTGTCTTAACGAAAGGATACAATTCTGGCCCTGGTAATAAATAAAAAAAGGTTCATTTCTCCTAGTCTTTTATAGGCACTAGCAGGCCTTTTCTCAACCCTGGGACCATTAATAGGTGAGAACCAAAAGAAAAAATCAACCCCTTGTCATTGAGTTGATCTCCGCTCATGGCAACCCATGTATCGCAGAGTAGAACTGTGCTCCATAGGGCTTTAAGGGCTGTAAACTTTCAAAAGTAGATCCCCAGGCCTTTCATCTGAGATGCCTCTATGTGAGTTTGAACTCTCAACCTTTCAGTGAGTAACTAAGCACTTAACCTTTTGCACCATCCAGGGACTCCATAAGTACAGAAACCCAGCTTCTAGTACATGGCAATCTATTACTGAAGTTGCCCTAAACAAACTCTTTACTTAACTCTTCTTCGATGCCTCCTTTCCTCTTTTTTGACTTTTTCCTTAAATAAGTAAATAAATAAATAATGGAATACCAAATGAGGGAGGCCCTTTAAAAACATCTACATTTCCTGTTCCTGTTTTTATAAGCTACCTCTGAAATCCATGCCTATGGATTATGTATGGTACCAGAGGAGTGACCATTGTAACAGAGATAAAATCTGTCCCTTGAATCCTCCTGCATATTATTTGGGAGATAAGAACTAAAGGGATATAGTAATGTAACCTTACTAATTAGTACTTATTCCTGAGATAGCTGAATGCTAGCATTATGTTCTAACTTAAATGAATGTAATTCACCCATTACTTGAGACCTCTGGGTGCATTTCAACCATCTGAACAAAGATTTAATTATTACTGTGTTGTGGGAACTAAGAACCACCATGGGTAAAATTAAAAGTAGATTATTAAGCAAGAGAGATGTTAGCAGCATTAGTAATCAGCAAATTAAAAACCCAACATAAACACAATAGCATCTTCTCTCTGCAATGCCCCCAGTGATCCTGGGACATGGCTTCAGCAGTGACCTCTCTGCCAGTCATCAATAAGACATCACCACAAAATAAGGGTCCATTGGGTCAGTGTCTTTTCTCACAAATGACATGTGCAATATACACCATTGCCCAGGACACCTAAGGAATTTTACACAGAATATGCATTGGACTCATAAAATGAAACATAAATGTATCTATTCCTTGTCCCTCATCCCTCATCTCACCACCTACATTCAATGAGCACCTAGCATGTATCAGATCCAATCCTGGAACCTAGGTGTACAAGAAGATGAGAGGTCCCCTTCAAGGGGACTTACGGTTTTTTTCCCTCTTTCCCATACACTTGTACCAAACTCCTTACTCCCTCATCCAGATATTCCATGCATATGTGAGTAAGGTCCCTAGTTTCAAAGGTTTTAAAATAGAAGGAGAAAAAAAAAGTTGCTGTTGAATCAAGTCTGACTTTCTGAGTCATGGCAACCTCAGGTGTATCAGAGAAGAATGATACTTCACAGGATTCTTAATGGCTGAGTTTTTGGAAGTAGGTCACCAGGGCTCTTTTCTAAGATGCCCCTGGGTGGACTAGAACCTCTAATCTTTCAGTCAGCAGTCAAGTGCCTTATTTGCACCACCCAGGGTCTCCTCTTAAAAGAGAATAGAGTAAAATCTCCAAGTTTATGTTATGTGTTCATGAGACACTGGAAAGATATATGATAAAAGACTCAACTAATTAGCATGAGGGTTGTCATCTCAATATTGACAACACTTTTTAAACTCAGACACACTTCATACACTTCAAACAGTTTAAAAAAAAAAAAAAAAAAAAAGTGGCAATTAAGGAGATGCTTGAATCCAAAAAGCTAACAGAATCTTCTCAAGGGACTGATTACTGTAGAATCCTCCTTAGTGTTGTTGGGCATCTAAAAAGGTGCTGGTACTTATAGATGATGAGGCCCTTTAATGCCTTAAATAAGAATTGCTGGCATCAGATCACTACGAGGCTCTCATTCATAGCTTATGTTAAAGCTTTGAGTCTGCTCTTGACAATGAGCTTTTTAGAGGCTTCTGGGAAATGAGTATAAATTATAAGAAATGCAATAGCAATTATGAAAACTCAGTATGTTAACTGCACAGGAAATTTAAAGATCCAAGAAAAAGAGTGAAAACTATCAGGGAATGTGTAAATTATGCCTGTATGTAGGCGTTAGTTGGCTTGATTTGTGACCCACACTCACTTTTATTACTTCTTTTTTTCATAAATAAAACCCACAGAGTAATGACCGAAACTTGTATTTAAACCAAAGCTACACTGACACAACTGCACAATGGCAACTTGGGTTACTATTAAAGGCAACTTGGTTGACTTATTGACATGGAAGAGTGAAGGATCATTGAATTAAAAGTCACTGTGGAAACTACCTGCCCTCCTATCCCCTTCCTTTCAACCATCATTTACTATTTAAAGACTTTGAAACATTAAAGTAAATCTAGTTTGCAACCCATTTTTTCAAAGAAGTGGCCTGGATTTTAACTCAGTTTGAAATGCCCATGCTTGCTATAAAGAAGGGTTTCTCCACTGAAGCATTATTAAAATTTTGGGTTGGGTAATTCTTTAATGGCCGGGAGTAGGGGGACTGTCCTGTGCATTGTAGGATCAACAACCTACATTTTAAGCATAACTGGCCTCTACCTGGTAGATGATGGCAGCACCCTTCCCCAAATTATGACAACTAAAACTATCTCTAGACTTTGTCAAGTGTTCCCTGGGGAGCACTATTACCCCCCAGTTGAAAGTCATTCCTATAAAGAGATTTATCAGAAAAAGAACGACTTCAGACTTCACTGAAGCAGTGTTTTAAGAAGTTTCAGTTCATTTCATTTGGAATAGTACAAGAGAGTTCCCCAAATGGAACACTGACAGATTTTTTCTATTGAATTTATGTTCTATAGTTTATAAATGTTTGAAAAGCATATATCTGTGTTTTATTTTAGTTTCATTCTGCTGAATTACTCTGGGTATTTTTGTGGTATGAGATTAGATTCTAAGATAGGGAGTAGAATTTATAAGATGGTGCTTATAGAAAATGAGGGTTGACTTACAATGGTTTGATTTGCCATGACTTTCCAGGAATCAATTAGGTTTCAAGTCAAGGGTCACTTGTAAATGAGACTTTTGGCTCTGTTACTCCACCTGATGGACAATAATAAATGGTATTGATTGTATAAGATCCCCCAAATACTCACAATCTCATGTGTCCTGAAAACGTCTTAAGAAAGAAATCAAGGGTAAGTCAGGCACTACAGGCAGAGGGAAGAGAAGGTTTAGTACCAAAATACTGTCAAAGAATGATACACCGGCCAAGGGTTCTGGTCCACTGAGCAAGGAAGGCCACTGGTATCTCTGACAATGCTCCCCAGGAAAAATTTATGAGAGCTGGAGGCCCAGAATGCTCCATGATATTAGAGAAAGCAAAGGGTCAACCAGACTTCTAGTCTAGGGAAGCTATAAATTGTGTCACAGAGTAGAAAAGAAATAGAGCAAAAGGGGAAAATAGAGAGCTGAACATGAAAGAAATGTACTGTAGCTTCAGCATGTGGTAGAGAAGCGCATCCATCCCTAAACTCACCCTCCCAAACTTCACCCAACTCACCTCCCAAGCAAGCACTTCCAGTGCATGAAAGGGGGGTAGGGTGGGAGTGGATGCAAAAGAGAAGCAAAAGGGGTGCCCCTTCTACTTCCAGCTTTTTCTAAGAAGTCACGGTGTTGATTTTTCTTTCTTGCTATCCAGCCATGCCTGCTGGGCCACTTGACCCAGTTTTCCGTTAAGAAACTGTGCTCACTATAGGGAGGTCTCTGTATCATTATGAATGTTTCTTGTGAAGTTCTTCTGGGATCTGTAGAGCATCAGCATGATGAGTGTGACCGACAGCTAAAGCCCTGACATTTGATTCTCTTGAATGAGATGAGACAAATCTGATTTGGTTTCTCCATTGACTCTGTTGAGGTCTTTTCTGCAAAAGTATGCAGAGCCACCAAGCTCACAGCAAAGAAAGAAAATGTGTTTTCGCATCTAGGTGCTAAAGGGATTGTGCTGCTGGCCATTATGATCTTTCTTCCAGGTCAAAACTCATTAAAGCAGCTCAAAAGCATGCCTCTCCCATTTCCCCAGGGTCAGCCTGTGACCCATTACAAGATTCATAGCCCCATTTCTTTCTCTTCTAAGACCAAGCCACTCTCAAGAAGCAAATCTTCCACTTTGCAGTGAAGGAATTATTTTCTTTCCAAAGGACTGGAAGGGATTGGAAAGGATGGGGCAGTTCTATTCTGCCCTATAGGGTTTCTATGAGTCAAAATTGACTCAATGGCAAAGATTTGGTTTAGATTTGGAAGACAATGGTTATCAAAGTGCTGTTGTTGTGATGTTGTGCCCAGGTTATGAAGGAGATGCTCGGAGAGGAATATGCCAACACACAACAATGCAAATGCAAAAAGAAAGTTTATTAGCTAACTTAAGTTAGGGTCTTTGCCCTTACCAGGTCAGTGGCTTAAGCAAAAGACCCCCTGCCCCGGTATTCTCACAAATTTATGGAACAATATGGGGAGGGGCAGCACCAGGGCGAGAGGGTACAGATGATTGGTTGTTGCTAAGGGATTTAGGGCAGTGATCTAAGATGTTGGGGGACGTAAAGAAACCCCCGGCTCCAAAGTTCACTTGGGAAAATATTATCTAGGGGGGGTGCAAGGCTCAGGTATGTGGGAGACTTTCAGGAGCCGAGTAAATCTCCGATACGTGCTGAATCCGGATGGCTTTTGTGATGCGTGCTGAGTTCGGAGGAAGTTCCTTGATACCTGCTGAGACTGGAGGGCAGATAAAGGCCCTAAGGAGTCCAAAAGTTTTGTTAGTAATACTGACACTAAAAAGTTTCTGGTTAAAGATTTTCCTGGAGGTTACTAAAGCTCTCAGACTCACAGTGATGTGCCCTCGAGTTGGACCGGACTCATAGTGACCCCTCCTTCAGTTTCCGAGGTGATATCACTACGGAAGTAGATTGTCCATCTTTCTTCTGACGAGTGGCTGGTGGGTTTGAACCACGAGCCTTCTGGTTAGCAATCAAGTGCCTTGGGCCACTATGCTACCAGAGCTAGTCTATGGATATTTAGGGGTTTCCAAGACACTTCCAGGGAATCCATAAACTCCAAACTATTTTTATAATAATACTGTGATGTCATTTGCCTTTCCCATTGCATTGACATTTGCATTGATGATGAAAAAAAAAAAAAAAAAACTGCAGTCACCTCAGCACAGATCCAGGCAATGACAACAAACTATATTCCTAGTAATTGTATTCTTCACTCGTAGTAAATAAATAAAAATCCTAGTTTCCTTAAGATGTTCTTGACCAAAAAAATGTAAAAATTGTTAATTTTATTACATCTTGATCCTGACTGAATATCTTTTTAACACTGTGTGACTAAATGGGAAGAACTCTTAAAGCACTTTTGTTGCATATCCAAGTACAATGATTGTCTCAAGGAAAAGAACTGGTGAATTGTTTCAGTTGCCAGTTGAACTAGTTGCTTTTTCCATGGAATGCCATTTTTACTTGGAAAAAACAGCTGACAAACTATGTTTTTTTTTTCAGATTTAGGTATCTGGCAAACATTTTCTCAAAAATGAACCAAGTGACTTTGTCACTTTAAGGAAAACAGTTGACAGTATTTGTTGCTAGTGATAAAATTTAACGTCTCAAGAGAGAAATTAGAATTTTGAAAAACTTGTCTCCATCATGGTAGACTTGATAGACAGCTTCTCAACACTTAAAGACTTTTATGATGAGATAAGTGATAATAGTAACAAACACAATTTTGTATATCATATAATAAAATATGTTAAACTTGTAAGATCTGCATAACTCATTGAATCATTTTTCTATTAGATTGTGTCATTTTCTTATTTGATTTTAGGAGTTATTTTTATATATTCTGGATAAGAGACATTTGTCAGTTATGTGTGCTTAAAATGCCTTATTGAATTCTGTATCTTGCCTTTCCACCCACTTTAAAGTGTCTTTGATAAAGAGAATTTCTTAACCTCAATGTAATCAAATTTCTTAACGGATAGTTTGTTGGTCTTATTTTCTGATCTTGAGAAATGAATATATTATTCTATGTTATCTTTAAAAGATTTTTTTACATTTAGGTTTCCAGTCTACCTGGAATTATTTTTATTAGGTTGAGCTAGATAACTTTTTTATATTTGACTGTTTTGACCTACAAAATGGTGATTCCATATGGATCAACATAATATATATCAGGCAAGGGTATGTTTTCATTTCTTTCCATATAAATAATACTGTTTTCCAGGACTATTTATTTAAGAGTCCATCCTTTCCAAGTAATTTGCAATGACATCTTTCTAATATAGGTGTTTTTGCCAATCCCAGGCCCAGCACCGCACTATATTAGTTATTATGGCTTCCAAATAATTCCTGCCATCTGTAGAGCATATCCTCCCACCTTATTCTCCCCACCTTCCAAGAAAGTTTGGCTACTCTTGACTCTGCACTTCCAAATAAATTTTAGATCATCTCATCAATTTCCACCAGGAAAAAGAATTGTTGGGATTTTTATTGGAACTGCATTGACTCTAGACATCAGTGTGGGAGAATGGACCTCTTCACTCCATTGAATCCTCCAGTCAATGAACAAGAATATCTCTCAACTCTCTATTTTAATGTCTCACTAAAGGTTTATAATCTTCTTCCAAGAGGTTTTACACATGTTTTGTTAGCTTTACTGTAAACTTGTCAGGTCTGAGATTTGATTATTATTCTACTTACAAGCTAATAAGTTAGTTTATTATTGTATCATCAATGCTGGCAGAAGATATGGGACTCTTGCAGAGACATAAGTCTATTACTCAAGGTACAGCAAGCAGCACGTGTGTTGATCTCCTTGGACTTAAGTCTCACAGAAGAGATACAGAGGCCTATACGGATACTACGGGTACAGTAAATTTGCCTTGTAGCTGAGAAACATTGAAACTGGGGACTCCAACCATTTTATTGCATGCAAGAAGAAAGCTTGTTCTTTGCCCCAGAGAAAGACATTATATCATCTCTCAAGGGAAGCAAAAAATAACCCTGCAATATGACCCATGTAAAAATTGGTTGGGGCTTCACGTTCTTAGCATACCAGCAAGACATGAAGACATGTAAGAGACCAATGGAGGAGCGGCTCCCAATAGCATTTTCCATAATCTTTTAAGTATACCTTTTTAAAATTCTTATATTCTAACTCTGTGTTTCTGGTATATAGAAATGTAATTGACTTGCATATTATTGCTAACAATCTTACTGAACTCTAATATTAATCTTACTAAATTCTAATAATTTGTCCTTAGATTCTATAGAACTGTCTACCTATAAAACCATACAATTTTTGAATAATAAAATTTTGTTCCTTTTGTTCCACATCTTATATTTTTTATTCTTTTCTTTCTTTCTTGTTTTATTTTACTGGCTAAAACCTCTACAGCGATGTCTGCAGAAGTGGTAAGAGACAGTATTCTGATCTCATTTACTTCAAAGAGAAAGCTTTCAATGTTTCACCATTATGAATGATACTTTCTCTAGTTTTCTGTCCTCTACACTTTTTTTTTTTTTTGCAGGATCCCCTTATTAAAGTAAATAATTTATTCTACTATTGTATTTCTATTGTATGATGAGTAGATAATATCTTTCCTACATCTACTTGATTATTACTTAATTTCTGTCCATACATCCAGTAATATTATAGACTACATTAATTTTCTAATGTTGAAACAACCTTACATTCTTAGGATGAACTCAACTTCGATATGATGTATATAATGTATTATCACTTTTATACATTGCTAAATTTGGGTAATCTTTCTTTTTTACTTAAAAAAAAAACAACTCACTGGTGTCCAGTCGTTTTCCAACTCATAACAAGCCCCCCTTGGGTTTCTGAGGTGGTATCTCTACAGAAGTAGATTGCCCAACCTTCCTTCCAAGGAGTGGCTGAGTGGGTTTGAACTGCCAGCCTCTGGTTAGCAGTCAAATGCCTTAGGCACTACGCCACAAAATTCCCTTCAAGTATGGCTCCAGTTCATTCCACAAACTTTGATATGTAATATTTTCTATTAGTGTTTAGTTACAAATATTTTCTAATTTCCATAAGCATTTCTTCTTTGAACAAAGGATTACTTAGAAGTGTGCTGATTTCCATATACATCCTTCTATTTATTGTTTTATCATTCATTGATAGCTTAATTGCATTGTGATCAGAAGATTCAATCTATACTATTTTTGTCTTTTTAAATTTGTTGAGGTTTGCTTTATGATCAGCATGCAGTCAATTATTTGTAAATGTTCTGTATATTTTGAAAAGAATGTATGTGCTATGTTCGTCAAGGACAATGATTTATGTCTGAAGTCAAGTTTGTTCATCATGATGTCCAAATATTCTATATTCCTACTAATGTTTTCACCTGCATGTTAAATTAATTACTGAGAGACAGGTATTAAAATGACTATGACTGTGAATTTGTCTATTTCTACTTAGAGTTTTGTCACTTTTGCTTGAATACTTTTAGATCCTCTAATTGTACATTAAATTATTATATCATTTTGGTGAACAGAGTTCTCCCCCATCCCCCACCCCCAGCTAGCAATTTTCCATCCCATCCCCTCCCATTCCTGGTAATCAATAAAGAAAACTTCCTTTCCTGTGTAAATCTTTCGAGATTTTTGTTTTTAAAAGTGACACTGTAATGTGTAAGGATTTTTGGCTGATAGTCTGTATGACCTAACTTTAAAATAACTACACCTGCTTTCTTTTGGTTAGGTTTTGCCTGGTGTATTTTTTTCCCATTCTTTTTCCTTTCATCCACTTTCTACCCTTATATTTAGATATCCAGCATATAGCTGGATTTTTTATTTTATCCAATCAGACAATCTCTTTTCTCTTAATTTAGCACTTCTCCTTTTTTCTACGTAATAGACTGCGTTTTAGAATAGTTTTAGATTTACAGAAAAATTGAGCAGATAGTACAGGGAGTGTTCATTTGGTCACACCCAGTTTCCCCAGTTATTAACCAATGTTAATACATTATTAACTAAAGTCCATTCTTTATTTATATTTCCTTAGCTTTATCTAATGTCCTTTTCCTGTTCCAGGATCACATCCAAGATACCACATTACATTTAGCCATTATATCTCTTTAGGCTCATCTTGGTTTTGACAATTTACCAGATTTGCTTTTGACAACCTTGACTTGAGTAATGTTCAAGTATTTTGTAAAATGTTCCTCAATTGGACTTTTCTAGTGTTTTTCATGATTAGATTAGGGTGATGTGTTTCGGGGATGAAGACTACAGAGATAAAGTGACATTGTCATCATATTGTATCCAGGGTGCATATTATCAACATGCTGACCTTGATCAGTAACTAAAGTATGATTTGTCAGGTCCCTCCACTGTAAAGTTACTCTTTTTTTCCCTTTTCGTACTGTAGTCTTTGGAAGAAAGTCACTATGTGCAGCCCACACTTAAGGAGAGGAAAATTATCTCCACCTCCTTGAGGACAGAGTATCTACATAAATTATTTAGAATTCTTCAGCATGGGATATTTGTCTATTCCCCTTCATTTATATACTTATTCAATTATCTGTTCATATCAGTATGGGCTCATGGATTTTTTTTTATACTTTGGGTTATAATCCAACATAATTTTATTTATTACTTTGGTCAGATTGCTCTAACTGTAGCCATTGAGACCTCTTTCAGTTGGTTCCTATGCCCCTTTGATATGCCTTCATTATTGTGGGGTTTTTTTTTTGAGGATTTTTGTTTGTTTGTTTGTTTTAGTACTTCTTATTTTCTGGCATTAAAAGATGTTCAAGACTCATCTTACGTATTTCCTGTCCCAGAACAAGAAACAGCAACCTCTCCAACAAGCCTTGGTTCCTTTTATTGGATATTGACATTAGCAACCACGATCGAGGCATTAGATGCACTCATTACTACTAAGGAATCATTTCTTTTCAGCTTTCTCAGCTGATAGAGCAAAAAAAATAATGTGTGTATATTAACTTGTGCATATATACATATTAGGAGCTCTGGTGGCGTAGTGCCTAAGGCACTTGACTGCTAACCAGAAGGCTGGCGGTTCAAACCCACCAGCCACTCCTCAGAAGGAAGGTTGGGCAATCTACTTC
>NW_006921762.1:1541663-1563169 GCF_000298275.1 Orycteropus afer afer
CCAACCTTCCTTCCGAGGAGTGGCTGGTGGGTTTGAACCGCCAACCTTCTGGTTAGCAGTCAAGTGCTTTAGCCACTATGCTACCAGAGCTCTTATTATTTTATGTAGTCAATAAATATTTATATTTACCCAGATATTTACTTATAATTTTTCTTATGCTTCATTTTTTTTTCTTTGATCTCAAACTTTCCATGCAGGATTGCTATTCTTTTGTTTGCAGTTTATTATTTAAGATTTCCTTGAGTAGGGGGTCCTCTCATTGCAAAACCTCTTCATTTTTAGTTTTCTGAAAATACTTTTTTATTATTATTATTGAAATATATTTTTCCTGGGTATAGAATTCCAGATTAGTAGTTTTTTTTTTTTTCTTTCAACACATTCTAGATTTGATTCTAGGATTCTATTGTTTCTGTTTAAAAAAAAAATCAGCATTCTGATTGCTGCTCCTTTGAAGATAATTTGTCTTTTTTTTCCCCCTCTGTTTTTAAGATATTTTCTTTATTGTTAGTATCCTGAAATTTACTAAAATGTGCATTTATTTTTATTTACCCTACTTGGAATTTGTAGTGCTCTTTGAATCTGTGGATTTTTGTCTTTATCAGTTCTCAAAAATTCTCAGCTGTTATCTCTTCAAATATTTTCTCTATCCCATATGGAGCTTTCCTTCTAGACTCCAATTACATGTTTATAGATATTGTTATTTTATATTCCATTTCTGTTAATATATTTTCTGTATTTTCTGTTTTTGGTATATCTATGCTACATCTAAGGAGCTCTGGTGGCACAGTGCCTAAGACATTTGACTGCTAACCAGAAGGTTGGTGGTTCAAACCCACCAGCCACTCTGTGGAAGGAAGACTGGGCAATCTACTTCCATAACGATTTCCCACTTTGGAAACCCAATAGGGATTGCTATGAGTCAAAATCGACTCAATGGCAGTTTGGTTTTGCTGGTTTTGGATGCTACATCTGCATGTGATGTTAATGATATTGTTTGATAATTTTTGCATTTTCTGTTGGATCCCCTTCCTTTGGGATGGGCATAAATATAGATCACTTCTAGTCAGTTGGCCAGGTACCTGTCTTCTATATTTCTTGGCATAGATGAGTAAGAGCTTCAGTGTTAGATCCACTTGTTAAAACATCTCAATTGGTATTTCATCAACTCCTGAAGTCTTGTTTTTCTCCAGTGCCTTCAGTGCAGCTTGTATTTCTTCCTTTGATACCATTGGTTCTTGATCATATACTACCTCCTGAAATGGTTGAATATTGACCAATTCTTCTTAGTACTCTGTGTCTTCCTTCCATCTTCATTTAACACATCCTGCACTGTTCAATATTTTGCCCATAGAAGCCTTCCATATTGCAACTCAAGGCTTAAATTTGTTCTTCAATTCTTTCAGCTTGAGAAATGCTGAACATATTATTCCCTTTTGGTTTCCTAACTCCCAGTCTCTGGACATTTTATTATATATTTTTATGCAGAAATTATCAAATTATATTATTAATATCACATTCAGGTAAAATTTTGCTGGAATAATTCAAAAATGATTACAGAAGTACATAGACAGAGAATTGCCAAAACTTCAAGATGGATTCAGAAAAAGAGATGGAACATGGGATATTATTGAAGGGATATGATTGCTGATATCAGATGAATCTTGGCTGAAAGAAAAAATAGCAGAAAGATGTGCACCTGTGTCTTATTGAGTATATAAAGGCATTTAACTGTGTGAATCATAACAAATTATGAATAACATGGTGAAGAATAAGAATTCCAGAACACTTAATTATGCTCACGAGGAATCTGTGCATAGATCAAGAGACAGGCATTGGACAGAACAAGGGGATATTGTGTGGTTTTAAATCAGGAAAGGCATGTATCAGGGTTCTATCTTTTCACCAAACTTATTCAATATGTTTGTTGAGCAAATAATCCTAGAAGCTGGACAATATGAAGAAAAACTCAGCAGCAGGACTAAAGGAAAACTCATTAACAACCTGCAATATGGAGATGACACAATCTTGCTTGCTGAAAGTGAAGAGGACATGAGGCACTTACTGATGAAGTTCAGAGGCTATAGCCTTCGTTACAGATTACACCTCAACATAAAGAAAACAAAAATCTTCACAATTGGACTAATAAGCAATATCATGATGAAAAGAGAAAACACTGATGTTGTCAAAAATTTCATTTTACTTGGACCCACAATCAATGCCCATGGAAGCAGCAGTCAAGAAATCAAATGACATACTGCACTGGGCAAATCTGTTGCCAAAGAGCTCTTTAAAGTGTTAAAGAGCAAAAATGTCACTTTAAAGACTAAGGTGTGCCTCATCCAAGCCATAGTGCTTTCAATCACCATATGCTCATGTGAAAGCTGAACAATGAATAAGGAAGACCAAAGAAAAATTGATGCATTTGAATTATGCTGCTGATGAAGAATATTAACTATACCCTGGACCCATGGACGGCCAGAAGAACACATCTGTCTTGAAAAAAGTATAGCCAGAATGCTCCTTAGAAGTGAGAATGGCCAGACTTCCTCTCTCATATTTTGGTTAGATGGTCAGCGAAGAAGAGGAAGACCCTCAATGAGATCAGTTGATACAGTGACTCCAACAATGGGCTCAGGCATGAGAATGATTGTGAGGATGGTGCAGGACTGAGCATGTTTTGTTCTGTTGTACATAGGGTACAACTGACTCAACAGCACATGACAACAATAATATGCTACATTTAGGATCATTTATTTGAACTATCTTCCAATTAAGGAGCTCTGGTTGTGTGTGGTTCAAGCATTGGGCTGCTAGCCAAAAGGGCGGCGGTTCGAACCCACCAGCTTGTGTGCAGGAGAAAGATGAGACAATCTGCTTCTGTAAAGATATACAGCCTTAGAAATTCTATGGGGCATTTCTACTCCTATAGGGTCACAATGAGTTGGAATTGACTTTATGGCACTGGGTATCTTCCAGTTCACTCCTTTCACTTCACTTCTATCTAATCGGCCATGGAATTCATCTTTTGGTTTTTTTATAAATTTTATTGTAATTTTCATTTCTAGAGACTGTTTTTTCAACAAATCTGCTTAGTTCGTCACTATTTTCATGTTTCTTACAGGCATTTTAAGCTTGTCTTTTATGTTTTAAACATAACAATTATATTTATTTTGTATGATGAGCTTGATAATTACAATAGCCAAAGTCCATGCACACTTGCTTCTTCTATTTATTAATTTTTAATTATTTCCCTTTTAAATTGTTTTAATTGTTAACTGCTCCTTTTACTTTATCTTCTGAGAATTCTTTGAAGTTTTGGTTGTAAATAAATTCCATCAGAGAAGACATGTGTTCACTTTCTGGGAATACTATAAAATTTAACTTGAAGTTTTGGGGACTGTCCAGGTCACATTAATTTCCATGTCCATGAACATCATCTTAGGGTTTTAATTATCAGAGAGTGGCTTGTTTGTTTTTGTAACACCCTCTGCCCAACTTTCACACCCTGTTCTGTCCAATGCTTAGGTAACTTTCCTTGAAATTTCCTCTGTGTGGAAGGGGTGTCTTTGGGCTTAGTTCTGGCTCTCACTTACACTTAGTGTGTGACATTTGGGGTTACAGGATTTGGGGATAGGCACTGGACTTTGCTTTCTGTCACACACATGCATACACATACTTTTATAGACATAATCATGAAAACTAATGCTCAAGTTCATTAGATTCAGCAATAGTCCTCCAAGATAAAGCCGTTTCAGAGCTTTGTTTATGTCCCTTAGTTGTTCTTACCTTCTCTTAGACATTAGATTGATATATCCTTGCTACGAATTTTACCAACTGTTCAATGATTTTAAAAAGATTGGTTTAAATATACATGAAGTAGCATTTTGTTGTTGTTAGTAGGAAGATTGTTCTGTGTACCTACCCATTATTTTATTAGAAAGAGAGCTGTATTTTTCTGAACATGTATGTTTACAGCAAGAAGATAACATAGAATGAATTCTTACTAAACTAGACAAAGCAGATATCTGTGGCCTGATGATTTTTCAAAGAGGACTTAGAGAAATGTGGTTGTAATTGCTTTTATACTCATATATACATCAAACTAGGTATTTCAGGCTAGTGAGGATTAGAGGTTCAATGTCTAACTGTGAGGCCTAGCAAAACTAGTTCTTCTTTAAGACAACAGATTTCATCAATTGAACAAATATTTATAGTGCAACTCACCTACATCCTGGGGATACAGCAGTAAAAAGGAAAAAGCAACAAGTCCCTGTCCTCATTGAACATAAATTTGAATGAAGATTCATGTCAGTGCCTTTCTCAGCACCATGTTCTAACCAGCAGAGTTATGTAGCACAGTTGGGATACAGCTATCAATGAGTGTCATATTTCCTGGGGCCAATTCAGCAGGTGGGGGGGAAAAAAAAAACATAAAGTGAGGTTTTCTTTTTTCTTTAGCAGTCAGTGCTCCACAGAAGATCCATTATTTTTCTTTCCTCTGAGTTAAGTCTCCTTAAATCCCTTGCCTTTTCCACACTGGGCATATTTGGGAGGAAAAAGAATACTCTATATCTATCTACATGACAAATCCTACTGCAAGTGCTGAGCTTGAGTTCCTTCCTTTGAGGAAAATCAGTTTTTCTTTTTTCCTTTACAGTTTGTGTCAAATCACTGTGAGAGGTCTCACCCTTAGGCTTTACGAGTGAATGGGAAGTTGGATATGCTCTATAACCAAAACACAAACCCGCTGCCATCAAATCTATTCCAACTCATAGCAACCTCCATTGGGTTTTGAGGCAGTAAATCTTTACAGAAGTCGATTGCCCCATCTTCCTTCTTTAGAGCAACTGGTGGGTTTGAACCACCAACCTTCTGGTTAGCAGTCAAATGCCTTAGGCACTGTACCACCAGAGCGTCTTAGATATGCTCTAAAGTGAGTTGGAAATGCTCAACTAAATCGAGTTTATTTTTGGATTAGGAGGTCTTGGACTTAATTTTAAATCCTGACAATGTGCCCCTATCAGAATACACATGTACACAGACTAAGTACCAAGATGTGGTCTGCCAGCTCAGGGTAGGGATGATCTCAGGTCCACTCTTAGAGACCCTAGAGTCAGAAAGAGAGAGAAGCTTCTTTCATGTAAAATCTTGCCCTCAGAGTTCATGTGATACAATACTAGAAGAAGAAAACAGGACACAAAATTGCATCCATTTTATGATTCTCATTTTGTAGACTGGAGCTCTGGTGGCATAGTGCCTAAGGCATTTGACTGCTGACCCGACAGTTCATACCCACCAGCCACTCCTCGGAAGGAAGATTGGGCAATCTACTTCTGTAGAGATATCACCTTGGAAACCCAAGGAGGTGTCCCTATGAGTCAGAACCAACTTGACGGCAGTGAGTTTGTTTATTTGTATTATGTAGACTGCTTGCATGTGAGAAAGGAGTATAATGCAGCATTTTGCAGCACATGTTCCTCAAAATCCCTTGAAATGTTCCCAGAAGAAAATGTTATTGTTTATCCCTTTCCTGAATCATCTCAAAGTACATGAAAATAGTATGGTTTTACAGTTATGTTTTAAAGTAAAGAAACCAAACCTATTGCTGTTGAGTCAATTTCAAGTCATAGCTATGCAATATTATCAGAGAATCTTTCAAATTTCTCAAATTATTTGATGATGGAGACTTTCTCTCTCTACATGGTGCCTGGTGTACCACAGAAACACTTAGGAAAATTGGCAGGAGGAAATACACAGAAGTCATCATTTTCTAGTGCACATGGAACATTCTCCAGGATAGACCATATGTTATGCCATAAAGCAAGCTTTAATCAATTTAAAAACATTGAAATACTGCAAAGCATCTTCTCAGATCACAATGCTCTCTAATTAGAAATCAACAATAGGGAGATGAATTGAAAAAGAGCAAACACATGGAAATTGAATACCCTCCTTAAGAATGACTGGGTAGTGCTGCTGTTGTTGTTATGTGCTGTCGAGTCAGAGCCAACTCACAGCAACCCCTCCTTGGGTTTCCAAGGTAGCATCACTATGGAAGTAGATTGCCCAACCCTAATAGAAGAAATGAAAAATGAAATTCAAAAATTCCTTGAATCAAATGAGAATGAAAACACAACATACCAAGATCTTTGGGACACAGCAAAAGCAGTGATCAGAGGCCAATTTATAGCAATAAATGCACACATCAAAAAAGAAAGAGCCAAAATCAACACTTTAAACCAACATCTCTAACAGTTAGAAAAAAGAACAGCAAGAAAAGTCTACAGTCACCAGAAGAAAGTAAATAATAAAGATTCAAGCAGAAATTAATGAAACAGAAAATAGAAAGACAATAGAAAAATTCAACAAGACTAAAAGTTTGTTTTTTGAAAAGATTAATACAATTGACAGACCACCGGCAAATTTAACAAAGGGAAAGAGGGAAAGAATACAAATAACACAAATAAGAAATGAAATGGGTAACATCACGACAGAACTAACTGAAATAAAAAGGATAATATCAAGATACTATGAAGAACTATACTCCACCAAATTTGAAAATCTGGAAGAAATGGATAGATTTTTTAGAAACACATCACTTACTTAAACTAACACAAACTGTGGTGGAAAAGTTGAAAAGACCCATAACAAAAGAAAAAATTGAACAGGTCATCAAAAAATTACCAACAAAATAATGTCCTGGCCCAGACGATTTCGCCAGAGACTCCTACCAAACATTCAGAGAAGAACTGATACCAATCCTACTCACACTGTTCCAAAACATAGAAAAGGATGTAATCCTCCTTAATTCATTTTATGAAGCAAGCATAACCTTGATACCAAAACCAGGCAAAGACATCACTCAAAAGGAAAATTACAGACCAATATCCCTCATGAATATAGATGCAAAAATCTTCAACAAAATCCTAGCCAATAGACTCCAACAACATATCAAGAAAATCATTCATCATGACCAAGTGGGGTTCTTATCAGGTAGGCAAGGATGGTTCAACATGAGGAAAACAATCTATGTCATCCATCACATAAATAAAACAAAGGAAAAGAACCACATGATCATACCAATAGATGCAGAAAAGGCATTTGATGAAATCCAACACCCATTCCTGATCAAACCTCTCAGCAAAATAGGAACAGAAGGGACATTTTTCAACATAATAAAGGGCATATATGTAAAGCCAGTAGCCAACATTATTCTTAATGGAGCGAGACTGAAACCATTCCCCTTGAGAATAGGAATCAGACAAGGATGCCTTCTATCATTACTTCTATTCAACATTGTATTGGAAGACCTAGTCAGGGCAATAAGGCAAGAAAGGGAAATCAAAGGCATGCAAATTGGTAAGGAAAAATTCAAACTATCCTTATTTGCTGATGATATGATCCTATGCATAGAAAACCCAACATGCTCACTAAAAAAATTTATTGGAACTAATTGAGAGATTTAGCATTGTTGCAAGATACAAGATCAACATCCAAAAATCTGTTGGATTCCTCCATTCCAGCAAAGAGATTGCTGAAGAAAAAAAAAAAAAAAAAAGGAAATCAATAATATTTAAAATACAAAAAAAGCAAACTCCCTGCCCTCGAGTTGAATCAGACTCATAGAGACCCCTCCTTGGGTTTCCAAGGCAGTATCACTGGAAGCAGATTGCCCAGTCTTCCTTCTGATGAGTGGCTGGTGGGTTTGAACCACCAGCCTTCTGGTTAGCAGTCAAATGCTTTAGGCACTATGCCACCATAAACCTAAAAAAAACTCACTGCCATCGAGTTGATTTTGACTCATAGCAACCCCTCCTTGGGTTCCCAAGCCATTACCTCTACAGAAATAGATTGTCCAATCTTCCTTCCGAGGAGTGGCTGGTAGGTTTGAACCAACAGCCTTCTAGTTAGCAGTGAAAATACTTGGGAATAAATCTTACCAGGGACACAGAAGACCTATACAAAGAAAACTATAAAAGGCTACTTCAAGAAACCATAAGAGATCTACATAAATGGAAGAACATCCCATGCTTGTGGATAGGAAGATTGAACATTGTGAAAATGTCAGTTCTACCCAAAGCAATCTATACATTCAATTCCAATTCCAATCCAGATCCCATCAACATTCTTTAAGGATATGGAAAAACCAATCACTAACCTTCTATGGAAAGGAAAGTGACCTCAGATAAGAAAAGCATTATTGAATAAGAAGAATAAAGTAGAAGGTCTCACAGTCTCAAATCTTAAAACCTATATACAGCCATGGTAGTCAAAAATGCCTGGTATTGGTATAATGACAAACACATAGACCAATGGAATAGAATTGAGAACCCAGAAATAGATCCATAGACCCATGGTCAGCTGATCTTTGACAAAGGGCCTAAATCCTTTAAATGAGGAAGAGATTGTCTGTTCAACAAATGGTGTTGGCAAAACTGGATATCCATTTGCAGAAAATATGAAGCAAGATCTGTACCTCACACCACACATAAAAACTACCTCCAGATGAATCAAAGACTTAAATGTGAAACCTAAAACTATAAAGTTCCTCAAGGAAAAATTAGGGACAAATTTAGGGGCCTTAATACATGGCATAAATAGATTATCAAGCATAACTCAAAATGCACAAACAGCAGAAGAGAAACTAGATGAACAGGACCTTCTACAAATTAAATTTTTATGTGCTGCAAAAGACAGCCAAAAGAGTCAAAAGAGAACCTACAGATTGGGAAAAACTATTTGACAATGACATGTCTGATAAGGGACTTATCTCTAGAATTTATAGAAAAGTCCAACACCTCAGCAACAAAAAGACAAATAATCCAATTTAAAAATGGGCAGAAGGCATGAATAGACATTTCACCAAAGAGGATATTCAGGCAGCCAACAAACATATGAAGAAATGCTCACAATCATTAGCCATTAGAGAGATGCAAATCAAAATAACAATGAGATATAATCTTGCTCCAGCACTTCTAATAAAGTTCAACAAGACAGAAAATAAGAAATGCTGGCAAGAATGCAGAGAAATTGTGACTTCATACACTGCTGGTTAGACTATAAAATGATACAACCAGTGTGAAAAGCAGTATGGCAATTTCTTAAAAAGTTGGAATTAGAAATACCATTTGACCCAGCCATTCCATTACTAGATGTTGTTGTTATTTGCCGTCGAGTCAGACCTGACTCCTAACGACCCCTCCTTGGGTTTCCGAGGCAGTATCACTACGGAAGTAGATTGCCCAACCTTCCTTCTGAGGAGTTGCTGGTGCGTTTGAACCGCCAGCCTTGTGGTTAGCAGTCAAGTGCCTTAGGCACTACGCTACCAGAGATCCTTCATTACTAGATATACATCCTAAAGTAGTGAGAGCCAGGACAAGAACAGATATATGCACACCCATGTTCATCACAGCACTGTTTGCAATAGCAAAAAGATGGAAACAACTTAGGTGTCCATCAACAGAAGAATGGATAACCAGACTATAATACATACACACAAAGGAATACTATGCAACCCTAAAGAATAACATAGAATTGGCAAAACACCATATAATGTGGATGAACTTGGAAGACATTATGCTGAGTGAAATAAGCCAAACACAGAAGGACAAATACTGTATTAGTCCGTTATTGTAAAAAGTCAAGGAAAGGTTTATATATGGAAAGAAATTTTCTTTGTTGGTTACCAGGGTGGGGGTGGGGAGGGAACACTGTTAGATAGGTAAAGACAAGTATTAATTTGGGTGAAGAGAAGGACAATGTACTATATGTGAGTGATCAACATGGTGGCATTGAGGAAGAGGAAGACATAGAGAGGTACATGGGAGGTACAGACAACAAAGATGAACTCTGTTGCACATACAGTACTGAGTTGTCAGGGAAGGCAAATATTGATCTACCGGTGGATATGAGTCAGGATGACTTGACAGCACATAATAACAATAGCAACAACAGAAACTGTGCTTCACCAAAATGAGGAATTAAATTTCATGAAAGAGGAAACTGTGCCATCCAAGAAACAGGATCCAGCACCAGAGAGAAGTGAGTGGAATCCCCATGATGATGGTGAACAGAGTAGAGTAACCAAGAGCAGCCTTCTAGCAGACCGTGAGAGCAGCAATCCCAGTAATGAAGCAGGTCAGATGGTTTCAGGAAGAGGTGGCACTGAGGAAGAGGAAGACAGAGAGAGGTACATGGGAGGTACAGACAACAAAGATGAATCCTGTTGCACATATAGTAGTACTGTGCTGTCAGTGAAGGCAAACATTGATCTATGGGTGGATAGATGGGTGGACAGGCTGAACTATTAGATATGTCTATACAGGGGGATGTGTGCCCAAGACCATGTATAGGGTTGGCAGACAATGTTTCTGCAAGTATATTTGTATGTTCTATAAGAACTCCCAGGTATACAGTAGTCACTTCTTGGCTACAGCCAGCTACCCAGAGGGAGCGAGTAGTTGGACCTGTGGGCTCAGAACCATAGTTGCAGGGGACATCAAGCTCAACTGGCATAACATACTACAAAACATTGTTCCACATCCTACTTTGGCGAGTAATGACTGGGGTCTTAAAAGCTTGCAAATGGCCATCTAGATGCAACGATAGGTCTCTCTTTGTCCAGAGCTAAGAAAAATAAAGGAAACCAAAGATGCATGGAAACAATTAGTCCAAGTAACTGGTACACCATGCGATCCTCCGCCTATATGACTATGAGACCAGAAGAACTAGATGGTGCCTGGCTACCAATGTCAACCACTCGGAAGGGGATCTAGGTTGGAGATCCTGGATCAAGTGAGAGAACAATGTAGAACAAAACTCAAAATCATTAAAAAAAAAAAAAAAAAAAGGACCAGATTTGCTGGTCTGATAGAGCCTGATGGAACAACTGAGACTATGGCCCCTAGCTGCCCTTCAGGTCTGGAATTGAACCCACTCCTGTGGCTTCCAGCCAAACAAAACATAGGCTGAACATTTACATTAGGTAGAGAGAACAATCATGGGAGAATAGAAGGGCTGTGTATGCACAGGGAGACAGCTCAGGGGGCAAGAGTGCATGGAGGGAAGGACACAGGGAAGAAGTAACTATGGGGAGGAAGTGGGGGGAGCTGTTGCATTGTGGTAAAATTGTAGTCAATTTTACCAAAATCACAATTAAAATTTAAAAAAAAAAAAAAAGAAGAAGAAGAAGGATATAGGGTTGATTATGGAGTCTCCAGGAAGGTTGGAATCAGGCTTAAATACCACCCAGTCATGAAAAGCATGAAAAAAATCTCTCCTAAAACTGATTCTATAAAGACACTATTATTGCTCCTACTGGATCTTCCTATTGCTCCCACACAGAATCCATTGCTTGGGTCATTGGTGGACTCGCCCTGCTGCTAGGACTGTTACCACCATGTATTCTGAGAAGTGGATCTAGCTATCTCACCAAGATGACTTCTGTGCAGTCCTTGCTCTTTTGGATTCCTAGCTTCCAAGTCAAAGTCCACCCTGGATGAATTTGATTCATGAATCCTTAGACATATACCTATGGTCTAGCCTGGAAGCCTGGAATAGTAAGAAGTTTCTATATAGAGAGGAAGACTTGGCCCTCTGCTGAGATGACAAATTTACCAAAGATAAAAATGAGGGGTGGTAGTGAGCAGATAGCCAAAAATAATGACAAATGCCTTCTTCTTCCCCAAATATTCTTCATCCCTCCAACATTCTTAATTCACACTTATACTTCATTCTTCCACCCCCAACAACACACACATTCTAGCTCCTTTGTCTAGCAAACAATTTATTACAATGGGAAAATTTTCAGAAGATAGTTCACAAATAGCTGAAGATCTCCAACAAGTTATAATAGCATGCTCTTCAAGGAGTTAAATTCATTCATATATAAGGAGCTGCATTGTTGGCAATGGCTCAGGTCTGAAAGTTCCAACTAAAACCTCCTGCACTTTTTTGTACATCCACTTTACCATTACCTGCTCCAAGTAGTTCTTCAGGATTTCACTGTGCATGTTTGTATTTTTAAACAAAATTCCACTAGTTTTTACCACAGTTAAATAAAAATACACTCTCCACTACCACTAACCCCTACACATAGCTGGCTGGGTCAGTGTATAAACTTAGGCAGCACCTTCCTGAAGAAGTTCTTGGAATTCCCTGAGCATGCTCAGGGAACTTCTTAACTGCCAGGAGATATTCAGAGACCCTAAAACAACTGCCCAGTAACAGCCATGATATGCTTGGAGCCCAATAGCAAAATAAATCATGGCTGAGCTTGGTGGAGTGACCTGGGATTTGGAGGAATAGAGGTCCCAGAGAGATGTGATGGAGCCTCCAATACCTAACCAGATCCCTCTTAAATGAGCTGTACACTCTGGGAAAGCATGGGTTGTGGGATAAAGGAGAAAACTGTGCCACTGAAGGTCCAATAGCTGTGCTGTGTGAAACATCCCTAAATGAGCTATTTAGAAGAGAAAGGTATTTCCCAATTGATCCAGAGGGAGAAGAGTTCAAGGGGAAGCTGGCCAGCTGGAGATATATACAGCAACCCTAGCTGGTCAGCAACTGTGGCCAGCAGAGTACAGACATGTCAGGGCTGTTGGCAGAGGAACTGTATAGCACTTCACCACACCTTATGAGATTGCTGGCCCCACTCACTCTCCATCTGGAGACCAAGGAGACGTTTTATATACATATAGAAAATCTGTGAGGGAGGTCCCAGATATATCTGGGGAGAGAGATTCCTGGAAGCAAGGGGATTTCATACTTATTGAAGATGGATGGGCCCTTAGCTTTGAGAATTGAGTATTACTGTAGATCTGATTTGCTTTTGTAGCTACAGATGAGTAAGACCTGGACATTCCAGTTTCAAGAACCCCCCCCCCCATAAAAATCAGGTTTCTTAACTCTCTTTATCTTGAACTAGTACTATTGGGTGCATAAACTATTTCTTTGCCTTGTCTATCGGCTTCTTGAAAGCACAATCCATATCTGCTCCATGTTTTCACTCTCCTAAGGCATTTGCCTGCTAACCAGAAGGCTGGCGGTTCAAACCCACCAGCCACTCCTCGGAAGGAAGATTGGGCAACCTACTTCTGTAGTGATTCCCCCTCGGAAACCCAAGGAGGGGTTGCTATGAGTCGAATCTGACTCGACAGCAGTTGAGTTTGGTTTGGTTTTGGTTTTTAAGTCTTAGGATAATGGTAAATATTTGAATGAAAGAATGATAGATATTCATAGTGTTGACACTGTACCAGCAGAGATCCCAGTGATAGACACCACTCATTCATATTGTAGTAGGCTCTTATTTTTCCAGGTGAAAAGTTCTTGGCTCATATTGAGAAATTACTTGAAGGACAAGGTAATGCAACATATTCTTCCCCTGGTAAGTTTTAGCACTTTATTCATTTAAGGTTTCACCTTAAAAAAGAAAAAACTAATCTGAAGAATGCAATAATAAGATTGGCTAGGGGCCATGAATCCCTAGAAATGTTCTCAGAAAGTCGTTATGGAAACCCAATGTTGTGTATCTAAGTAGTCACCTGGAGGAAAACACAGTTCCCTCCTAGGCGATGTGACATAGAGCACGAATGGAGTTTTAGCTTGGGTTAGAGAGGTGGGCAATAAGGAATAATTAGTTTCAGCTGACTGATTCCTGGGCTTCAGAAACACTGTAATCTGGCTTCTTAATACCACCTACTCCACTAAAACTATTTCGACTAAGGTCACCAACAACTTACTTATAGGTAAAATCAACAGCTGGACTGCTAAAAGAACTAACAGATCTGTCCTGGAGGAAGTGCAGCCAGAATGCTCCTTGGAAGCAAGAATGGCCAGACTTCGTCTCACCTATTTTGGTCATGTTGTAAGAAGGGACCATTCCCTGGAGAAGGATGTCATGCTTGGTAGGGTGGAGGGTCGACGAAAGAGGGGGAGGCCTTCAACAAGATGGATTGATACGGTGGCTGCAATGATGGGATCAAGTATAGCAGGGATTGTGGGGCTGGCGCGGGATCGGGCAGTGTTTCGTTCTGCTGTGCATGGGGTCGCTATGAGTCGGAAACGACTAGACAGCACTTAACAGCAACAACAACAAAATCAACAGCCCTCTTACAGTCCTTTCACATGATTTTTCTACAGCTGTCGGCCCCTCCCATGTAGCTCTTCCTCCAAAAGTCCTTCTGTAGCTTCTAGATGCCACATTCTCCTGATGTTCCTATTGCTATTCTGGCTACTCCTTCTTAGTCTCTGCCCAGCCCGTTCTTATCAGTGCCCACTAGTGTTTGTCTTTGGCCCTTTTCAGTGACTCTTCAAAGACAGTGATTACAAATCTCTAGTTTTCATCCTACTAATCCAACCTTTTCAAGTTGGTTTCTAAAAGGGAATTAAAGTCTAGTGCCCAAAGGAACCCATTGAATGCAATTCATTAACTTTTCACTTATGTATCTTAAATGATAGCTATTAACCATCCTGGGAAAGAATTGAGAACATAGTCATTCTGCAGAACTTAATTCTCTCCAAGAATTTCTGTTGAGGCTGGTTGGCACTGGACCCCTGGAACCAAGGGCCTAGTTCTCTACTTGACTGATTCACAGGTATCTTGAAAATCACATTTTAATAACAGAAATTATTATCTGGTCCCCTAATTCCTTTTCTCCTGTGTGTCCTATCTTGATAAAGAATCACTATACTACTGTTTCTTGGTTTTTTTATTTTGAAATTTTTACATTTCAAAACATCATCTATTGATTTTTCTGCTGCAGAAAATAAGATAGAGTGTTCTCTCACACACCCATACCCAACATACACTTAGTATACTCCACTCTACTTGTAATTTGTAATTTGCAAATATTCCAGGTTTATATTATTATGACTAAGTAAACATATTTCATAACTGAGTCATGTAATATACTATAATGGTTTTTCCTTTCCTATACAATTTTCTGTTTTCCCTAGAGTTAATAGTTGTCTTTTGTTTGTTTGCTTAGACTTCTATGAATATATCCTTAGTGTTTTCTGTGTCATCTATCAGTGATTCTGCTCCAAATTCTACATCACTTGTGTAAAACCCTTGATGTATTAGACATTCTATCAATTTAGCCTTCCTGAAGAAACCTTCCTGAAACCATCTGACCTGCTTCATACTGGGATTGCTGCTCTCATGGTCTGCTAAAAGGCTGCTCTTGGTTACTCTACTCTGTTCACCATCATCATGGGGATTCCACTCACTTCTCTCTGGTGCTGGATCCTGTTTCTTGGATGGCACAGTTTCCTCTTTCATGCAATTTAATCCCTTATTTTGGCGGAGCACAACTTCTATTGTTGTTGTTGTTGTTATATACTGTCAAGTCATCTCTGATTCATAGTGACCTTAGGTACAACAGTATGAAACACTGCCTGGTCCTGTGCCAACCTCACAATCTGTACTATACCTGAGCCCATCGCTGCAGCCACCATGATAATGCATCTAGTTGAGAGCCTTCCTCTCTTTTGTTGACCCTCCACTTTACCAAGCATGACATCCTTCTCCAGAGAATGATCCCTTCTGACAACATGACCAAAGTAGGTGAAAAGAAGTTGGGACATTCTCACCTCCAAGGAGTTTCCAGCTGCACTTCTTCCAGGACAGATTGGTTAGTTCTTTTAGCAGTCCACAGTACTTTCAGCATTCTTCACCAACACATGACTCAAAAGCATCAATTCTTCTTTGGTCTTCTTTATTCATTGTCCAGCTCTCACATGCATATGAGGCTATTGAAAATACCATGGCTTGGGTTAGGCACATCTTAGTCTTCAAGAAGATATCTTTGCTCTTCAGTACTTGAAAGAGGTCTTTTGCAACAGATTTTCCCAATGTAATACATCTTTTGATGTCCTGACTACTGCTTCCATTGGCGTTGATTATAGAATCAAGTAATATGAAATCTTTGACAACTTCAATCTTTTCTCCATTCATCATGATGCTGCTTATTGGTCCAGTTGTGAGGATTTTTGTTTTCTTTATATTGAGGTGTAACTTCTATTAGTTTCCTGACAAAGGATGCATGGTAGATAAATTTTAGAAACTTCTCATGTCTGAAAATGTCATTTTTTTACCCTCAGTAGGAATTTGGCTAGTATAGAGTTCTAAGTTGCATCACACTTCCGCAATATTTGGGGGGCATCATTCTACTATCCTCCAGCTTCTAATGTTTATAAGAAGTCTGATAATATTCCGACTCTTGCCCCTTTTTATGACACCTTTTTTTCTCTCTCTCTCAAAAAATATTTTTGTTCCTACCAGTCTGAAATTTCACAGTGATGAGATTTGATATGTTCTATGGTAGCATAGTGCCTAAGGCACTTGACTGCTAACCAGAAGGCTGGAGGTTCAAACCCACCAGGCACACCTCGGAAGAAAGGCTGGGCAATCTACTTCCATAGTGATACCACCTCAGAAACCCAAGGAGGGATCGCTATGAGTCAGGACTCAATGGCACATAAAAACAACAACATTGTACAGGTCATTGTACTAGAACCTGGCAACAGATTCAAGTCCTTCAGTTCTGAGAAATTTTTTTGATTTATTTGTTGGTAATTTCTTTCCCTTTATTTTATCTGTCTCTCTTTCTGGGACTTCTTAAGCACAACTTTAAAAAAAAAATTAAAATAATAAAAATTATTATCTGTTCCCCCCCAAAAAAATTTTTTTTGCCTTATTTTGTCTTCTTTTTCTTCATCTTCCAATCCTTTTGCAATTTTCATTTCTACTTTCACAATTTTAATTTCTAAAAGCTCTCTGTTCTTTGGGTCTTGTTTTTATAGCATCCTACTCCTCTTTCTTGGTTTCAATAATTCATCTCTCTAGGGATATTGATAATAGAATACATTTAAGTTTTCTTCTCCCATTGTAGTCTCTATCTCTTCTAAGTTGTTTGTTTCTTTGTTGCTTGTTTGTGTGTTTGCATCTCTATTTATATATTTGTAGATTTTCTGAGTTATCTCATTACCCTTAGCATCCTAAGATGGTGATTGGAATCTCTGAGTCCATGAGTGAATTTGTTGTCTTCGTTGTATAATCTAACTGAGCTGGCTGGGGAAGTCCTGATGTCAGTACTTTTAGGTTGTTTCTCTTGGGGTGGTCAAACTGCCAGAGAAGACACTTCCAATCTCCCTCTTAAGGGATAAAGATATGGTTGTCATAATTCTAAGACCCTGGCAGGACATGCAGACAAGAAGTGTCTCAATCCTAGTAGGTAAACTTTCAGAAAATCATTGTATTTTCAATAATGGTATCCTCAGGCTTAATTCTACCTGATGTCTAGTTTACTCCCTCAAGAAAATGACCCTACAGTCTTCTGCCAGAGTAGACATAAGCAGACATCTGCTTGTACCAACTGGGGAAATGATTTTGGGGTCCAGCTCTCTTTAAAAGAATTTAAACCAATGATTCTGGTTTTAAATCCTCCTTTAGCTCTACTTCCAGATGTAAAGGAGCCTTCTGGAAGCAATCTCTAGTTCAAGTCAGCTTCCTGATTAGTTCTTCCCACCGCTTACTTTGAATTACAGTTCTACTTTCTCCAGTCTGCTAAATCAATTGCCACTCTTCCATCTACTGCCCAGCTTCTAAGATTTTGTTACTATTATCTTATCTCCCATTCTCTTTGTTATTATGTTTATGTCTTATTTAAAAATCCCATTATTGTCCCTTTAAGAGAGTTTTGGCAAAGATGAAACATAAATGTGTGTGCTCAATTTATCTTCTTTAAACAGAAGTCCCCTGGCCTTTTAACTACTGTTGTTGCTACCCTTCCAAACAAAAATATACACTCTACTACTTGCAGCTCTCAAATGTGCTATTCATCCTGTCTCTCTCTCACTCCCTCTTGCTCTAGTTATCTCTCTGGCTCTAGCTCATACACACACACACACACACACACACACACACACCACTTTCACATGCTGCTCCTTTGGCCTGGATTGTTGTTCCTACCCCTACTCCCATCTCTGCCTAAGAAACTCCTGCTCATCCTTCCCCAAGAGTTTTCACCTCCCAGACACCTCCTGTGATCCCATGGTTCCCTGGTGCAAAAACAGAAAGGAGGCCACATCTTCTGACCTCCTCTAACCCCACAAGAGGAAGACAGAGTCACCATCAATAACCCAAGGCCTATTCCTATAAGGCCAGACATGCTGCCTCCCTCCAGCCCTTTCACCAACTGTTCTTCCCAAAGCACCCACCACCTCTCTCCTGGGTTCGATAATTCACTGCAGTGGCCACACAGAACTTACAGATTACGGGGTTTATTAGAGAAGTGTAAGGCTACAATTCAAGTTCAGGAAAAACGCTCAGTCTCTCTCCCAGCCCACAGTCTCTCACCTAACAGTCTCTCACAGTCTCTCTCCCCACAGTGAATGTCCCTCGGTGTCTCAATCAGCAATACATTATCTCTTGCATCTCTTTCCCAGGAGCGCATGTCTCTTTTAGCAGCACATCTTCCTCAACCAGCAGTTGGAGAGAGAGACTTCTCCCTCTAGGAGGCCTCCTTTTGAGCCTGGCAGAGTGGCCAAACCAACCAGTCATAACATCAGAATTCTAAGCACCTAATAGAGAGCAGGAACCTCCCAGAACATTGCTTTGTGTTGCACCCAACAGAAATACCCCAGGTGAATAACGTTTTACAATCAGGAGCTCCTCAGTTGCTCACAGCAAATTCCCCCACAGAGTTTACAAAGACTTATGGCTAGAAAAGCCACACTAAGTAATTTACTACACCACACCTGGATATCAACGTACCATAGCACTTATCTTCCTGGATAATAACCACTTATTTATTTGTCTCTCTCACCATTGGACTGTAAAAACACACAGGTCCCTCACAAAGCCTTCTTCCTCCAGGGATGCCTCTGGCAAAAAAAAAAAAAAAAAGGTCTTTTAAGTAGAAAAGGAGAGACTATGAGATACTTGCTTGAGGCAGTGTTCCAGACCAATAGAAAGCTTCAGTCTAAACCATTTAAAAATAATAATCATTGTTATTACAATTAAAAACTAATAAGTATTACTGCAATCTAGGGGAGAGACTTTTATGATAATAATTGTAATAATTATTATAATAATTATTATTATAAAAGTCTCTCCTAGATTAGTCCTCAAAATTAGACTAGACATTAATTACCCTAGAGATTATGTATAGTGCTTTGTATAGTCAAAGCACTTTAGCATTCATCAATTAATTATGTTAATTTACTATCATTAGTTCATTAATTAAATTTAAAACTGCACCTCCAGAGGAGAAAGACTAATTTGGAAACATCACTCCAGGCAGGTGCCCATAGGCCGAGTATCTTATTCTTGACCTTCCATTTAAATTAAAAAAAAAAAAAAAAAGTGAGGTCTGAGCTGGAACTATGCCAAACTACAATCCCATGTGTTCTTTTTCATCATTATGCAGCCAGAGCCCACTGCCTCTCCTCTCCAGAGCTTAGACAACAGCCTTGAGAGCCTCCTCCCGGGTGGTCTACTCATCAGAATCACAACATTCTTACTTTCTGTCAAAAACAAGAGGCAGTTCTTAGCACACACACAAATGCACAGCATTTTTGGCCTTAATTCTTGAAATAAAAGATGGAATACCTAGAGCTGTAAACCAAGCAAGTCCTCCAGAATCTGAGAGCTTGTTGAGAAGTGCTTTTAGTGGTAGAGAGGGGAGGCAGAAAAAATGGAATGAAAGGAGATCTCTTACTTTATTATTTTTTTTTTATAGTTGGGGAACTAGTATTCTCATTACTGCAGAGTGATTCCTTTTCTATACATCAGACACATGACCTTTCACCTGAAACCCACAGAGCTCTCCACTTCTCAATGCAAAGCAAAGTGGAGAGAAAAAGTACTCAGTGGTGACTGACATGCCTGGAAACACTTTTGTGGAATATTAGCCCCTGTTGCTTTTATAGGAGCTCTGGTGGTATAGTGCCTAAGGCAATTGACTGCTAACCAGAAGGCTGGTGGTTCAAACCCACCAGCCAAACCCAGGGAGGGGTCGCTATGAGTCAGATCCTACTCAACAGCAGTGTGTTGCATTTTTTCTTTATTGCTTTTATATTCCATTAAGAGAATATAAAAGTCTATATTAGACTGTCTATATTAGACATCTGATAGTCTAATCAGACTGGCTTTTTCTCATGTGTCCTCAGGAGAAAGGGGAGCTAAAAATGTCCCAGGATGTAGTGATTTTCCTGGAAACGTAGAAAAACTTCAAAGCATTCATTCTCACTGAAGACTGATTACTATGCAGCCTGACTATGATGCTGCTTTTATTATGTCACATAATATTAATAACAATGACAGTAATAATGGTAACTTATAGGTGTTTTCACACTTTATGCTTGTGCTTCCACCTTTAAAGTAGGTATTTCACTATCGCTATATGTTTAAGGAATTTGCTATTGTTGTTGTTGTTAGGTACCATCAAGTCATCTCCAACTCATAGCAACACTATGCAAAGCAGAACAAAACATCACCCAGTCCGTTGCCAGCTCCACGATCCTTACTATACTTGAGCCCATTGTCGCAGCCACTGTGTCACTCCATTTCATTGAGGGCCTTCCCCTCTTTCGTCGACCCTCCACTTTACCAAGAATGACATCTTTCTCCAGGGAATGGTTTCTTCTGATAACATGACCAAAATGTTGTTGTTGTTGTTGTTATATGCCGTCGAGTCGGACCCGACTCACAGCGACCACTCCTTGGGTTTCCGAGGCAGTATCACTACAGAAGTGGATTGCCCAATCTTCCTTCTGAGGAGTGGCTAGTGGATTTGAACCACCAGCCTTCTGGTTAACAGTCAAGCGCCTTAGGCACTATGCTACCAGAGCTCCTTATGACCAAAATAGGTGAGAGGAAGTCTGGCCATTCTTGCTTTCAAGGAGTATTCCAGTTGCACTTTCTCCAGGACAGATTTCTTAGTTCTTTTAGCAGTCCGTGGTATTTTCAGCATTCTTCACCAGCACCACAACTCAAAAACATCAACTGTTCTTCGGTCTTCCTTATCTATTTTCCAACTCTCACATGCATATGAGGTGATTGAAAATATCATGGATTGTGTCAGGCACACGTTAGTCCTCAAGGAGAAATCTTTGCTCTTTAGCACTGGAAAGAGGTCCTTTGCAGCTGACCTGCCCGGTTCTGTATGTCATGTGATATACATACAACTGGTTCCATTGGCATTGACTGTAGAACCAAGCAATGTGAACTCTCTGACAACCTCAATCTTTTCTCCATTTTTCGTGATGCTGCTTTTAGGTCCAGTTGTGAGGATTTTTGTTTTCCTTATATTGAGATATAATCTATACCGCAGATTGTATACTTCAGTCTTCATAAGAGCTTCAAGTCATCCTCACTTTCTTTTTTTTTTTATTAGGATTTGGGTAAAGATTTACAGAGTAAATTCACTTTTCATACAGCAGTTCACATATACTTTGTCTCATGTCATTGACCAAAATTTACAATGCAGCAGCTCCCCTTCCAC
>NW_006921762.1:1571974-1577812 GCF_000298275.1 Orycteropus afer afer
GGTCTGTGCAATCCTTCTGCCTAGTCCGCCATCTTGCCCCGCCTCTCATCCTCACTTTCAGGAAGCAAAGTTATGTCACCAGCGTATCGTAGGTAGTTAATTATTCTTCCTCCAATCTTGATGCCATGTTCTTCTTCATATAGTCCAGCTTCTCAGATTGTTTGCTCAGCATATAGATTAAATAAGAATGGTTAAAGGGCACAACCCTGACACACCCCCTTCTTGATTTTAAACCATTCAGTGTCCCCTTGTTCTGTTTGAACGACAGCCTCCTGGTCTATGTACAGGTTCCTCATGAGTACAATTAAGTGTTCTGGAATTCCTATTCTTCTCAATGTTATCCACAATTTGTTATGATCCACATAATCAAATGCTTTTGCATAGTCAATAAAACAAAAGTAAACATCTTTCTAGTATTCTTTGCTTTGAGCCAAGATCCATCTGACATCAGCAATGATATCCCTCATTCCACGTCTTCTTCTGAATCTAGCTTGCATTTCTGGAAGTTCTCTGTCAATACACTGCTGCAATCATTTTTTTAATTATCTTCAGTAAGATTTTACTTGCATGCAATATTAAAGATACTGTTTGATAATTTCTACATTGTGTGGGATCACCTTTCTTTGGAATGGGTAGAAATATGGATCTCTTCCAGTCAGTTGGCCAGGTAGCTGTCTTCCAAATCTCTTAGCATAGCTGAGTGAGTGCTTCCAGTGCAGCATCCATTTGTTGAAACATCTCAGTGGGTATTCTGTCAATTCCTGTAGCCTTGTTTTATGTCAATTCCTTCAGTGCAGCTTCAACTTCTTCCTTCAGTACCATTGGTTCTTGATCATATGCCACCTCCAGAAATGGATGAACACCAACCAATTCCTTTTGGTACAGTGACTCTGTGTATTTCTTCCATCTTCTTTTGATGTTTCCTGCATCATTCAATGTATTGCCCATAGAATCTTTCAATGTTGCAACTTGAGGCTTAAATTTTTTCCTCAGTTCTTTCAGCTTGAGAAATGCCAAGAATGTTCTTCCCTTTTGTTTTCTAACTCCAAGTCTTTGCCCATTTCATTATAGTAATTGGCTTTGTCTGCTCAAGCTGCTCTTTGAAATCTTCTGTTCAACTTTTTAATCTTGTCATTTCTTCCATTTGCTTTAGCTACTCTTCATTCAAGGGCAAGTTTCACAGTCTCTTCTGACACCATTTTGGTCTTTTCTTCTTTTCTCATCTTTTCAATGATCTTTTCCTTTCTTCATGGATGATTTTCTTGTGTCATCCCACAGTTCTTCTGGTTTTTGGTCATTGGTGTTCAATGCATCAAATATATTCTTTAGATGGTCTCTAAATTGAGGATGGATATATTGAAGATCATATTTGGGCTCTTGTGGACTTGTTTTAATTGTTTTCAACTTCAAGTTGAACTTGCCTATGAGCAGTTGATAGTATGTTCCACAATCAGCTCCTGGCCTTGTTTTGTTGAAGATATTGACCTTCTCCATCACCTCTTGCTACAGACATAGTAAATCTGATTCATGTGTACTCCATCTGGTGAAGTATACATGTATAGCCTCTGTTTGTATTGTTGAAAAAAGGTATTTGCAATGAATAAATTGTTGGTCTTGCAAAATTCTCTCACCAAGGCCAGATTTTTCAACAACTGGTGATTCTTCTTTGTTTCCAACTTTTGCATTCCAGTCACCAGTGATAATTAACACATCTTGATTGCATGTTTGGTCAATTGCAGGCTGCAGAAGTTGATAAAAACTTTCCATTTCCTCATCTTTGGCTTTGGTGGTTGGTGTATAAATTTGAATAATAGTAGTATTAACTGGTCTTCCTTGTAGGAGTATGGATATTATCCTATTACGGACAGCATTGTATTTCAGGACAGGTCTTGAAACATCCTATGTGATTATGAATGCCACACTATTCCTCTTCAAATTGTTATTCCCGGCATAGTAGATAATATGGTTGTCTGGTTCAAAATGGCCAAAACCAGTCCATTTCAGCTCACTAATGCCTAGAATATCAATCTTTATGCATTCCATTTCATTTTTGACAACTTCCAATTTTCCTATATTCATACTTCATACATTCCATGTTCCAATTATTAATGGATGTTTGTGACTGTTTCTCTTCAATTTGAGTCATGCCACTTCAGCAAATGGAGGTCCCAAAAGCTTTTCTCTATCCATATCATTAAAGTTGTTCTACTCTGATGAGGCAGCTCTCTCCCAGTCATATTTTGAGTGCCTTCAGACCTAAGAGGCTCCTCTACCTGCACTGTTTTTCAATGTTTCCGGGGTATTTGTAAAGTTGCCTGGTAATATATCAGACAGTGTTTCTCTGCTATTCATAAGGTTTTCCCTGGCCAATTCTTTGAGAAGTGGATGGCCTCTTCCATCTTCCTAGTCTGTTTCAGTCTGTAAGCTGCATTGAAAACTGTGCACTATGTGCAAAATTGCTGGTGTTTGAAATACTGCTGGCACAGTCTCAAGCCTCACAGCAATGCGCAAGCCACCACAGTATGACAAACTGACAAACAAGTTTATCTCCCTTAGATGTTTGAGACCTCTCTGCCCTCCCCTTACCTGGATCCTACCTGGATCTTGCCGCTTTGTTGTCCCTGTCATTTCCCCCCTTTCCTGCCTCTAGGGTGGGGCCTGCCTTTCTCCCCTTACCTGGATCCTGCAGCTTTTGTCATCCCCGGTGTTCCCCTCCTTTTCTTGCCTCTGGGGTGGGGTCTATCTCCCTCCCCTTACCTGGATCCTATGGGCTTTTGTTGTCCCCAGTGTTCCCTTCCCTTTCCTGCCTGTGGGGTGGCTTTAGGAAATAACATGACTTGCCCAAGGTCATAAAGTTAGTTGCTGATACTGCTGAGATTCCAGCCCTGGTTGTTTGATGCCAGTTATTAGAGAGCTAAATCCTATTCACTCAGTATCCATTGGGATGCTTTTGTCTGCAAATAATAGAAACCCAGCTAAATGTCCAAATGAAGAGTAGTCCCTGGCTTGTTGTTGTTGTTGTTGTTTGCCGTCGAGTCGGCCCCGACTCATAGCGACCCCTCCTTGGGTTTCCGAGGCAGTATCACTACAGAAGTAGGATTGCCCAACCTTCCTTCCGAGGAGTGGCTGGTGGGTTTGAACCGCCAGCCTTCTGGTGAGCAGTCAAGTGCCTTAGGCACTATGCTTGGCTGATTCAATAATTTAGTGACATCAAAAAGGACCCAGATTCTTTCCATTTTTCTTTTCTACTACCTTCTCTGTGTCAGACATCTCCCTTCATGGTTCTAAGATGCTTGCATGTTTCCAGACATCGCATGTAGTCAACAAACTCCAGAGGCAGAAAAGGAAACATCTCTGTCATGTGTCCCTTTTTAAAAGAAGAGGCAACCTTTCCAAAAGCTCCTGTAGATGTCCCTCATGTCTCACTGCCTACAAGATTTGGGGATTAAACTTATGGTTATTTCATAAAATAAACTGGAGAATTTTATCATTGACTTTAAAATCTATGGATCTCCTATGTGAAAGATTTGGTGGCTCATAAATATTTGAACAGTTTTACAAGATTATCTTGATTGTATCATCACACCTTTCTAAAATCAAAAGCACAATAAGGGTGCTGTGTTTTCACTCTTTGAGATTTCTGGTATCTCTTGAACAGACAGGACAAGGAAGAGCCAGTAAAGATAGGTAAATATGCCCTCTGAGACCTTCCACTCCATCCCTCACTGCTCCTCATCCTGAAATATGCAGCTCTGCATATCTGTAAGGCTCTTTACCTACCCATTGCCTCAGCCAATATGCCTACTTTAGCATTCTTCCACTTCCTTTCACCTTTACTAAAGAGTAAAGGTAACCTGGCCTAGGACCCTTAGACTCCCCTGCAGTAAGTTCTTAGGACTCTTCATTTCAGTCCCCTAAAAACAGCAAAAGAACATTTGGACAGCTAAGAGTCACACTCAGGCCATCTGACGAAGCCCGTGTCAGTATGCACAGGAGCATCTATGGGTGACTCTGAGGCCCTCCTTTCCACATCCAGAGAGATATGGTCATGATTCATGTCACTGCAGAAAGTGACAAGAGAAAGAATACAGTCTGCCACTTATTAGCAAGTGTCCCTGCTGTCCTTGTCTTCATAAACTGTCTTTCTCAGTTTAGAATTATCACTTAACCCCAGGAATAGCCTGTGTTTAGAAGTTTCTGGGTAACAAAGAAAAAAGTATAATTTTATCACTACTATCCCATCCCCCTTGATTTGCTTTGAGAAATCTTCATGATTGGATGAAATGAAGAAATATACAGGCAGTTTAAAAATCTTAACACTTATTTTTCAAAGACAAATGTTTCCATACCCTGATGAACAGGTTGAGTACACAGTTGCCTCTAATGTGGTCTGAAGATAATAAACAACAAAAAGTCTGCCTACTCCATACATTTCCTTCCCTCTGGCCTGAAATTTTGCCACTAATTCACTAAGAAAAGAGTCCTCCTTCTCATTCTGTGTTTCAGGGAGAGAGGACATAGGCAATGAATATAAATTCATGTATTCCAGTCTGCCCGGCACAATTCTTACTCTGAATTGTTTATCTGGGTCAAAAGGGTCCCAAATGTTTGTTGGGAGTTGTGTATGTGGGCACATGAGAAGAAAGGAGGAGGCACAGAAAAAGGAACATTTCTAAACTGGAAAAGATAATCATTCAAACATCTAAAAAAAAAAAAAACCTCACTACCGTCAAATCAGTTCTGACTCACAGCGACCCCTCCTTGGGTTTCCAAGGCTGTATCTCTGCAGAAGTAGATTGCCCAATCTTCTTTTGGGAAGTGGCTGGTGGGTTTGAACCACTAGCCTTCTGGTTAGCAGTCAAATGCCTTAGCCTCTTTGCAATGCTCTCAGAAGAAACAACATTTTCAGTGGCTGATGTTTTGCCCCTCAACCTCTTCCAGTTCCAAGAGTTGCCTTCTTTCTCATCTCACTCAGCAACTCTAGAGCAAGGAGAGTTGGCAAATAAGAAAGTATAGGGGAAAAAAAATCAGAAAACAAATCTTCTATGGCGGTCTGAAACTAAACATAATAGTTTATTTATGCAAATGCAAATTTTATGCAAATAATCTCAGAATCATAAATTGTTTTCACTATTTTTCATACCTAAGGAGCCCTGGTGGCACAGTGGTTAAGCACTTGACTGTTAACAGAAAGGTCAACAGTTCAAACTCACCAGCTTCTCCATGGGAAAAAGATGTAGCAATCTGATGCTGCAAAGATTTACAGCCTTGGAAATCCTATGGAGCAGTTCTACTCTGTTTCATTGCTGTTGTTGTTGTTATGTGCCATCGAGTGAGACCTGATTCATAGCAACCCCTCCTTGGGTTTCTGAGTCAGTATCACTATGGAAGTAGATTGCCCAACCTTCCTTCCGAGGAGTGGCTGGTAGGTTTGAACTGCCAGCCTTCTGGTTACCAGTCAAGTGTCTTAGGTACTATGCTACCAGAGCTCCTACTCTGCTTCATAAGGTTATTATAAGTTGGAATCAATTCAATCAATTCAACAGCAATGGGTGTAGAAATCCTATTATTCCAACAGCAAAAGAGTGATAAAAACTTCTCACCTGAATCCATTTATACATTCAAACAAATATTAAGGAAACATCATTATGGGCCAGTTTGAGAATTATGATAGGATAGGAAATATGGAAATATGGTCTCAGATATATATGCGTGTGTGTGTGTGCATTATTTTATATATATATGTGTGTGTATATATATATATATATATATATATAGGAGCTCTGGTAGCATAGTGCCTAAGGCACTTGACTGCTAACCAGAAGGCTGGCGGTTCAA
>NW_006921762.1:1578151-1579124 GCF_000298275.1 Orycteropus afer afer
ACACACACACACACACATACCATGGCCATTGAGTGGATTCCGACTCATCGGGACCTCCACTGGGTTTTCAAGGTGGAAAATCTTTATGGAAGTAGATTCCCCAGTCGTCCTTTTGCAGAGTGGCTGGTAGATTTGAACTACCAACCTTCTGGTTAGCAGTCAGATGCCTTAGGCACTGTGTTACCAGAACTCCTTACATATAGATAGATAGATAGACAGACAGACAGACAGATAGATAGACACATATATATAAAGAGAGAGATACACACACACACACATATATATATGCAGTTCTTAGTTCACACTTCAAGCCCTGAGTTGTAGTTATACAGGAGGTCCACCTACACAAGAAGTTCTCAGATCCAGGAGATTGAACTTCTCACTTGAATCCATTTATACATTCAAACAAATATTAAGGAAACATCATTATGGGCCAGGAATCCCTACTATGGGCTAGTCACCGGGAGCCCAGAAACTGTAATGCAATATGGTAAAGTGTAGTCATAGAACTGGCAGAATCTTGTAGTTGCTGTTGTTAGGTACCATTAAGTTGGCTCCAACTCATAGCGACCCTATGTATGACAGAACAAAACACCTCCCAGTCCCATGCCAGCTTCACAATCTGAGCCCATTGTTGAATCCACTGCATCAATCCATCTTGTTGAGGACCTTCCCCTTTTTTGCTGACCCTCCACTTTACCAAACATGATATACTTCTCCAGGGAATGGTCTCTTCTGACCACATGATCAAAGTAGGTGAGATGAAATCTGGCCATTCTCACTTCTAAGGAGCATTCTGGCTGCACTTCTCCCAGGGCAGATTTGTTAGTTCTTTTGGCAGTCCATGGTACTTTCAGTATTCTTCACCAACACCACAACTCAAAAAGAATTGACTCTTCTTCAGTCTTCCTTATTCATTGTCCAGTTTTCACATGCATATGAGGCTACTGAAAATGCCTTGGCTTGGGTTAGG